>NC_139845.1:773391-785891 GCF_963691815.1 Echiichthys vipera
TCATATTTCAGTTTGACTTTGAACCCCGAGCTCGAGTTCACCGCGTTCGCAAACGCTGAATGAAACCAAACGAGGCAGAAAGACGCTCAGATATTCATAAGAATGAGTCCAAGGCAAACACACACACACACACACACACACACACACACACACACACACACACACACACACACACACACACACACACACACACACACACACACACACACACACACACACACACACACACACACACACACACACACACACAGCTTTAATGGTAACAATAGTCATCACCAAACAAGAGCAGCACAGACCACACAGCGAGCGCACACAGGCGAGCGCACACACACACACACACACACACACACACACTCACACGTCCACAGGCTGTAACTCTGCGCTGCGTGTGCAACGTCTGGTCTGGGATCAGCGTTAATGAGCAAACTGTTGTGTTATGATTTCAAAGAGGTTTCGCAATCACACTCGTCTTATGAATGAGCGCTCCTGGCAGACGCACGGGGACGCCCTCATCCCTGGATTTATTAAAAATGGCTGTTCTCTGGCTCTCTGAACACCCGGGAGGTTGTTATTACGCAAGACGTTCACTTTCCCACGATGTTCAATCCACTTCTGCTCAACGGTCACGATTCCAAAAAGGTTCTGGCAACAACGAAGATCGTTAAAACAAAGAACTTCGGGGAAATGTGATTTCTGATATCCGTTTAATCTCTGCGTGCAACACAGGGAACAGTCTGGGGCACGGTTAGCCTAGCTTAGCACAAACACTGGAGCAGAGAGGAACTTTCAGTGTAGCCACAAAAAGCTGCTAGCATAATCAATGTTGGTTGAGCTAGCTGATCCATGTATGTCAACATAACTCTTATTAGCTGCATGCAGCTACCTAGCTGGTAGTAGCTAACCGACAATGCACCAGAAAGTGTTTTAGCCTAGCTTAGCACAAACACTGGAAGCAGAGAGAAACGTTCAGTGTAGCCACAAAAAACTGCTAGCCTAATCAATGTTGGTTGAGCTAGCTGATCCATGTATGTCAACAGAACTCTTATTAGCTGCATGCAGCTACCTAGCTGTTAGTAGCTAACGGATAATGCACCAGAAAGTAGAGTTTTAGCCTAGCTTAGCTTTAAACTTTGAGGACTTTGTTTATGCACAGTTCTATAATTATGGTGCTTATTTATACTTTGTTATGGTTTTAATGTAGTCGTCCCTTCTTCTTTCATGGGGGCGGAGCAGTGAACAACGTTAGCGTCGCAGCTGCAGCGACGCCAGAACAAAACACTTTCCTTTCCCCTGAACGAAAACCAAAAACTAAGACGGAAACGTCTTTGTGATACTTTGTCTTGATGTTGTAAGTCGTCGTCTTCGTCAGCTCGAAATCCTGAACGCACTTCAAACGCTGCAGCCACATGTTTCACACTCGCTCCCAAAAATCCCACAGTCGGCATCTGAACTGTCGGCACCGTGGGCTGGAAGTTTTCACAGCTCTTCATTTCAAAAGGCCACAGAAATACCCCACCCCCCCCCCCCCCCCCCAAGATTCCAGAATATACCCGACAGTGCAAGATAAGCACATCTACCTGGCCCCCCCGCGGCTCCGGTCCTCGGGGTTCGAGGTGATTCAGAGAGTGTGAGGCCCGCCGCGGGGGCAGGAAGTGGAGCTCCAGGAAGTGCAGCTCCAGCCAATGGAGCGCTGATTTACAGGCTGATGGGCCGAGGAGCCTCCTCTGGGGCTGAACGCTCTCCAAGACCGGGGAGGATTAGTTTCTTTCAGGACTCCTGTCTATAATTAGGCCTACATCTGTACTCTGCTCGGCATGCTGGGAGCGGTAATTTACTGTGTGTGTGTGTGTGTGTGTGTGTGTGTGTGTGTGTGTGTGTGTGTGTGTGTGTGTCGGTGTGTGTGTCGGTGTGTGTGTGTGTGTGTGTGTGTGTGTGTGTGTGTGTGTGTGTGTGTGTGTGTGTGTGTGTGTGTGCTGGAAGACATTCTTAAGGCCTGAAACAGCAGTGATACCAGGAAAAAGTGGATTTGTATGAAGCCATTATTTGAGGGTTTGCAGCGTGTGTTGGCGGCTCGGGATCCTCGGGGATTTCGAAGCCGCCTCGAAGTTTCTGGCCGGACGAGTTTCCTCAAGTTGGAAACAACATATTTGACATTTAATCAGCTCCTACTGGTGGCTAACGTGTTAGCAATTAAACTTATATTCAGCAAAGTATAAACACGTTAACGTACTTTCACGGATCAGTGAGAATATTATCCATCAGTTAGCTACAGTTAGCTAACTCACAGCTAGCTACATGCAGCTTTTTGTTGTTGGATACAATTGTGTGTAACATCAACTCACCAACATTGGATATTATGTGGTTACACTGGCAAACAGGTTCCCTCTGTTTTCAGTCTTTGTGCTAAGCTAGGCTAAACACTTTCTTGTATTACATCAGTTAACATACAGGTAGCTACATGAAGCTAATAATGTTGGAGAAGTGGCAACATCAACTAGCTGTAGATACACTGAATATGCTAGTTGCGGCTACACTCGCTAGAGGTTTCCAAGCTAGGCTAAAAACACTTTCTGATGTTAAATGAGTTAGCTACAGCTAAGAAAACAATAACATGTAGCTCATGATAATAATATTGGATACGTTGTTTGTAACATCAACTAGCTAAAGACACCTAACTCTGAATATGCTAGCTGTTTCCTGGCTACACTGGGTGACAGTTTCCATCTGCTCTTAGCGCTAAGCTAGGCTAAAAACTTACTATAACATCAGTTAGCTACAAACAGCTAAAACACAGTTGTTGCACAAGCTAACCATGGTTACACTGGCTAACAGTTTCCCTCTACTTCCAGTGTTTGTGCTAAGCTAGGCTAAACACCTTCTGACGTGATGCCAGTTAGCTACAAACAGCTAATGATAACAATGTTGGACAAGCTAAAAAGCCGGCGTTTGTTTGCATTTTGTCGCACTTTTTTACTTTAATTTGAATAAAAAGATAAACGCTGACTTTTACTTGTAACGAAGTATTTTTGTTGTATAATATTGCTAGCGTGCTAATATTGCTAGCGTGCTAATATTGCTATGTAAGTATAGTCGCTATATAAAACACTGAGGGGTTCAAAGTTGAAATAATTCAGATATTTGTTCACAAAGGCGTAAAAAAAGAACGAGTTACAGTAAACTTCCCTGACCCAGTGAACGCAACCAGATAACCACGAGCGTCGCCACCCGCGCGCCGGCGAACACGCCACCACCTGTAAGGGCAAACACAGGACTGCAGAACATTTTAAGTAGATGTTTTGAACTCCTTCAGTCCTCCAGATTATTCAGCCAAACCTCTTTCAAAGCTTTCAACACGTTCCGGGTTCAGCGTCCTGAAACATAAACACGGACTCCAGGCTGCAGCTTCACCTGAGCAGGTAATAACCACGTCTGAGTCATTCCTGCACGTCAGACTCCATGAAGACCCGTCAAAGCAGAGCGGCCGCGCCTCCCAGACTCCGCGGGTAATTGCCGAGCTGTCAGGCGAGCGTCTTTGATGCTCGGGGGGACGCTTGTCTCGCTCATGATCGCCATTGTTTGCTGAGCAGAACATAATAACAGGGAGGCTAACACGTCCCGCAGGCTAACGCTCACTGTTTATGATATTTAGGACAATTAAAGCTGAACATCCCATTCAGAGTGCACACGGGGGGAGGCTCCGCTCATGTTTGATGGATTTCAGGGGATGTAATGAAATCTGATTGTGGTTTTCTTTGTAGTGCAGAGCAGGGAGGGGTCCTGATGACATCAGAGCTCAGGTGCGATCACAGGGAGGTAAACACACGCCTCACTGTTTCTTTTGTGATGAGAGAAAGTCAAAAAGATCTTAGATGACCCCGTTCTTCCCACTCCCTGTGCACAATAAGTACAGAAAGTACAGAACACACACAGCAGACTTCTGTTTGATTCGACCGTATTTGATTTGGCCTGAGGCTCAGTGAACCTGGAGCCTTTGAACCGTGTGGGAAACTATGTGAGTAAGGAGGGCGGACCACGGCGAAATCAAAAAGAAACACGGGAATACATACATTAATGTGCAGGGGCAAGCACAAACAGGTGTTCAAGTGTCCTCTAGGAGCAAAAATGTGTGTTAAAGTGTCCTCTAGGAGCATAAACCTGTGTTAAAGTATCCTCTAGGAGCCTAAACGTGTGCTAAAGTGTCCTCTAGGAGCATGAACGTGTGCTAAAGTGTCCTCTAGGAGACTAAACGTGTGCTAAAGTGTCCTCTAGGAGCATGAACGTGTGCTAAAGTGTCCTCTAGGAGCATAAACGTGTGTTAAAGTGTCCTCTAGGAGCATAAACGTGTGTTAAATTGTCCTCTAGGAGCATAAACCTGTGTTAAAGTGTCCTCTAGGAGCCTAAACGTGTGTTAAAGTGTCCTCTAGGAGCATAAACGTGTGTTAAAGTGTCCTCTAGGAGCCTAAACGTGTGTTAAAGTGTCCTCTAGGAGCATAAACGTGTGTTAAAGTGTCCTCTAGGAGCATAAACGTGTGCTAAAGTGTCCTCTAGGAGCATAAACGTGTGCTAAAGTGTCCTCTAGGAGCATAAACGTGTGTCAAAGTGTCCTCTAGGAGCATAAACGTGTGATAAGGTGTCCTCTAGGAGCATAAACGTGTGCTAAAGTGTCCTCTAGGAGCCTGAACGTGTGTTAAAGTGTCCTCTAGGAACATAAACGTGTGCTAAAGTGTCCTCTAGGAGCATAAACGTGTGTTAAAGTGTCCTCTAGGAGCATAAACGTGTGTTAAAGTGTCCTCTAGGAGCATAAACGTGTGCTAAAGTGTCCTCTAGGAGCTAAAATGTGTGTTAATGTGTCCTCTAGGAGCATAAACGTGTGTTAAAGTTTCCTCTAGGAGCATAAACGTGTGCTAAAGTGTCCTCTAGGAGCTAAAATGTGTGTTAATGTGTCCTCTAGGAGCATAAACGTGTGTTAAAGTTTCCTCTAGGAGCATAAACGTGTGTTAAAGTGTCCTCTAGGAGCATAAACGTGTGTTAAAGTGTCCTCTAGGAGCATAAATGTGTGTTAAAGTGTCCTCTAGGAGCATAAACGTGTGTTAAAGTGTCCTTTAGGATCATAAACGTGTGTTAAAGTGTCCTCTAGGAGCATAAACGTGTGTTAAAGTGTCCTCTAGGAGCATAAACGTGTGTTAAAGTGTCCTCTAGGAGCTTAAACGTGTGTTAAAGTGTCCTCTAGGAGCATAAACGTGCGTTAAAGTGTCCTCTAGGAGCATAAACGTGTGTTAAAGTGTCCTCTAGGAGCATAAACGTGTGCTAAAGTGTCCTCTAGGAGCTAAAATGTGTGTTAATGTGTCCTCTAGGAGCATAAACGTGTGTTAAAGTTTCCTCTAGGAGCATAAACGTGTGCTAAAGTGTCCTCTAGGAGCTAAAATGTGTGTTAATGTGTCCTCTAGGAGCATAAACGTGTGTTAAAGTTTCCTCTAGGAGCATAAACGTGTGTTAAAGTGTCCTCTAGGAGCATAAACGTGTGTTAAAGTGTCCTCTAGGAGCATAAATGTGTGTTAAAGTGTCCTCTAGGAGCATAAACGTGTGTTAAAGTGTCCTTTAGGAGCATAAACGTGTGTTAAAGTGTCCTCTAGGAGCATAAACGTGTGTTAAAGTGTCCTCTAGGAGCATAAACGTGTGTTAAAGTGTCCTCTAGGAGCTTAAACGTGTGTTAAAGTGTCCTCTAGGAGCATAAACGTGCGTTAAAGTGTCCTCTAGGAGCATAAACGTGTGTTAAAGTGTCCTCTAGGAGCATAAACGTGTGTTAAAGTGTTGTTTTTTAGTCCTTTTGTATCATTTTGTACCTTATTGACGGTTTTGTGAGAGCGACAGACACATGTTGAGTACTGGACGCATAAACTGTGCTTCTGTCTGAACTTCTTCCCATGATGCTTTGAGGTTTGGCCGTAAACGCGCCCGTGTGTCATCAGGTGATGTGTCATCAGGTCGCTGCCGTCGCCACCTCCTGACTCGCCTGTGCTGTTGCTAGGAGACGAGTCACTGCTGACGTCACTTCCTCTGAGTGTAAAGAGGCCGTTTCATTTCTCTCTGATCTTCCTCCACGTTTCCCAGAATGCATCAGTGAGCGAACAGAACCAGGACAACGGTCTCTGCCGATGCTGCTCTCATCACGGTTACTCACATAAACCATCATCACTTTATCCATTATGACATCATCAGCGTCTCTGTCGTGTTGTGTCTTTGTTGTTGTTTGGGCCGTTCGTCGTTCGTCGTTGTAGATTAATAAAGAAACCCTGACAGGGAGCATTTGTTCTGAATAAAGCTTGCTATCCAGAAGACACACACACAGACACACACACACACGCACGCACACACACACACACACACACACACACACACACACACACACAGACACACACACACACACACACGCACACACACACACACACACACACACAAAATGAGTAAAAAAAGATGCAAAATGACTAAAAATAGATTAAAAATGACTCCAAATGGACCTGAAAGGATCCCATGCCTGTAGTGTGTGTGTGTGTGTGTGTGTGTGTGTGTCTGTGTGTGTGTCTGTGTGTGTGTGTGTGTGTGTGTGCAGTGGACTGGAGCTGGCTGTCGGGGGCCCTGCGGCGGCGGTGGCGGACACAATAGCGTCTCTGTTCTGCGGCCGATGCTTTGGAACATGCAGAGGCCACACCTCAGCCTCTGACGGCTCCTTTAACGCTGACGCGGGCGAGCTGAGCGCAGGAGGAAGTGATGTCACACTCAGGAGCGTCCTCATTAACTGCTTCCTCTCACCTAAGTTAATGAGATGTTAATGAGGCTGGGATCCGGGGAACGGAAGCCTCTGATTGGTTGATTCCCTAAGTGCTAAATGAGGAAAGTGGCTGAGGGGAGTGAGGTCTGGTTCGGTGGAACAGTGGCTGTGGGTTTTGGACCGCACACTTATTTTCTAAACATGACGGCAGCGTGTTGGTCAGGAGGAGGTGAGCAGCACGCCGCGGGGCGAAGTGTGTTTACACTCGTGGTTTTTAAGACCAGGACGGCGGCTTTAAATGAGACGGAGCAACAATACGAGCAGACACACACACACACACACACACACACACACACACACACACACACACACACACACACACACACACACACACACACACACACACACTACCACACAAAATGACTAAAAATAGATGCAAAACCAGCACAAAAAGATGCAAAATTACTAAAAATAGATGCAAAACCCGCACAAAAAGATGCAAAATTACTAAAAAAGATGCAAAACCACCACAAAAAGATGCAAAATGACTAAAAATAGATGCAAAACCACCACAAAAAGATGCTAAATGACTAAAAATAGATGCAAAAGCACCACAAAAAGATGCAAAATGACTAAAAATAGATGCAAAACCACCACAAAAAGATGCAAAATGACTAAAAATAGATGCAAAACCAGCACAAAGAGATGCAAAATGACTAAAAATAGATGCAAAACCACCACAAAAAGATGCAAAATGACTAAAAATAGATGCAAAACCAGCACAAAGAGATGCAAAATGACACTGACGTGTTGACCTTTGTGTTTCTAAGCAAACACACAAACACAAAGCAGTTCTGAGACAAACTGAACCTCCAGAGACCTGAAACCACATCATCATCATCATCATCACCGCTAACATGCAGCACAGTCTGATGATGTGTGTGTGCAGACGCTAGCAGCAGGAACGCTAACAGAACCAGCAGGAAGAGGAAGCCGCTTCCTCTCAGGACGCAGCGCTGACCGCAGATCTGCTGGCTTTAATTACTCCAGCAGAGGTTTGGCCGCGGCGCCGCAGACGGCTGATAATCGCTGGGTATCTGCTCCAGGAGCGACCGCGTGTTGACGTTTGAGGCCGAGACGTTTGATTGTGAAGTGAAATGTGTTGAAAGGGAGGCGAGGACGGACGGACAGATCTCACTGATAGAGACGAGACGACGACACAGAGGAGGAAGTTCTCCCACCGCAACACACAAACTGAGGAAAAGCGTTAAAGAAGTTCACTTCTGTTCACGATGTTTTGTAGTTTTCATTCATAAATTAGCCTGAACATAAAGTTTCCAGAGGTCGACTCCGACCTGCGAACATTAGCTCTCACAAGTCAAGAGTGACTCTGTGACAGGCAGTAAACATTAACGGCCTCCATGAAGCTCCTGTGAAGGGCTAGCTAACATTAGCTCTCACCATAAGGCTCCTGTGAAGGGCTAGCTAACATTAGCTGTCACCATAAAGCTCATATGAAGGGCTAGCTAATATAAGCTTTCTCCATGAAGCTTCTATGAAGGGCTAGCTAACATTAGCTGTCTCCATAAACCTCCGGTGAAGGGCTAGCTAACATTAGCTGTCACCATAAAGCTCCTACGAAGGGCTAGCTTACATAAGCTGTCTCCATAAAGCTCATATGAAGGGCTAGCTAACATTAGCTGTCTCCATAAAGCTCATATGAAGGGCTAGCTAACACTAGCTGTCTCCTTAAAGCTCCTATGAAGGGCTAGCTAACACTAGCTGTTACCATAAAGTTCCCATGAATAGCTTGCTAACATCAGCCTCTCCAGGAAGCTCCTATGAAGAGCTAGCTAACACTAGCTGTCAGCATAAAGCTCATATGAAGGGCTAGCTAACACTAGCTGTCAGCATAGAGCTCCCATGAATAGCTAGCTAACACTAGCTGTCAGCATAAAGCTCCCATGAATAGCTAGCTAACATTAGCTGTCACCATAAACCTCCTATGAAGGGCTAGCTAACATTAGCTGTCACCATAAAGCTCCTATGAAGGGCTAGCTAACATTAGCCTCTCCAGGAAGTCTCTGAGTGCCTTTCTAATTGTTATCTATCCGTCTTTAAATGTTCTTTATTAATAAAGGAATCCTTCTTCTTCTTCTTCTTCTTCTCATTCTTCTTCTTCTCCTTCTTCTTCTTCTTCTTCTTCTTCTTCTTCTTCTTCTTTGGTGAAAACTCGTAGAGAAACGTTGATTTCCGGGGTTAAATGTTTGTCAGCACCTTTTGTTCACAGACGTTTGGAAAGATGGCGGTTTGTGTTTCAGGTGTGGCGTCCGCCCGGTTCCATGTTTCCTCCCTCTGCGTTCTTTAAACGTCTCCGCGCAGAAACAAACATCTGCGTCGCTCTCTTCATGTGTGGAAGTCAGAGCCTCTGCGTCGGCTGATTGGACGCGGTAAACTGTGGCAGCTGCGGCTTTGAAGTGGTGGAAAGAACCCGCGGCGGTGCATTTACATCTTCCACGGCCCGTCGCTTGTTTGTCTTCTCGTCGCATTAATCCCGAGTCTCTCTTCATCTCTGATCCTTACAACAACACCGGCTCTGAGAACTAATAAATGGAAGGGTTTGATTTCCGTCCGCGGTGCCAAACACCACAGGCTCACCTTCACGGCGGAGGGGTCAGGACGGAGCGGCGGGGGCCCCTGAAGGCCGAGGGGCCGGGGGCCGGGGGAATGTTTACCCACGGGGCGTTCCCGTATTGATCTTTTATATCGGCGCAGGGCGGCAACCCTCACAGATAAGCACAGGGCGAGGGTTCGAACACGGATCACATCAAAGCCGCTGCGCTCGGTGGGAAGTTCAGGTTCGAAGCGTTCAGCAGCAGCGAGTTCTCAGCACATTCATCATCCTGAGCCTCTGCAGCAGGAACGGGACCGGACCTGGTTCTGACCCGAGAAAGTGTCCTCTAGGAGCATAAACGTGTGTTAAAGTGTCCTCTAGGAGCATAAACGTGTGTTAAAGTGTCCTCTAGGAGCCTAAACGTGTGCTAAAGTGTCCTCTAGGAGCATAAACGTGTGCTAAAGTGTCCTCTAGGAGCATAAACGTGTGTTAAAGTGTTCTCTAGGAGCATAAACGTGTGTTAAAGTGTCCTCTAGGAGCATAAACGTGTGCTAAAGTGTCCTCTAGGAGCATAAAAGTGTGTTAAAGTGTCCTCTAGGAGCATAAACGTGTGTTAAAGTGTCCTCTAGGAGCATAAACGTGTGCTAAAGTGTCCTCTAGGAGCAGAAACGTGTGTTAAAGTGTCCTCTAGGAGCATAAACGTGTGCTAAAGTGTCCTCTAGGAGCATAAACGTGTGTTAAAGTGTTCTCTAGGAGCATAAACGTGTGTTAAAGTGTCCTCTAGGAGCATAAACGTGTGTTAAAGTGTCCTCTAGGAGCAGAAACGTGTGTTAAAGTGTCCTCTAGGAGCATAAACGTGTGTTAAAGTGTCCTCTAGGAGCATAAACGTGTGTTAAAGTGTCCTCTAGGAGCAGAAACGTGTGTTAAAGTGTCCTCTAGGAGCATAAACGTGTGTTAAAGTGTCCTCTAGGAGCAGAAACGTGTGTTAAAGTGTCCTCTAGGAGCATAAATGTGTGTCGCTCCTCGGTGCGTTTCTCTTCCGTGTCAGAAACATGTAAACGTGTGCGTGTCGTCGTCTGTCGAACGTCAGGACGCGGCGACACTCTAAGACTCACATTGATACGCTTGCGTTCCCGTTCTCACGGCTTCTCTCTCACGACGACGTTACGCAACCGAGTGTTGATGTTCCAAAGCAGCTCCAGTGAAAGACAAACAGGGCGGCAGGAAGACGGGGGTTAGATAACGCTCCACCTGTCTGAGGGAAGATAGCAAAGCTCTGGGCTAATGGACGTTTGTTTGTCTGATTTGAGTCCAGCTGAAGTTTCAGTGACGCGTGGGAACGGAGGAGCTCGCCTGGATCTGGGTCTGAGACTCACGGATCCCGTCGCCGTCGTCATGACGAGGCACTTTACAGAACAACCTCAGGACATTTACACGGATCCACTTATAAAAGGTTTAAATGACAGTGGGCCTGGAATCAAACCGTGGGGCACGCCCTTGTTTACTCTCGTAACGCTGAGATCATCTCTAACCGATCTGAGGCCTCAAAGAGACACAAAACAACCACAAAGAGACACAAAACAACCACAAAGAGACACAAAACAACCACAAAGAGACAAAACAACCTCAAAGAGACGCAAAACAACTACAATGAGACAAAACAACCTCAAAGAGACACAAAACAACCACAAAGAGACACAAAACAACCACAAAGAGACACAAAGCAACTACAAAGAGACACAAAACAACTACAAAGAGACACAAAACAACTACAAAAGACACAAAACAACCACAAAGACACAAAACAACCACAAAGAGACACAAAGCAACCACAAAGAGACACAAAACAACTACAAAGAGACACAAAACAATCACAAAGACACAAAACAACTACAAAGACACAAAACAACCACAAAGAGACACAAAACAACCACAAAGAGACACAAAACAACCACAAAGAGACACAAAACAACTACAAAGAGACACAAAACAAACTCAAAGAGACACAAAACATCTACAAAGAGACACAAAACAACCTCAAAAAGACACAAAACAACCACAAAGAGACACAAAACAACCACAAAGAGACACAAAACAACCTCAAAGAGACACAAAACAACTACAAAGAGACACAAAACAACCACAAAGAGACACAAAACAACTACAAAGAGACACAAAACAACCACAAAGAGACACAAAACAACTACAAAGAGACACAAAACAACCCCAAAGAGACACAAAACAACTACAAAGAGACAAAAAACAACCACAAAGAGACACAAAGCAACTACAAAGAGACACAAAACAACTACATAGAGACACAAAACAACCACAAAGAGACACAAAACAACCACAAAGAGACACAAAACAACATCAAAGAGACACAAAACAACTACAAAGAGACTTAAAACAACTATAAAGAGACACAAAACAACTACAAAGAGACACGAAACAACTACAAAGACGCAAAACCACGTGAACGTTATCGTGTGAGCGTTGCCGTGGGAACATTTCCCTGCTGAGCGTTGCCGTGTGAACCTCGCTGTGTGAGCGTTGCTGTTGAACGTTGCCGCTTGAGCGTCGCCGTGTGAGCGTCGCCGTGTGAGCGTCGCGTGTGAGCGCCGCCGTGTGAGCGCCGCCGTGTGAGCGTCGCCGCGTGAACGTTGACGTGTGAACGCCGCCGTGTGAGCGTTGCCGTGTGAGCGTTGCCGTGGGAACATTCCCAGCTGAGCGTCTGAAGAATGCTAGTTTCACTTGTAACAGAGCGTTTTTCTGCGTCTCCCGCTGTGAAGAGAAGCTCCACATCTGCTCGAAGGTGATAAACACGGCGTCTCCTCTGCAGAATGTTCCGGGGGTCGATTTATTTTGAAAAGACTCTTCAGGAAGTGGAAGTCCAAACACAGGCGCTGAGTGTAAATCTAAATGTGGATCCGTCCTGAAGCTCGACCTCTAAAACAGATGCTCCAGAGCTCTCAGGAAGTGTGTGTGTCGCTGTTTAATATGCCACCCAGAAGACACACACACACACACACACACACACAGGGACAGACAGACAGACACACACACACACACACACACACACACACACACACACACACACACACACACACACACACA
>NC_139845.1:793391-813391 GCF_963691815.1 Echiichthys vipera
GAGTCTAGACCTGAGTCTGGACCCGAGTCTGGACTCGAGTCTGGACCCGAGTCTGGACCTGAGTCTGGACCTGAGTCTGGACCCGAGTCTGGACCTGAGGCTGGACCCGAGTCTGGACCTGAGCCTGGACCTGAGTCTGGACCTGAGTCTGGACCTGAGCCTGGACCTGAGTCCGGACCCGACCTAAGACATCTACGACGAAAACGACGACCACAACTCAAACGGGAAATGACGACGACTACGACTACGATGATGACTACAGCGACTACAACGACTCGGATCCCTTTCAGAGTGATACAAACACTGACAGCCAATCAGAATCCATCTGGATCTACAGGACGTCACAACAACGTGAAGGTCTCAGTTGCTAACAACCCGTCTGTGACAACTATAACGACTACAACTACAGCTATGACGACTAAGGCTACGACTTTGACCAAAACGACTAGGCTAAAGACTGCAACAACCCAACGACTTCGACCACAACAAAAACGAGAAAGACAATGAAGACGACTACGACAATGACTAGAACGACTACGACTCTGACGACTACAACAAAGACGACTACGACGATTACGACGATTACGACTACAACAACATAACTAACCACGACTCGACCATAACTAAAACGACAATGACGACGACTACGTCTACAATGCTATCGAGTACGACAATGACTACAACAACGGCGACAACGACTTCAACGACTCGGATCCCTTTCAGAGTGACACAAACACTGACAGCCAATCAGAATCCCTCTGGATCTACAGGACGTCACAACAACGTGAAGGTCTCAGTTCCTCAGTAACAGCCCCCCCCCCCCCCCCCCCCCCCCCCGCCCCCCGTTGGCGATAAAACACAATCAACACGTGTCCAACACAGGACCTTTAGAGAAAGTCCTCACTTCCTTTAAACCCTCACATCGACACGCCGCCGGGCAGAAGGTCACCGAACCAGCGGGCTGCTAACGACGCGGAGGAGCCGGCGTTAATTAAAGTGGCGTTAATGTCACGTCTCCATAGGAGGCTGCTGCCTCTGCACCGTCAGGTCCCCGACCCGTCCACGGGGAAGATGGCGACGACGGCGAGCTGCTGACAGCGTGTGAGAGGCACTTCCTGTGTTGATCACAGATTAATCGGGGGAGTCCGGCGCCGCTGGGCGCTTGTTCGCCCCCGGGGGTCGTTGGTAACGTGACGAAGATGAGCTTTGAAAAGTTGTTTTGCATGAGTCAGCGACTGCCGCCATTTAATATTTAATATTTAATAAAAACACAGATATAGACCGGGGGGGGGGGGGGGGCTCTGACATGTCTGAGCCCAGGGGCCCTCTGTCTCATGATCCGCCCCTGCTCCATGTGACTGTGCAGACGTCTGTGGAGTCTAAAACCCTTTTATAAGAAAGTATGATCGTGTGTGTGTTTTGTTGTTGCTGTGGTGTTCGTGTGTGTGTGTGTGTGTGTGTGTGCGTGCGTGCGTGCGTGTGTGTGTGTGTGTGTGTGCGTCCTGCAGGTGATCTCCGGCTCTGTTTGTTGTTGGAGGCCGGCTGCAGGACTCGGTGCACCTGCAGCTCTCCGCCCGCAGCCTGTTGTTGCTCTTGAGCCCCGTGGGATTCGAGCCGCGGCCCGAGCCGGTCCCACCCAGCCGGTCCAGCGCGCTGATCCAGATGTCAGCGCATACCAGCGCCGCAGCACAGGGAGCGGGATTTACCTCCAATCCCCCGAGCTGTTGACAGAAGCTGCTGTGCTCCGGAGGGACGAGGCCCCTCCAGGCCCCTCCAGGCCCCTCCAGGCCCCTCCAGGCCCCTCCAGGCCCCGCTGCCCCACGTGCACGGGGCGTGCACGGACCCCGGCCTGCAGCTCGTCACAGAGAAAGACCTGCAGCGGGTCAGGGTGGATGTTTGAATGTTACCACTCACACTTTGAGGTTTTTTTATTAATATAACGACGATAACGACCTCTGATCTGACACGTCTTCTGGTATAAGGGCCCGGGGGGGTCCACAGGAAGGGGAGGGGCTTCACCTCTCACCTCCAGCCAATGAGAGAAGGTTCTCAGCTGACTCTTCACTGATGCACTTTGGTGTGTTAGCCTGGGTTTACCCGCGCTGCCTCGGGATCTGATTTCCGTCTCTGCGAGGGAACCAACGGGGACTTGAAGCAGCGGCGTTTGAAGAGAAACACTCCAGTTGGTTCCTGGTGTTGTCGCCCGACTGTCTTCTACAGGAGATCGACTGGTTTGCCGACGGTTTGACTGGAACGCCGTGGCGTCCCTTCAACCGTCCCTAACCCCAGAACGTGAGGGACGGCGAGACGACGACGTCGTCCATGTGACGCGCCGGAGTTTGTTCTTTATCTTCATACGTGTTCTGGGGTAACTGACACGATCGGCTGAACTGCGTACAGACACTTGATAAACACCGTAGCGTCACATAAACGGCTCCGGGCGCTCGTGAACCACGCCTCAAACACGAGAACGTGGACGAGTGGTCCCCACAACAAACCGCCCTGAGACGGGGACGCGTTAGCATCGCTAAGAATGATGCAAAATGACTAAAGAATGATGCAAAATGACCAAAGAATGATGCAAAATGACCAAAGAATGATGCAAAATGACTTAAGAATGATGCAAAATGACCAAAGAATGATGCAAAATGACCAAAGAATGATGCAAAATGACTTAAGAATGATGCAAAATGACCAAAGAATGATGCAAAATGAGTAAAGAATGATGCAAAATGAGTAAAGAATGATGCAAAATGACCAAAGAATGATGCAAAATGACCAAAGAATGATGCAAAATGACTTAAGAATGATGCAAAATGACCAAAGAATGATGCAAAATGACCAAAGAATGATGCAAAATGACTTAAGAATGATGCAAAATGACCAAAGAATTATGCAAAATGAGTAAAGAATGATGCAAAATGAGTAAAGAATTATGCAAAATGACCAAAGAATGATGCAAAATGACTTAAGAATGATGCAAAATGAGTAAAGAATGATGCAAAATGAGTAAAGAATGATGCAAAATGAGTAAAGAATGATGCAAAATGACTTAAGAATGATGCAAGATGAGTAAAGAATGATGCAAAATGACCAAAGAATGATGCAAAATGAGTAAAGAATGATGCAAAATGAGTAAAGAATGATGCAAAATGACTAAAGAATGATGCAAAATGAGTAAAAAATGATGCAAAATGAGTAAAGAATGATGCAAAATGACTAAAGAATGATGCAAAATGAGTAAAGAATGATGCAAAATGAGTAAAGAATGATGCAAAATGAGTAAGGAATGATGCAAAATGACCAAAGAATGATGCAAAATGAGTAAAGAATGATGCAAAATGACACTCACAGAGCTCATGGTTGGGCTTTAAGGCTCCAGCTCCTGTAACCTGCTCCAGACCCGGGCCCTGCCGCTCCACAGAAACGCCCCATCAGCACATCCAGCGCCTGGACGGCGTCCTCGGGTGTTTTCACAGGAGTGGATCCTACGGAGAGGAGTCCTCCGCAGCCGCCCACAGGTGGCTGCAGCAGTACCAGGGTTTGGTTTCACCGCGCTGGAGTTAAAAAGGAGATAACAGAGATTATTTTAATAAAGTTCCTTCCTCTTAAATCTCTGCGTCCACAGAAACCAGGTGCAGCGACTCCAAACGCTGTAGTGCCCATGCCAGGCCTGGAGGTGGCGCTGTAACTGCCACAGAAACACACCAACACCAGAAGAAGAGACGGGGAGACGCTGGGAGCCCCTTCACTCTGCAGTTAGTGTCCTCACTGAGCAGAGGGGGCTGCTGGGAGCCCCTTCACTCTGCAGTTAGTGTCCTCACTGAGCAGAGGGGGCTGCTGGGAGCCCCTTCACTCTGCAGTTAGTGTCCTCACTGAGCAGAGGGGGCTGCTGGGAGCCCCTTCACTCTGCAGTTAGTGTCCTCACTGAGCAGAGGGGGCTGCTGGCAGCCCCTTCCCCGTCCCAAAGCACTCCCAGGCGCCACTTTCTCACTACAGTTAGGGCGCCCTCCCACTGTGCCTCCGTCCCGTGCCCCGTGCTTTAGGGTCCTTGTCCCCCCCTCCAGGCCCGTTTGTACTCACTCTACCTGGGCCTCGGAGAATGCTTCTTGCTGCCTATACGTCATCACGCCGTAACACGTCACACGCATTGATGACGTCATGGCGATGCGTGGCTTTGTTTCCAGATCTTTCCGTAGACCTCGGAGTTTTTGTGCGTCTTGTCGACTGTTTTTGAATCTTTTCATCGACCAAATCTGCAGTAAACACTCCACCTCCGCATCACACCAACGTGAACCTTTCACCGCCATTGTTTGAAATGTCCGCGCATGGTCCCTCCTTCTTTTTTCTACGTCCCAACAGGCGCACAGGAAATGACCTCAGAACCGCCGTAGGCCTCGTGCTCGTACACGTGCGCACGCTCGTGCTCGTACACGTGCAAACGTGCTTTACTAAAGCCCACCTCTCCCAAACGGGCCGTGGACGGCAAGCGTGCCGCTCCTAGACGCGGTACGGTTGCACTCACACTGGTCAAAGGAACCAGACTTTAGCCGTGACACGTGCTGGGGCACGGTACGGAGGCACAGTGGGAGTGCGCCCACTTTTCACATCTTCTTAGAACTTGCTTGGAACTCGCTGTGATCTGATGATGTCCCGACCCTCAGGGACATGATGAAGCAACATCACTCTTCTCTGTAGGAGGTCGAGGAGAGGAGAGGTGTGTGTGTGTGTGTGTGTGTGTGTGTGTGTGTGTGTGTGTGTGTGAGTGTGTGTGTGTGTGTGTGTGTGTGTGTGTGTGACCTTTTCATTACAGCGGCGTGACATTTAAGCCGAGCTGACCGTATTCGTACGAAGGCGTGGACGATGAGTCATCGTGTGTTTGATGACATCACAGTTTTATTCTGAAACTTTACCTGCAACAAAACTGCTGCTCTGTGTTTATTGTAGTTTTACTCTGTTCTGGTCTCGTGACCCCTCAGATGGAGGGGGTCCTGACCCCAGGTCCAGGTCCAGGTCCAGGTCTCCCTGTCAGCGCTGCGCCCGTGTCCTCGTCGTCACTCGAGTCCCTCGCTGAGTCGTGTCCCCGTCAGAACCACAGGCTGTAAACCTCAGAGAGTGAACGACACATGTGCAGGATTGGTGCTGTGGTTAACCAGCGATGTAAAACCGTTCTGGACCCAAACCGCCGCGTGTCTGATTCCCGGCGGCCCCGCTCCCAGACTCTGCCCTCACACCCTAAAAATGCAGCGCACTTATTAGAACGGAGGGATTCTTCGGGGCACTCGACGCTCAGGAATGCCCGTCAGCGTCTCACGTTTGCATAAGTGAGCGGCCGGCTGACTCGGCTCAACAGCGCGTGGATCCAGGTCTGAGGACTCCAGGTCTGAGGACTCCAGGTCTGAGGACTCGTCTCCTCTGAGGTCTGAGGACTCGTCTCCTCTGAGGTCTAAGGACTCGTCTCCTCTGAGGTCTGAGGACTCCAGGTCTGAGGACCCGAGGTCTGAGGACTCGTCTCCTCTGAGGTCTGAGGACTCCAGGTCTGAGGACTGCAGGTCTGAGGACTCGTCTCCTCTGAGGTCTGAGGACTCCAGGTCTGAGGACTGCAGGTCTGAGGACTGCAGGTCTGAGGAGTCCAGGTCTGAGGACTCGTCTCCTCTGAGGTCTGAGGACTCCAGGTCTGAAGACTCGAGGTCTGAGGACTCCAGGTCTGAGGACTCCAGGTCTGAGGACTCCAGGTCTGAGGACTCGTCTCCTCTGAAGTCTGAGGACTCGTCTCCTCTGAGGTCGGAGGACTCGTCTCCCCTGAGGTCTGAGGACTCGAGGGCTCTGGACTCGTCTTCCCTGAGGACTCGTCTCCTCTGAGGTCTGAGGACTCGTCTCCTCTGAGGTCTGAGGACTCGTCTCCTCTGAGGTCTGAGGACTCCAGGTCGGAGGACTTGTCGCCTCTGAGGTCTGAGGACTCGTCTCATCTGAGGTCTGAGGACTTGAGGTCTGAGGACTCGTCTCCCCTTAGGTCTGAGGACTCGTCTCCTCTGAGGTCTGAGGACTCGTCTTCTCTGAGGTCTGAGGACTTGAGGTCTGAGGACTCGTCTCCTCTGAGGTCTGAGGACTCGTCTCCTCTGAGGTCTGAGGACTCGTCTTCTCTGAGGTCTGAGGACTCGTCTCCTCTGAGGTCTGAGGACTCGTCTCCTCTGAGGTCTGAGGACTCGTCTCCTCTGAGGTCTGAGGACTCGTCTCCTCTGAGGTCTGAGGACTTGAGGTCTGAGGACTCGTCTCCTCTGAGGTCTGAGGACTTGAGGTCTGAGGACTCGTCTCCTCTGAGGTCTGAGGACTCCAGGTCTGAGGACTCGTCTCTTTAAACTGGTGTCGGGGTCTTTTGGACAGAATGAGGCAGCGAGCGGTGGAGACGTGCAGCAGTGGGCTGCAGGTCCCGTCCCTCCACATGTAAAGTGTTTAAAGCTCTGGAGCGTGGAGGAGTGAGTGTTTTCAGGTCGTGTCGGGGGATTCAAACTCATGACCTCAGCGTTTCTGAAGCTCCTGGCTGCCTCAGCGCTTTAAGTACCTGCGTGGTTTCGTGCTAACGTGCTACACGTTGATGTTGATTTGGAAAAACCTTAATCCCTTAATGGTGTAATGCTAAACACTTGTTATTGCACAGCATTCTGGGTAAATATCTGCATCCAGCGAGCTCCTCAGAGACTCCACCATTTGTTTATTAAAGTTTATCTATTTTTCCATCGCCGCGGTTGCCAACGTGTTTGTGAAATAAGCGCTGATGTCATGTTTTGTGCCTCTCTGCTGCTTAAATGAGGCCAATCTGGAGGATGGAGGGCGAGCGGGTCCAAGGGAAGCCCAGAGGGCGGCTGAGCGGAGGCGGGCTGGGCGTGGACCACAGGGCAACGTGTCCTCAGCCCATCACACTGATGAACACTTGGACGGCTCACCTAAGAACGGCTTTGTTTATTGGTTTTGGAGAACCACCCCGGAGTCCTTGAAGCGGTTCCAGGTGCTTCGATCGGGTCCGAGGGTGAAACGGAGCCGAGCTGAGAGAGCGAGGGAGCTTTGCAGAAACTGATGACACAGCTGAGACTCGGCTAACGCTCTAAGAAGCAAGGATTTTAAAGAGAGCAGAGAATTTCATCTGTTCCCACAGACTCACATCAGGGTCTGACCCAGGTCTGCAGCCACCCGGGACCTCAGGGCCCACTACAAAGACCTGGGACTTCATTTGACCTGCAACCGATCACAGCAACAAACAAGAATAAAGAAACTATTGTATTTAATCTGTTTATCTGTTACTGTAGCTAGCTGTTTATCTGTTACTTTAGCTAACTGTTTATCTGTTACTTTAGCTAACTGTTTATCTGTTACTTTAGCTAACTGTTTACCTGTTACTTTAGCTAACTGTTTACCTGTTACTTTAGCTAACTGTTTATCTGTTACTTTAGCTAACTGTTTATCTGTTGCTTTAGCTAACTGTTTATATGTTGCTTTAGCTAACTGTTTATCTGTTACTTTAGCTAACTGTTTATCTGTTACTTTAGCTAACTGTTTATCGGTTATTTTAGCTAACTGTTTATCTGTTACTTTAGCCAACTGTTTAGCTGTTACTTTAGCTAACTGTTTATCTGTCACTTTAGCTAACTGTTTATCTGTCACTTTAGCTAACTGTTTATCTGTTACTGTAGCTAACTGTTTATCTGTCACTTTAGCTAACTGTTTATCTGTCACTTTAGCTAACTGTTTATCTGTCACTTTAGCTAACTGTTTATCTGTTACTTTAGCTAACTGTTTATCTGTTACTTTAGCTAACTGTTTATCTGTTTCTTTAGCTAACTGTTTATCTGTTACTTTAGCTAACTGTTTACCTGTTACTGTAGCTAACTGTTTATCTGTTACTTTAGCTAACTGTTTACCTGTTACTTTAGCTGACTGTTTATCTGTTACTTTAGCTAACTGTTTATCTGTTACTTTAGCTAACTGTTTATCTGTTACTTCAGCTAACTGTTTACCTGTTACTTCAGCTAACTGTTTATCTGTTACTTTAGCTAACTGTTTATCTGTTACTTTAGCTAACTGTTTATCTGTTACTTTAGCTAACTGTTCATCTGTTACTTTAGCTAACTGTTTATCTGTTACTTTAGCTAACTGTTTATCTGTTACTTTAGCTAACCGTTTATCTGTTACTTTAGCTAACTGTTTATCTGTTACTTTAGCTAACCGTTTATCTGTTACTTTAGCTAACTGTTTATCTGTTACTTTAGCTAACTGTTTATCTGTTACTTTAGCTAACTGTTTATCTGTTACTTTAGCTAACTGTTCATCTGTTACTTTAGCTAACTGTTTATCTGTTACTTTAGCTAACTGTTTATCTGTTACTTTAGCTAACTGTTTATCTGTTACTTTAGCTAACTGTTTATCTGCTACTTTAGCTAACTGTTTATCTGTTACTTTAGCTAACTGTTTATCTGTTACTTTAGCTAACTGTTTATCTGTTACTTTAGCTAACTGTTTACCTGTTACTTTAGCTAACTGTTTATCTGTTACTTTAGCTAACTGTTTATCTGTTACTTTAACTGTTTCAACTGTAAACTTTTAGCTGTTTAAACATTTGTGCTCACTTGCTAACAAGTTTTCATCCACTCTTGCGTAACTTTTAATCAAAACATCGTTTCAGTGCCTTCAGGTCATTTGAGCTGCTGCACAACATCAGTGCCCCGGTTGGGAAACACTGCAGCCCACCTGAGGCCTCACTTCTCTGCATGATGTCATCCAGCTTTCAAAGACATCTGAGTGTGTACTTTAGTAAAGTTGGGGGCAGCCGCTGTGTTTGCAGTCAAATATTCCCATTCATCCCGTCAGTGACTCGTGCACCACCCCCTGTTGGTCCCTCCATGTTTCCTTCCTCTCCTCAGGATTTACTCGGCTCTCCTTCGAAGCTGGTAAATCTAAATTAAATCCAAATGGTTTGTTTGTGTGCCGAGCCTCTCGCTCTGTGTGTAAATGTCAGTAGAAGGTTTCGCTCAAACACTGCTCTTTTCATTGTGGACTCTTTGTGGCCTCCATTAGCGGTGGAGGTCGGCGGCCGAGGACCGAGGCTGTCATCTCTGATCGCTGCTGCGACGTGAAGGAGAGAAACAGAACCAGCACTTCGTGTGGAAAGTGAACGCACACCGCTCAGGAAATGAGATGTTGAAGATTTCACTCAACAATTGGTCAAGTTAAACCTACAAATACACAAACCACAGGTCCGGTTACAAAACACTCCGAGCTGAGTGCTGCTGGAAATGTTTTAATTCCTCTTTAAATTAAATAATATAAAAAAAACATTTTTCTTGGTTTAACAGCGGAAACCAAAGCTCTTCAGAAATGTTTAAATGTTGTATAAATGTGGAGCAGACGTACGAGAACTCTGTCCAAATTAAAGACTCTTTACTTTCACTGCACTGGAGCTTTGGACCGGATCTCATGGTCTTCATCAGCAGATAGTTCCAGTTCTGATTGAGCTGTAGAACCAAGGCCACGCCAGAAGTCCAACGACCCATAATTCAAAACCCTGATCCGACTATTAAGTCTAACGGGCCGTCATCTAGGTTAAATGCTTCCTGCAGCAAGTCTGCAACCGAAGTTGGAGCACTGTTGGGACCCCCAGGATCCTAATGTTGTTCCTCCTGGATCTAGACTCCAGATCCTCAGACAGGACTGGACCTAGGTCACAAAGACAGGACAGGACGTGGGTGACGACCCCTCGGTCCTAATGTTGTTCCTCCTGGATCTAGACTCCAGATCGTCCTGTTTATTTTGCAGCAAATCATTTAGGACCCCACGACCTCAGCGTCGTCTGGCTCCGTTCTGGTTCCTCGTGCTACTGGATTTAGATGACGAAGACAGGAAGTAGGTGAAAAAGATAGGACAGGACGTAGGCGATAACGACAGGTGATGACTACAGGGTGCAGGTGACGAAGACAGGAAGTAGATGACAAAGACACGTGATGACGAGGCAGGACCGGACATAGGTCACAAAGACAGGACCCCAACTCCTCCGATCTGGTTCCTCGTGCTACTACGCAGTGTGGCTAACCGAGTTAAAGTCCTAATCGCACAAACATCCGTTCTAATCGTGGTCATTTGGTTCTCGTAAACCTCCGTAACCTCTGTTTTCATCATGTCAGCAAAGTCTGTACGCAAGGAGGAAAGCAGCTCATGCGTTAGCCCTCCGCGGGATCTCCAGCAACGCCGTCTCCATCACGTTTTGTAGCAGATCTGTTCTGGATCAGATCACCCGAACCCGGCTCCTTACGCAGAGTTCTGGCGCTCTTCTGGAACACACTGGACGCCGAGGGCCGTGACAAAGCGGTGGTATGTGACGCCCTGGGAATGAGAACGGGCCAAACGACCCATGACTACCAACACAAACGGATGTGTCTCTTAAAATACACCCTAACCCTTGAACAAACAGGAGCACATGGCTAATTACTATCAGACGTCATCGGACCGTGAATGTGACTGACCTTTGTAAAGATGCGCTGTACGGTTGATAGAGACGGATATAGACGTAGGTGTTTTGGGTCGTACACTAACATCTTCCCTCTTTCAGCGTCAACAGGAAGTGAAAGACTGATTTGTTGTTTTTTTTGCCCCCTTAATGAGACGCGTTGCTCTTAATTGGAAACTTACATAACGTTCAGTTCGTTACGACGGATTAATCACGACCCGCTTCCCTGATTCGTCCTTAGAGGAGTCATCTCTGCATAAACACAGTCTGCACATTAATCCCAAGAAATAACCGTTTAACGTCACGACTGAATTAAAAACAAGAGCTCAGTTATTCACACGTTAGAGGATCGTAGCATTACACGGTTGGTTGGACATCGGATGAGTTTCGGGGCCGATGGCTCATCCTGTTTAACATGAAACCATCCTCTAATAGATTTTCTGAGAACTTAAATGATTTAATGACTTAAAGCCACTGAGTTTGTCAGACTCACGCTACCATATGATCGTAAATCCATCTTTTTATAGCCACCAATATGAAGCAGTGCTGATTAGACCTCGTGTCCACGCTGCGTTTGATCGACTTCTCCTGTTCATTAAACAAACAGCAGACGCACGAAAGGACAAAAGGTCGCTGCAGAGGGTCGTCGAGGGTCCGATGGACAAAACTCACGAATGTCAATAAGCTGCTTCATGAAGCTGCACACACGTTTATACGGGGCGCTTTCAGTCGCCCGGATCAAAAGCCAATCACTGAAAACTACACCTGATCATTTACTATCGTTACAAAATATCGTTCGTATGATTTGACAAATTAGAAGTTGATCAGATGTTGTAGGTGACGAAGACAGGACAGGAAGTAGATGACGTAGACAGGACAGGAAGAAGGTGACCAAGACAGGACGTAGGTGATGGGACATAGGACGTAGACAATGGCGATCGGACGTTGATGACTGGATGTAGGTGATGAAGACAAGACAGGAAGTGGGTGACGAAGACAGGACGTAGGTGATGAAGACAGGACGTAGGTGACAAAGACAGGACGTAGGTGATGAGGACAGGACGTAGGTGATGAGGACAGGACGTAGGTGATGAGGACAGGACGTAGGTGATGAAGACAGGACGTAGGTGACGAAGACAGGACGTAGGTGATGAGGACAGGACGTAGGTGATGAAGACAGGACGTAGGTGATGAAGACAGGACGTAGGTGATGAGGACAGGACGTAGGTGATGAGGACAGGACGTAGGTGATGAGGACAGGACGTAGGTGACGATGACAGGTGACGAAGACAGGACGTAGGTGATGAAGACAGGACGTAGGTTACGAGGACAGGATGTAGGAGACGAAGACAGGAAGTAGGTGACGAAGACAGAACGTAGGTTACGAGGACAGGAAGTAGATGACGAAGACAGGACATAGGTGATGAAGACAGGACGTAGGTTACAAGGACAGGACGTAGGTGACGAAGACAGGACGTAGGTGACGAAGACAGGACGTAGGTGATGAGGACATGACGTAGTTGTTTTTAAGTTCTCCAGCGTAAACAATGGGACTAAAACCCAACCCTGGGTTCAGACTTGTGTTTGGACGTTCAGGTCCCAATAAGGACCCGGGTCCTCAGCAGTGATCCAGGTCCCCAGGGTCCCAGACTTTCTCTCTCTCTCTTGAATCACATGAGGAACAAACGTCTTTGAGGCCTTTTGTGGGTGAAAACGAGCTGCAGCTGTTTGTGTTTGAGAGAGCGGACCCACACAGAGCCCCTCAGTCCTGCTGCCGCTCACGGCCACGGGACCTTTGGAAGTGAGTGGAAAAGACGGGGAATGTTGGAAACGAGGGAAGCGTGAAACCACTTTGATCCTTGTTGACTTTCCCCGGGAGATAAAGGACCCGACGCTGCCAGTCTTCTCCGTGCTCTCACACTTCCACTAAACAATGAGGCTTCTGTCTGGTCCTCTCAGACGTTACTGTCCTGGAAAACTCCTAAAGTTCACAGAGACGTCGCGTGGGACGGACGTCCAGGCTGGAAACGCTCGGTCTATTCTTAGAGTCCTGGTCCTGGGGTCATTACGGGTCATCCCGAAGCACCAGAGGGAAAAGAGTCTTCCTCAGGGGACTCTCAATATCTGATCAATGTGTTCAATGATTGTTCTGCAATGTTCTGCACGCTGGCGTTAATATCTGTCTAACACCCAAGCAGGACTTAGGTCTAAAGTCTAGTTGGTTTGACCAGTGTGAGGACAACTGTTCTGCGCCCAGGCCCGGCACGCTTCCCGACCTCGGCCCGGATGAGAGAGGTGGGCTTTAGTCAAACACAAATGCACGTGCACGTCCTGTTCTCCTGGTTCCTGCTCCATGTGTGAACAGAGATGTGTGTTCTCACTTGCCGTCCACGGCTCGTTTGGGAGAGGTGGGCTTTAGTAAAGCACGTTTGCACGTGTACGAGCACGAGCGTGTGCACGTGTACGAGCATGAGGCCTACGGTGGTTCTGAGGTCATTTC
Organism: Echiichthys vipera; assembly: GCF_963691815.1. Lineage (NCBI taxonomy): Eukaryota > Metazoa > Chordata > Actinopteri > Perciformes > Trachinidae > Echiichthys > Echiichthys vipera. The sequence continues at coordinate 806,387 of NC_139845.1, forward strand.
CTGTGCGCCTGTTGGGACGTAGAAAAAAGAAGGAGGGACCATGCGCGGACATTTCAAACAATGGCGGTGAAAGGTTCACGTTGGTGTGATGCGGAGGTGGAGTGTTTACTGCAGATTTGGTCGATGAAAAGATTCAAAAACAGTCGACAAGACGCACAAAAACTCTGAGGTCTACGGAAAGATCTGGAAACAAAGCCACGCATCGCCATGACGTCATCAATGCGTGTGACGTGTTACGGCGTGATGACGTATAGGCAGCAGGAAGCATTCTCCGAGGCCCAGGTAGTGTCAGTACAAACGGGCCTGGAGGGGGGGGACAAGGACCCTAAAGCACGGGGCACGGGACGGAGGCACAGTGGGAGGGCGCCCTAAGACTGGTCCGACTCTGCAGACCTTTGTGAAAGCAGCGCCTGCTCTCTGAAGGACGCCAGTGGAAAAGAGGATTTGTCCAGCAGGACCAATAAAACGTCACAGAGCGTCTTTCATCTGTGAGCGCTCGTTCTGTAAACAGAGCCGCTCCGTCAGCGCCGCGCTGACGTATCCCTGCAGCACAGACACCGTAGATACATTAGGTCATTTGGCGCGCGGCAGGAATCCCATTTAGCAGCTGATAAAAGCATTTGGGATGAATGCTGGAGCCCCGGGGCGGCTTGGAGGAGTCCCTCACCTCATCTGGGTCCAGTCATTGAACGCTCTCCACGGAGCCGCTTGAGACGGGCCGTTGGACGGCTGCAGGGGAAAAGTGCGGGCAGACTGGGACACGCGCAGATGAGCAGGATCAAAGGTGCTGCTGGCCGGCGTTTAGCGCTGGAAAAACCATCGCAGGCTGCAGAGGAGAAGAGAAGACAGAGGAGGCGGTGGTGGTGGTGGTGGATGGGGGGCGGGGGGGGGGTATTAATGGGCCACTTTATTGCTTTGTACTGTTCAAATTAAGAGCTCAGATTTCACGACAGCACTTCAACCGTACGTGCTCCACTTGTTCTTCCAGCGCTGGATCAGTTTCAGTCGGCAGCGACCCGAGAAGAGCGAGTCCAGCAGACGTAGACGACAGCTTTCACTCAGGAAGACTCTTATTGTGAAGGACTCACACTGGCCCAGTACTTCAGAGGACTCTTATTGTGAAGGACTCACACTGACCCAACCCTTCTTGCTGCCTATACGTCATCACGCCGTAACACGTCACACTCATTGATGACGTCATAGCGATGCGTGGCTTTGTTTCCAGATCTTTCCGTAGACCTCAGAGTTTTTGTGGACGGCGTGCCGCTCCTAGACGCGGTACGGTTGCACTCACACTGGTCAAAGGAACCAGACTTTAACTGTGAAACGTGCTGGGGCACGGGACGGAGGCACAGTGGGAGGGCGCCCTAAATTGAATTTGGGAGATTTATTTATGTAAACAAATTTAAATGTAAACTTGTAGAAAAGTTGACAAATAGTTCTGAAATATGTGTTTTGCATCATTTTGTTTATAGACGCTCTTCTTGGCGTTTTCTTTCTGGCTAGTCTCCCTCTGCGTCCTATCGTTGTGCTAAGCTAGGCTAACACTGACTTCCTGTTTCTCCTCTGACTCTCGGCGAACACGAGGATTTTCCCAAATGTCTGTGTCGTGCGTTCGTGCGTTCGCTGAATGTGAAAAGGATCGTGTCTCTGCAGCCCGTGGACGATCGCCCAGGTGACTTATCGACTGTCTGTTCCTTAATCCTGAAGACCGCGTTTCCCAGAAGTCCGTCTGGGCTCCTGCAGACAGCCGGGAGCCTCCAGCTCACACTGGGAATGAGTTGGACAGGTAGCCGGGGTCCTCGCCGGCCCCGGAGCCACTAAGTGAGTGTGACGGGACTCTTCCCAGACGCTGTGGAGCGACCGTCGCACCTCTTCAGGACACGGTCGTCTTCATCCGCCCACGTGGCTGCTTTTCACATCAGCGTCCTCAGAGACACGGGGTCAGATCACAGACACAGAGAGGCTCATGGGAAGTCATTCATTCATTCACAGACTCAGAGGACGGGGAGGACGGGAACACAGATGCAGAACTCTTCCAATGAGAAAGGGATGAGAGAGGAGGTCAGGGGGGCCCGGACTTAAATGGTGCTGAAAAAACCCACAAAACCACTACAAAGAGATGCTAAATGACTAAAAATAGATGCAAAACCACCACAAAAAGATGCAAAATGACTAAAAATAGATGCAAAACCACCACAAAAAGATGCAAAATGACTAAAAATAGATGCAAAACCAGCACAAAAAGATGCAAAATGACTCAAAATAGATGCAAAATGACTAAAAATAGATGCAAAACCACCACAAAAACATAGAAAACAACTAAAAATGGAAGCTAAGGACCGCAGACAGAGTGGGGGGCCTCTTACACGTCCGTGCCCAGGGCCCCGTTGGCTCAGCGTACGCTCATGGTGATCACACACATTTAGGTTTAAAACAAAAACAGGAAACTAAAACTCTGCGAGTAAGTTGTGGAAACCTGCTCCATGACCGAGAACAACGAGGCCCGGCCTCACAACATCTGCAGGTCTGAGCCGGTCCCGGGTCAAAGGTGGACACCATGAGTCCAGGTCCTGGTCCCAGACGTGGAACCACATGAGAGCGCCCCCGTGTGCAGCAGCAGGGCGCAGGCGTGCAGTGACGGGTTGTTTTTCCCTCAGGTTGCCGGTGGAGCGGACGCCATCTGTGTGGACACATGGAGTCTTTTAAACACGCCGGTCCTCAGAGGTCCTCAGACACACACGAGGGGGACCAGGGCGGACCTGAGCCGGACCTCCAGGAGCATCTCTCTTCCTGTGTCACGGCTCATCACAAACTCCACCTGGACGAGTATTTTTAGAGGGGAAGCTCCTCGTCAGGAGCTCGTCCATCAACACCAGCTAAATTTAGTCTGACGTGACTTCAGCTCCAGACTGAAGGATTACAACCATTCTGGACTCAACAGGAAGGTTCGGGTGAGGGTTCAACGCCGCCCCGGGACTTTTATTGTGAAAAACACATGTTCAGAACTCATTCTGTGGATCCAACAAACTTTTAAAACATCTGCAACGGATAAACAGCGGAAATACACTTAAAAACTACCACAAAAAGATGCAAAATGACTAAAAATAGATGCAAAACCACCACAAAAAAAATGCAAATTGACTAAAAATAGATGCAAAAGCACCACAAAAAGATGCAAAATGACTAAAAATAGATGCAAAACCACCAAAAAAAGATGCAAAATGACTAAAAATAGATGCAAAACCAGCACAAAAAGATGCAAAATGACTAAAAATAGATGCAAAACCACCAAAAAAAGATGCAAAATGACTAAAAATAGATGCAAAACCAGCACAAAAAGATGCAAAATGACTAAAAATAGATGCAAAACCACCAAAAAAAGATGCAAAATGACTAAAAATAGATGCAAAACCAGCACAAAAAGATGCAAAATGACTAAAAATAGATGCAAAACCACCAAAAAAAGATGCAAAATGACTAAAAATAGATGCAAAACCAGCACAAATAGATGCAAAATGACTAAAATCGCTAAAAACCACAGACTGTATAAAAACAGACGTAGCGTCTCCCTCAGGTCTGTCTCTAACTTGATCCAGTCGTCCTCACCTACAGGAGTCTCCATGTTGTCAGACTTTGACTCCGCCTCATTTCCTCTGACCATAAAAGGGCATGTATGTGATGTTGGGGGGAGGGGCGTACGTCCATCTGGCTGACGTTTACCTCCGAGGAGAAGTGAGAGCCAGAGGCTAGCTGTCACTCAAGAGGCCACGCCCCTAATTATTCCTAAACTTTAACCTCCAATCAAATAAAAACTAGCCCCTCCCCCTTAGCGTTGCCATGGAGATCTGATCTAAACACACAGACTAGAATGTTCTTTTGTCCTTAAACAGGTTTAATGATGCTGTGTAAACGTGTTTAACATGAAACCTGCCCCTAGTGGACACTCAGAGAACCGACGCTGACCCAGCTTCCTGATTGGACCACACAGGAAGACTGTCTCTGGGGGCGGGGCTTGCCAACAACGCAGCCAAAACACTGTTGCGTGACCGGTTTTCTCCGACGGTTCGAATCCGAAAAACGTAATAAAAAAATATATTTAATGTAAAAACAGTGTGACCTCCCTAAAACCCCTGTTCCCCCTCAGACACGGAGCTACTGCACACAGCCTAATTAGATTGGCTCCTGATTCTCCCCGCGTGCTGATTGGCTGTCGGACCCCCAGCTGCGTCTATTCCCAGCGCCCCCCAATCAGCAGACAGGAAGTAGAACCTCCTGGTCATTACGGCCCTCTCTCCGCTGCATGTGGTTCTGATTTTTGGACATGAGGCAAAGTGTTTTCATTGGCCGGCGGCGGCGCTCAGTTTCCTGTTACAGACACTCTTTTGTGCCTCGTCCTCTCCGCTTTTATTTCCTCTAACGCGGAGGGAAGAGGCCGCGGCGGCTTTCCTTCGCCCGGCTAATTGGGAGCCACTTCCCCGCGCTCGTTATGACGGGGTTAATGGCTTTAGCGAGGGGGTGCGTTTTACTGGTGCTGCTGCTTTTTCTGCCGGGCCTCAGAACCAATTACAGTAATCAAAGCCAATGTGTGGACGCGGAGAGAGGAGCCACATGTGGCGGCTCAGGTGTAAACCAATCTCCTGCAGCAGAATAACTCCTTGTTTGAATCCCGTTCACGCTGCAGTGGAGCTCGTGTTCCCCGCGTAGGTAGAGACCTCCAACCAGGAGACTCTCATTAATACGACAGGAGCTTCATAAAACACGTTCTTGGCATTAGAAGGTAAAATAAGCGGCGTTGTAATAACCACGCCATCACACAGAACATTGATGTTGGACCGGGTTCGGCCCCGGCGCTGAGCGCTGGAGGTAAACTGTGACGTGTGGATCGTTAAACACGAGCACGGCGTTCAGCGATAATGGGCTCAGACGTGCTCTGATTGTGTTTAAAGTTTCCCTGTTTGGGTTCTTTGTTCGACCTCGTCTGAAATAAAGTCGTTTCAAACGTCCACAGGAAGCTTCTGTCCGTGTCCCCGATGCTGCTGTTTGGATGTTGGGTCTCTGTTCGTCCTGAGAGTCTTTGCTATGATTTATGACTATGAATCAAATCTGTATCATGGTTTTCTGGAGGATCGTCGCCACCTGCTGCTCGTCTCCTAATAATCACATAACTGTAGTGATGTAGCCCCCTCTAGGAGCATAAACGTGTGTTAAAGTGTCCTCTAGGAGCATAAACGTGTGTTAAAGTGTCCTCTAGGAGCATAAACGTGTGTTAAAGTGTCCTCTAGGAGCATAAACGTGTGTAAAAGTGTCCTCTAGGAGTCTAAACGTGTGTAAAAGTGTCCTCTAGGAGCATAAACGTGTGTTAAAGTGTCCTCTAGGAGTCTAAACATGTGTTAAAGTGTCCTCTAGGAGCCTCGATGTGTGTTAAAGTGTCCTCTAGGAGCATAAACGTGTGTTAAAGTGTCCTCTAGGAGCATAAACGTGTGCTAAAGTGTCCTCTAGGAGCATAAACGTGTGTTAAAGTGTCCTCTAGGAGCATAAACGTGTGTTAAAGTGTCCTCTAGGAGCATAAACGTGTGTTAAAGTGTTCTCTAGGAGCATAAACGTGTGCTAAAGTGTCCTCTAGGAGCATAAACGATTGCTAAAGTGTCCTCTAGGAGCATAAACGTGTGCTAAAGTTAGTTAGCTAAAACATAGATGTTCTTGCGTGTAACTATAGAAACATTGGAGCAGCCAGAGTCGAACTTGATGATCCTGCGTTGTTGTCGGAGTCGGACTGATTCACTCTGAAGAAATGAGGCGACGGTGTCAGCGCTGATTATTCATGGCGCTCCGAGTTCCCATGAGTGACACTCACACAGTGAAGAAGGGCAGAACCTGGAGCTGCAGCACAGATGTTTATTTGCTCTGTCAGGTTTATTTTTAGACCTGAGCGGGTCAGAGGTCAGCGCAGTGAGCCTCATGCCCTCCACATGTGTCAGAGAGGAGTCTGGGAAACCAATCAGAGGTGCGCACGGACCTCCAAAATAAAACAAACATCCTGCAGAGAGAACGTGATCTTCCTTTAATGTTGTTTTGCTCCTTCAGATGCTACACCTGCAGAAAACAGCGTCTATGGTTCGGACACGACTTCAACAGATGTTTGGTTTCTCCAACAATCACTCGTCTGTCTCCGTCTTTGCACCAGAGTTTAGTTTGTGTCGCAGCCTTTAAAGTGTCCTCTAGGAGCATAAACGTGTGCTAAAGTGTCCTCTAGGAGCATAAACGTGTGCTAAAGTGTCCTCTAGGAGCATAAACGTGTGTCAAAGTGTCCTCTAGGAGCATAAACGTGTGTTAAAGTGTCCTCTAGGAGCATAAACGTGTGTCAAAGTGTCCTCTAGGAGCATAAACGTGTGTTAAAGTGTCCTCTAGGAGCATAAACGTGTGTCAAAGTGTCCTCTAGGAGCATAAACGTGCGTTGAAGTGTCCTCTAGGAGCATAAACGTGTGTTAAAGTGTCCTCTAGGAGCATAAACGTGTGTTAAAGTCTCCTCTAGGAGCATAAACGTGTGTTAAAGTGTCCTCTAGGAGCATAAACGTGTGTTAAAGTGTCCTCTAGGAGCATAAACGTGTGTTAAAGTGTCCTCTAGGAGCATAAACGTGTGCTAAAGTGTCCTCTAGGAGCATAAACGTGTGTTAAAGTGTCCTCTAGGAGCATAAACGTGTGTTAAAGTGTCCTCTAGGAGCATAAACGTGTGCTAAAGTGTCCTCTAGGAGCATAAACGTGTGTTAAAGTGTCCTCTAGGAGCATAAACGTGTGCTAAAGTGTCCTCTAGGAGCATAATCGTGTGTTAAAGTGTCCTCTAGGAGCATAAACGTGTGTTAAAGTGTCCTCTAGGAGCATAAACATGTGTTAAAGTGTCCTCTAGGAGCATAAACATGTGTTAAAGTGTCCTCTAGGAGCATAAACGTGTGTTAAAGCGTCCTCTAGGAGCATAAACGTGTGTTAAAGCGTCCTCTAGGAGCA
>NC_139845.1:818391-922936 GCF_963691815.1 Echiichthys vipera
AGTAGTACAGTAAAAACATTTCAGGCTTTTAAAGAGTGAGCGACTCAGTGGGGAAGAGTTTAAAGATGTTTAATCATTGTTGTGCTTCAGTTCCATTCATCATGAACCTGCAGTGGAAACCTGCAGAGTGCTGAGGTTCTTCTTCTTCTTCTTCTTCTTCTTCTTCTTCTTCTTCTTCTTCTTCTTCTTCTTCTTCTTCTTCTTCTTCTTCTTCTTCTTCTTCTTCTTCTTCTTCTTCTTCTTCTTCTTCTTCTTCTTCTTCTTCTTCTTCTTCTTCTTCTTCTTCTTCTTCTTCTTCTTCTTCTTCTTCTTCTTCTTCTTCTTCTTCTTCTTCTTCTTCTTCTTCTTCTTCTTCTTCTTCTCCTCTGCAGCTCGGCTCCGTCGTTCCTCTCTTGGTGGAAACGTCCTCCTCACATCAGCTTTCCAAACATCGTTCCCACGTCGGACAGATTGGATAATTCGTCCCCGTTAGCAAAGCAAACACACGCGTTAGCAGAACAAACACACACGAGGTCACACACGTTTAATTAACGAGCTGCACTCGAGCGTCCGTGGACGTTTCCGTCTTTAAAGCAACATCGTCTCCGCTAACGAGGCCGCGCTGATTAGCTGCTAACGGCTCGCACATGCTAACAGAGCGGGAGCGTCCAGCTGAAGCTCGTCCAACAACAACCGGACGGCGTTTGAAGAGCGAGCCGGCGTCCTGCAGACCTGTGGTTCACCCGTGGTTCCAGGCCACCATAGAAGAAGAAGCAGCAGCTTCAGAGTCTCAGGAGACGAGTCCTTTACACCGAAACTGAAGAACCCGAGGCACGGAGGGGTTAACCCCAGAGACGTGACCACGAAGAGACGCTCAACGACCACGAAGAGACGCTCAACGACCACGAAGAGACGCTCAACGACCACAAACGTGACCACAAAGAAACCACCACAGAAAGATCTTGAGTATGTGACGTTGGGGGGAGGGGCGTACGTCCATCTGGCTGACGTTTACCTCCGAGGAGAAGTGAGGGCCAGAGGCTAGCTGTCACTCAAGAGGCCACGCCCCTAATTATTCATGAACTTTAACCTCCAATAAAATAAAAACTAGCCCCTCCCCCTCAGTGTTGTCATGGAGACCTGATCTAAACACACAGACTAGAATGTTCTTTTGTCCTTAAACAGGTTTAATGATGCTGTGTAAACGGCTGTTTAACATGAAACCTGCCCCTAGTGGACACTCAGAGAACTGACGCTGACCGAGCTTCCTGATTGGATCACAAACAGGAAGTGGCTGTCTGGGGGCGGGGCTTGATTGGAACTTTAAACAACTAAAAATAGATGAAAAAAATCAACAATAAGATGCTGATCTGAAAATAGAGCAGGAGGAACAAACACACACACACACACACACACACAGAGACACACACACACACACACACAGAGACACACACACACAGAGACACACACGCACACACACACACACACACAGAGAGACACAGACACACACACACACACACACAGAGAGAGACACAGACACACACACACAGAGAGAGAGACACAGACACAACACACACACGCACACACACACACAGAGACACACACACACACACACAGAGAGAGAGAAACACACACACACACACTCTCACACGCACACACAGACACAGACACTCTCACACGCACACACACACACTCACACGCACACACAGAGACACGCACACAGACACACACACGCACACACACACACACAGACACTCACACACACAGACACTCAGACACACACACACACACACAGAGACACACACACACACGCACACACACACAGAGACACACACACACACACAGAGACACACACACAAACACAGAGACACAAACAGACAGACACACACACGCACACAGACAGTGACACACACACTCACACACACACACACACAGAGACACACACACACGCACACAGAGAGAGAGAGAGACACACAGAGAGACACACACACACACACACACACAGACACACACACACACTCTCTCTCACACACACACAGCTTCAGCCCTGTGTGCTGGAGGACAGCGCCCCCCAGTGGACACGAGGAGCTGCTGCATCTGTTTTTGTAAGAGCAGAAATTCATAAATGCAGATTTTAAAGGTGATAAAGTTTCAATATTTCACCAGAATCAAAGAAGTTTCACACAAAACACTTTAAATATTCTTCTCAAATCTGCAGATTCTGGTTCAAGAGTTTCAGGATTATCCATCAGTTTTCACACGTTAAGTGTTTTAAACAGCCTTTAATAATTAATATTAATATAATTAATAACTGTTTTTAGACATAATTTAACTTTAAGCACAAAATAAAGCTGCAGCAGATTTCTATGATTCTGGATTATTATTATTAGAAGAACTTTATTGATCCTGCAACGGGGGAAATTTAATTTTTTTCACTCTTATTAATCATGTTACACACACACACACACACACACACACACACACACACACACACACACACACACACACACACACACACACACACACACACACACACACACACACACACACGAGAGATGTCAGAACGAGGGGGCTGCCAGTGACTTGTGCCCTGAGCAGTTGGGGGTTCGGTGCCTTGCTCAACAGCACCTCAGCAGCGCCCAGGAGATGAACTGGCACATCTCCAGCCACAAGTCCACGCTCCATACAGGGACTTGAACCAGCGACCCTCTGGTTCCCAGCAGTCACCTCTGGACTGAGCTGCTGCCCCAGATAATTATAATGAACCAAAAACACTGGAATTAAAAAAATTAAAAACCTTTAATTAAATAATTTATGAAGAATCTTTGACTTTTATTCTGAAGTTTACATCAAAACTGAGCCGTGATGAAAAATCACCTTTAAATAATTAAAATTAATAATTTATATATTTATAAACGAGGTTCCTGAAGCTTTAAGAAGTCATATTTTCCCAGCTGTTGTAAAGTAAATATTTACACACGTTCATTATAAAGTTCATGATTATTGAACTTGGTCACGTTTGATTTTTCTGTTTCAGGAAATCTGAAAAAAACACTTTTTAAACCCTGAAAACAGAAAAACTTTCAGTGTTTTTAAGGATTTTTACCTTAAAAATAAACAGAAAAATTCATTCTAAGGAACATTTTCACGTCTTTATGAGTTTAACCAACAAGTTTTAAATTTGTGTTATTTGTGTTTATAATTAACATTTTAAGTTTTTATTTATCTTTTTTAACAGTTACAGTTCAGAGAATCACATTTTTCAGACTGATTTTACCAGAATAAAGTGTTTAAATGTGTTTTTATCTTGTTTTAAAAGCGTAAAGTGTTTTTCTGACAGTTTTCTGCTTTAATTAATAAGTTTTTAATCATTTGTGTTTATAATTAACGTTTTAAATTTATATTCTTGCTCTTAAACATTTTTCTTTTTTATAGAATTACATATTTTTCATCTTTTTTAAAAGCATAAACTGTTTTTCTGACAGTTTTCTGGTTTGATTCTGAGTTTAAATAACAAGTTTTTAATTATTTGTCTTTATAAGTAACATTTAAAGTTTTTATTTCTCTTTTTTTAACAGTTACAGTTCAGAGAATCACATTTTTCAGACTGAATTTACCAGAATAAAGTGTTTAAATGTGTTTTTCTCTTGTATAAAAGCGTAAATAAACTGTTTTTCTGACACTTTTCTGGTTTAATTAGTACGTTTTAATCATTTGTGTTTATAATTAACATTTAAAGTTGATATTCTTGCTCTTAATCATTTATCTTTTTTAACAGTTAAAGTTCAGAGAATCACATTTTTTCAGATTGAATTTACCAGAATAAAGCGTTTAAATGTGTTTTATCTCTTGTTCTTCTGGCAGAAAGAAACAAAAGGAGGCGGTTCTTTGTCTCCACAGCGTGTTTTTATTCGTCCCGCTCTGATCGGGCAGCGGAGCCGTTTAGAAGAAGGTGTTCGGTCTCTTGGTGGTGAAGCGAGGTTTGTGCTGGCGACGCAGGACCCGGTGAGGCAGCGGGAACTTGATCTTGGAGTCCTGCGGGAAACAGAAGAAGAAGAGCGAGAGTTCACTGTCGGACCTTTTTACAAACACGCAGCTCAACAAGAGTCCCGCGGACGCCGTCGTCCAGCAAACAGACGACTACGGCCGGAGAGAGTCCCGCGGACGCCGTCGTCCAGCAAACAGACGACTACGGCCGGAGAGAGTCCCGCGGACTCCGTCGTCCAGCAAACAGACGACTACGGCCGGAGAGAGTCCCGCGGACGCCGTCGTCCAGCAAACAGACGACTACGGCCGGAGAGAGTCCCGCGGACGCCGTCGTCCATAAAACAGACTATGGCCGGAGAGAGTCCCGCGGACGCCGTCGTCCGTAAAACAGACTACGGCCGGAGAGAGTCCCGCGGACGCCGTCGTCCAGCAAACAGACGACTACGGCCGGCGAGAGTCCTGAGGACGCCGTCGTCCGTAAAACAGACTACGGCCGGAGAGAGTCCTGAGGACGCCGTCGTCCGTAAAACAGACTACGGCCGGGGAGAGTCCCGCGGACGCAGTCGTCCAGCAAACATCATTCATACCAAACAGACGACTACGACTGAAAGTAAACGTTTCACTGCTCAGGTCCTGAGAAATAACACGGTAAGTTACGTCCCTTTGGAGACATCTTTAATCATTTTGATTCCACTTTAAGTCATTTTGTGTCCCGTTGGTCACGTTTTGTACAGGTTCAGTCATTTAGCATCCCTTTATAGTCTCTTAGCGTCCATGTTTACTTATTTTGTGTCCATTTTAATGCCGCTGCGTGCACGTTTAGTCACCTGGAGCCCATTTAATCTCTCAGGGCCTCAGTGAAGTTAGTCTTTGGTCACACGGTAAAAACGTTAGAGATCAGAGTTCACACAGGAGGAGAAACATCATACACAGACACGTTGAGTCTGAAAAGAGTCACTTGTCTTCCAGTTTCTCCCGTGACAGACGGCGAGGGAACAGAAAGACTGCGTTATATCCCGAAACAGATCAGCTGCTCAAATAACAGATGAACTATGAGTTAGACTCACGTGGAACTGCTTGATGGCAGGTCTGCGACACTTGTTGGCGGCGATCACTTGAACCTTCATGATCTGGATGGAGTGGGCGCGAGCGCGATGGCGAGCTCCCATATCACGGTCTGATGGACGACAGAGGGATTAATGTCTTTATTAAACTTTATTACACAGGCAGCAGAGACGAGGCCAGGGTGACGGACAGATTCAGACACACGTCACTTTATCAGAATAAACACAGTCACAGTGATGTTTCTCTAAAACGACCAAAATTAGGCTAATTTACAAAAAGAGGCAACTAAAGTATCTGAGTGTGCGATAGCGTGTGTGTGTGTGATAGCGTGTGTGTGTGATAGCGTGTGTGTGTGATAGCGTGTGTGTGTGATAGCGTGTGTGTCCGTCCCTGTGTGCGTGTGCATGTGTCTGATTGTGTGTGTGTGTGTGTGTGTGTGTACTGACAGCCCTGAGTGACGGCCCCAGACGTGGTCAGGTCTCTGTGTGTGTGTGTGTGTGTGTGATAGCGTGTGTGTGTGTGTGTGTGTGTGTGTGTGTGTATATGTGTGTGTGTGTGTACTCACAGCACTGAGTGACGGCTCCAGACGTGGTCAGGTCTCTGTACTCTCTGTACATGTTGTGGGTGCCGCTACGAGAGTCGTAACGAAGCCAGATACCGAAGTTCTTCACCTTCAGAGGGGTTTTCTCGTGGACCTGAACACAACATCATAACCCTCATCATCATCATCATCATCATTATTATTATTCTGTACACACACAGAGCCTGAAGAGGACACAGGGGGACAGACTGACTCCTCCATAAACTAATCTAAACATCATCGCACCGTATTTTTAAGTCACCTTTTTCCTTTTGTTGGTCTGGTCCTGAACTTCCTGCACTCAGGTGCCACTTTTATATTAAAATATATTATTTCACATGTTCGTTAAAAAGCACAACAGTGACGGAGCAGCAGAAACAAAGTTTGGATTGAGAGAAAAGTGGAGGATTCTCTCAGGGCGCACTCCCACTGTGCCCCCGCCCCGTGTCACGGCTAAAGTCTGGTTCCTTTGACCAGTGTGAGTGCAACCGTACCACGTCTAGGAGCGGCACGCTTGCCGTCCACGGCCCGTTTGGGAGAGGTGGGCTTTAGTAAAGCACGTTTGCACGTGTACGAGCACGAGCGTGTGCACGTGTACGAGCACGAGGCCTACGGCGGTTCTGAGGTCATTTCCTGTGCGCCTGTTGGGACGTAGAAAAAAGAAGGAGGGACCATGCGCGGACATTTCAAACAATGGCGGTGAAAGGTTCACGTTGGTGTGATGCGGAGGTGGAGTGTTTACTGCAGATTTGGTCGATGAAAAGATTCAAAAACAGTCGACAAGACGCACAAAAACTCCGAGGTCTACGGAAAGATCTGGAAACAAAGCCACGCATCGCCATGACGTCATCAATGCGTGTGACGTGTTACGGCGTGATGACGTATAGGCAGCAAGAAGCATTCTCCGAGGCCCAGGTAGTGTGAGTACAAACGGGCCTGGAGGGGGGGACAAGGACCCTAAAGCACGGGGCACGGGACGGAGGCACAGTGGGAGGGCGCCCTTAGTGCACTGGAGAAAACAAAGAAAGCTAATGTCTAAAAGCTTGACGGCTACAGCAGAGGGATAAGTTCACAAACGGGCGCTTGAACAACGAGCTGCAGGGAGAGAGTCAGTGACGCTACACCTCAGCGCCCGGGTCGTTGCCAAGGCGATGAATATAAATCACTTTGTGAGAGGAGCTTCATGGTGTATACCACTGTAAATACTCTGGAAAATACGGTACATTTGACACATTTACGTCTTTTATAAGATCAAAAACACAGATATGAAAATAAAAAGGTGTTCAGGGCGAAGTCAGACTGAATCATTAACAGAGTTTATTTACGTGTCGAGCCTTGGATTCACTTTCAGAGTCACGGCAGCGTCAGAGAAAGGCGACAAGGATCGTTTCTGTTCGCACACCAGAAAAAAAAAAAACCACACCACGGACAGATGTGATCTTTGGGTTTGGGTGCGTGTTACCTCACGTCAACACATTGTTTTACTCTTTACGTGCATTTACTCACTGATCTGGTTCTTTTCTGTCTTTAAGAGGCGTAAATTTAGTTCAAGGAGTTAAAATGTTCGTGTTTACGGCCTAAACTTCACAGACGGTCGAACTTTGTCACAAACATGTAAAAAAATGACAATAATCTACATTTTCGTCTCATTGTCTCATTCCGGGTCAATTATCAAGCTTTTCCAGCACCGTGCAGCAACATCGCCATGGATACATGATGAAGAGTTATTTTAATCACATAAAACGAGATGGTTTCATGCTTTAAACTACTTAAACTGTGTTTCTTAACTCAGGATTACGTTTCTATTCTAAAGCCATTTGTTGTGAAAGATCCAGATAAAAAATTTCAAGCATTTTTCAAACCTTGAAAGCATTAAAATTCAAGAATTAATGGATTACAAGCAACCCTGTTTAAATAAATAAAAAGTACCATAAGGATCCTTTCTTATAGATTCTTGTCATTTTGCATGTGTTTTTAGTCATTTTGCTTAAATTTCTTATTATTTTACTTAAGTTTCCACTCCTAAAGGGGAAAAGGAAACTGAAACTTCTCACAGATCCTTTATTACTTAATTTGAGAACAAAAAACAACTAAAACAGAACGAAACAAACTGAAATTATCTCTTTATTCTGTGATGTTTGATGTAACTGTGTTCTGGTTCTGTTGGAGAACTTTATTTGGACTTTAACTCTTTAAAGACAGGTTCTGATGCTGAGTCAGCTCATTGTGTGAAACACTGATTTTAGCTGAGTTTGCATCGTGGCTGATTATTGCTGTGAACTGTGATTTTAACACTTTAACACTGATTCATTTCTCTTTTAATACGAACCCGACCATTAAAGGGTCGGATTAAACACAAGAGAACATTCAGGCGACAACGCTGCAGTGGAAACACAGGAACACACGGATGCCGCCCTCCAACGCTGTAAACCTGTGGAAACACTGAAACCCGGGGCAGAGGAACGTACCAGGCCGCAGTAGACAGTCTCTCCGGACGCCTTCTTCATCTTCCTCAGCTGGGACACGAAGTACCAGAAGCGGGACTTGGCCACGACGTGGTTGGGGGCGAAGATCCTCATCCGGTACAGAGGGGGGGCGGGGTTCTTGGCTGAGGGCAGCAAACGCCCGACGACTTTGTACTCCCTAAGCTGCGTTCAGAGGAGAGCGTGTTAGAGCGCAGAGACATCAGACATGAGGAGGGTTTTATAATAAAGGTTATAATGTTGAGCCTTGGATTCACTTTCAGAGTCACGGCAGCGTCAGAGAAAGGCGACAAGGATCGTTTTCTGTTCGCACACCAGAAAAAAAAAACCACACCACGGACAGATGTGATCTTTGGGTTTGGGTGCGTACAATCATCATAAATACCACTGCAGGAGTTTAGTTTACACGTTTGTGCAGTTTATGTACGAGACAGGTGATATTTCAGGACTCTGGGCTGGGAAACTAATTAAGAATAAATCAAAAACACGCGTTTAATAGAAAATAATAGAGATCGACCAACAATGAGTTTTAGGGCTTTTACCAACGCGGACTGACGATTTTCTTGAGCCGATATTTGGAGCTGATGAGACTTTCACTCCCTTGATTTACACAAAAAAAGTTACACAAGATAAAAGTGAGTGATAACAGTTAGTTTTATCGTCTTTATTTACAGACAGGCGTCCACAGGAGACGCCTTAAAGATCAATAAAAGTTATTTTTATATTGAGTAGCATAACATTGACATTGACGACGACGTTTGGCTTTAAAATAAGTCTTTAAATGCGCCGACTTTAGTCTCTAAAACTAGAACTTTTAGTCTCTAAACATATAAAACTATGTACTATAACCGCGTCCTTAAATGCGTCGACTTTAGTCTCTAATCATTTAATACAAAATACTACAACTTTGTCCTTGTATACATAAACTTTTAATCTCTAAATCTACAACTTTTAGTCTCAAAATACTCGATTCAAGTATTTTCAGGGTCCATTTCCAAGCTTTTCCAGCATCATACAGCTGAGGTAGATTGTATATTTCTACAAATGCACAGATAGATATTAAACAATTATTTGACCTTTATTTTCCCACTATAATCCCGTTATATTTGATGTCATTATGCTATAAACACCAATAATGTTTCATAACACCAGCAGGAAAAGAAATTAACTTATATTCCTGTTATTCAGCTATTTAATGTGAAAGAAATGTGGATACAGCTTCAGGGACTTTAGACAAAATTCAAGCAGTTGGAAACACAAGGAGCCTTCCCAAAGAAATAATATGTAAATGTATATAATTATAAATTATAGTTCGACTTTTAAGAAATGTTTAGGCCTTAATTACGTCATTAAATGCCTGCAGCCCGTGTTGAACCCACGTTGAGCGCACACGCCACCGGGAAACACTGTTAGCAGCTAACGTTAGCTTCCCCTGAGGCTATAAACTCATCATTTATCGCGTTTAAGTGACTTTTAAACTCAAGAGCCGCTGAGGTTTAAGTGTTAGCAGTGGTTTAAGCTCCTGTCCCGCCGTCTGTGAGTGTGTGTGAGTGTGTGTGAGCCTCTAACAGCGTCACTCTCCAGCCTCCGTCCTCCACATGGCTCAGCGGCCGCCATGTTGGATCGGCCGTTAGAGAAACGCACCGGGAGGAAAAACGGTAAAAATAAGATTTAAAACATGATTTTCTGTGATTGTTAAAACTTCCCGGGGTCAAACGCGTGTTTATGAAGCCGCAGAGGTTCGTGTGCGCCGTGTGTTTCTCCTTAAATCACGGTAAATAAAGACTTTGACTCACTGTGCCGGACGCCTTCATGGTGTCTCTGCTCACTGCCACAGTAAAAGAGGAAGTAGAAGGGCGGGGACTGCTGACGTCATATCGGCGGAGGCCCGGGGAGGAGGAGGGACTTCCGGGGGCTGAGGCCCGCAGTTACACATGAAGATGGTTTCTCATTCGATCACAGCCAATAATATTTAATATAACTATAATATTAATAATAAACATAATGAAAACGATATTAATAGTAATTAAGGAAAAAAGGACACGTATTGTGTGTCCAACAGCGGGTAAATTTCTTATTTACAGCAGCAAAGTGCATCGCAAACATAGAAGAAGCATCAATAAGATACAATAAACTGTAGAAAAAATATATGAATAATATAAACACAGGGAAATATGAAAATATAACAATAACAGGAACACTTTAGCACACGTTTATGCTCCTAGAGGACACTTTAACACACGTTTAGGCTCCTAGAGGACACTTTAGCACACGTTTATGCTCCTAGAGGACCCTGTAACACACGTTTAGGCTCCTAGAGGACACTTTAACACACGTTTATGCTCCTAGAGGACACTTTAACACACGTTTATGCTCCTAGAGGACACTTTAGCACACGTTTAGGCTCCTAGAGGACACTTTAGCCCACGTTTATGCTCCTAGAGGACACTTTAACACACGTTTATGCTCCTAGAGGACACTCTAGCACACGTTTATGCTCCTAGAGGACACTTTAACACATGTTTATGCTCCTTGAGGACACTCTAGCACACGTTTATGCTCCTAGAGGACACTTTAACACACGTTTATGCTCCTAGAGGACACTTTAACACACGTTTATGTTCCTAGAGGACACTTTAACACACGTTTATGCTCCTAGAGGACACTGTAGCACACGTTTATGCTCCTAGAGGACACTTTAACACACGTTTATGCTCCTAGAGGACACTAACACACGTTTATGCTCCTAGAGGACACTTTAACACACGTCTATGCTCCTAGAGGACACTTTAGCACACGTTTATGCTCCTAGAGGACCCTTTAACACACGTTTAGGCTCCTAGAGGACACTTTAACACACGTTTATGCTCCTAGAGGACACTTTAACACACGTTTATGCTCATAGAGGACACTTTAACACACGTTTATGCTCCTTCACTTTAACACACGTTTATGCTCCTAGAGGACCCTTTAACACACGTTTAGGCTCATAGAGGACACTTTAACACACGTTTATGCTCCTAGAGGACACTTTAACACTGTTTATGCTCCTAGAGGACACTTTAGCACACGTTTATGCTCCTAGAGGACACTTTCACACACGTTATGCAACATTTGGATCAGTTTCAACAATTAGAGCCTGAGAAACTCTCACTTAAATGCGAATGGGAAGCTAACTTCAGCTAACATTAGCAGCTACATTAGCTCAGAAATAGCAAAGTCGTCACAATTAGAACCATAGATAAAATAAATAACGCGCAGTATACCACGAATAAGATGACAGTGGTTGTAATATAAATAAATAAATAAATATTATTTTTAATAATTAATATTTAATTGTATTTTTTCACGCAGGGGAGCGCTTCCGGTTCGCCCCGGAAGTTAACCGAGTGGACACGCCGCACCGCTGCTCCTGTGAGTCCGACCGACGTGCGGCTGGTTTCTGGATGCTTCTCTGCGGCTCCACGGTGACCTGACGGAGGGTGAAACACACACACGAGTTAAGTTTTTAATAAGGTGAGTTTCCCCGTTATTCATGTTTATTTTTATCATGTTTAGCGCGATAATTAACGGCTAACGGCTGCGTCGCGAGGCTTCCACAGCGGCGGTTTGACTGAGCCGTTACATGATAAATAAGAGTTAAAATCACAATAAAACACATTTAAACTGCTTTTAAATATCCCCATTATGAGTGTGAAAGTTAATAAACCTCCCCCGGTGATGACTGGTGTTTTATTGTTTGTTAAAAGTGCTAAAATTACAATAACGACAGCTCGAGCTCAGGAGCTAGCGGCTAACGCTAGCTTGAGATAGCATCCGTCAGCTCTTCTGTGTGTGAGTGAAGTTGTTAGCATGTTAGCACTGCGGTGTTAACTTTGTGAGGAGTGGTCCCACCGTCACACACCCCACAGGGCACGTATGCCTCCATTTAACCCCTTAAATGTTCATTATAAGTGTTTTTATTGAGGTTATTGACACTATTAGTGAGACCTGGAGGTTTAGGTGTTGACGCTGAGTTGCATCATGTCGCTGTCAGGATGTTGTCACTGGTGATTCGTCACAATAGAGGAATTTAGGTGTCAACAGTGTTTTTGTCACGCAGACAGTGAACTCACTGAATATCAGCAGTGTGAGAAAAGGAGTCAGATACTTTACTGCAGGGAAAGCCCGAAATACTCCACTGCGAGTTAAAGTCCAGCATTAAAAACCTCCCTGAGGTAAAGATGTGTTTGTGCAGGAAATCAGGGCTTAATACACCTCCAGTCACGACTTTTAGTCTGAAAATACTTCGACTTTTAGTGTGAAAATACTTCGACTTTTAGTCTGAAAATACTTTGACTTTTAGTCTGAAAATACTTCGACTTTTAGTGTGAAAATACTTCAACTTTTAGTCTGAAAATACTTCGACTTTTAGTGTGAAAATACTTCGACTTTTAGTGTGAAAATACTTCGACTTTTAGTGTGAAAATACTTCGACTTTTAGTGTGAAAATACTTTGACTTTTAGTGTGAAAATACTTCGACTTTTAGTCTGAAAATACTTTGACTTTTAGTCTGAAAATACTTCGACTTTTAGTCTGAAAATACTTTGACTTTTAGTCTGAAAATACTTCGACTTTTAGTCTGAAAATACTTCGACTTTTAGTCTGAAAATACTTTGACTTTTAGTCTGGAAATACTTCGACTTTTAGTCTGAAAATACTTCGACTTTTAGTCTGAAAATACTTCGACTTTTAGTCTGAAAATACTTCAACTTTTAGTGTGAAAATACTTCGACTTTTAGTGTGAAAATACTTCGACTTTTAGTGTGAAAATACTTCAACTTTTAGTGTGAAAATACTTCAACTGTTAGTCTGAAAATACTTCGACTTTTAGTGTGAAAATACTTCGACTTTTAGTGTGAAAATACTTCAGCTTTTAGTGTGAAAATACTTCGACTTTTAGTCTGAAAATACTTCGACTTTTAGTGTGAAAATACTTCGACTTTAGTCTGAAAATACCTCGACTTTTAGTGTGAAAATACCTCGACTTTTAGTGTGAAAATACCTCGACTTTTAGTGTGAAAATACTTCGACTTTTAGTGTGAAAATACTTTGACTTTTACTCTGAAAATACTTCGACTTTTAGTCTGAAAATACTTCGACTTTTAGTCTGAAAATACTTCGACTTTTAGTCTGAAAAATACTTCAACTTTTAGTGTGAAAATACTTCGACTTTTAGTCTGAAAATACTTCAACTTTTAGTGTGAAAATACTTCGACTTTTAGTGTGAAAATACTTCGACTTTTAGTCTGAAAATACTTCGACTTTTAGTCTGAAAATACTTTGACTTTTAGTCTGAAAATACTTTGACTTTTAGTCTGAAAATACTTCGACTTTTAGTCTGAAAATACTTCGACTTTTAGTGTGAAAATACTTCGACTTTTAGTGTGAAAATACTTCGACTTTTAGTCTGAAAATACTTCGACTTTTAGTGTGAAAATACTTCGACTTTTAGTGTGAAAATACTTCAGCTTTTAGTGTGAAAATACTTCGACTTTTAGTCTGAAAATACTTCGACTTTTAGTGTGAAAATACTTCGACTTTAGTCTGAAAATACCTCGACTTTTAGTGTGAAAATACCTCGACTTTTAGTGTGAAAATACCTCGACTTTTAGTGTGAAAATACTTCGACTTTTAGTGTGAAAATACTTTGACTTTTACTCTGAAAATACTTCGACTTTTAGTCTGAAAATACTTCGCCTTTTAGTCTGAAAGTACTTCGACTTTTAGTGTGAAAATACTTCGACTTTAGTCTGAAAATACTTCGACTTTTAGTCTGAAAATACTTCGACTTTTAGTGTGAAAATACTTCGACTTTTAGTGTGAAAATACTTCGACTTTTAGTCTGAAAATACTTCAACTTTTAGTGTGAAAATACTTCGACTTTTAGTGTGAAAATACTTCGACTTTTAGTCTGAAAATACTTCGACTTTAGTCTGAAAATACTTCGACTTTTAGTGTGAAAATACTTCGACTTTTAGTGTGAAAATACTTCGACTTTTAGTCTGAAAATACTTCGACTTTTAGTGTGAAAATACTTCAACTTTTAGTGTGAAAATACTTCGACTTTAGTCTGAAAATACATCGACTTTTAGTGTGAAAATACTTCGACTTTTAGTGTGAAAATACTTCGACTTTTAGTGTGAAAATACTTCGACTTTAGTCTGAAAATACTTCGACTTTTAGTCTGAAAATACTTTGACTTTTAGTCTGAAAATACTTTGACTTTTAGTGTGAAAATACTTCGACTTTTAGTGTGAAAATACTTCGACTTTTAGTGTGAAAATACTTCGACTTTTAGTCTGAAAATACTTCGACTTTAGTCTGAAAATACTTCGACTTTTAGTGTGAAAATACTTCGACTTTACTCTGAAAATACTTGGACTTTTAGTCTGAAAATCCTCTGCGTCTGCTTCTCTTCCTGCCGCGTCTGTCGTCCGTGTGGTGTCCAGATGAGCGAGGCCCGCCCGCCTGCAGCCGAGCGGACCGACCCAGAGGAGGAGAGCTAACACGCCGATGGCCTGTCGCTCTGTCGCTGCACTCATGGACGAGCAGGCGCTGCTGGGGCTCAACCCCAACGCCGACGCCCGCTACAGGCAGAGGGTAGGACGCCGCTCTCTCACGCCGTCACAGTCCAGGGGTCACCTGACCGCGGACGCCTCACCTCTGACCCTTTAAGCAACATTTTCTGCAGAACGCACTGATCAGACGTACACATATGTTGTTGTTGTTGTTGTGGCTTCTTTTAATCCACGGCTTCAGAGAGAACATACGTTTTTTTCTCAATAAAAGTCTTAATTTAAACTTTTAAAGTTTCTGTTCGAGGACAAACTGAAGCAGAACTCCGACAATAACTCGACTCATCAGTTTATCGATCAAAACAAAAATAATCAGCAGTGATTTAAGTAATTTTTCATTGCACATGCAAACGTGCTTTACTAAAGCCCACCTCTCCCAAACGGGCCGTGGACGGCAAGCGTGCCGCTCCTAGACGTGGTACGGTTGCACTCACACTGGTCAAAGGAACCAGACTTTAGCCGTGAAACCTGTTTTTGGCGTGGTACGGAAGGACAGTGTGAGTGCGCCCTTGATGAGACAAAGGTGGTGGGGTGATACATGAGTTTTTCTTCTTCTTCTCATTCAAATGTTTCCGTTTTCTGTGCAAATGCTATTTTAATGAGAGCTGCGTGACATAGATTAATAATGAATGAATTAATTGATGAGTCTTTATCTATAAACTCTAAAAAAAAAAGTTAAAAATGTTCCTCGATCAATGAAACAACCAATCACTGAATCGATAATGAAATTAATTGTTTATTGTAGATCTAAAGTGACGTAAACTCTGTTAATTCAGATCTGAAGTCGGTTCAGTGTCGTTTGCTTCTGAATTATTCGCCCTGGTGAGAGGTTGTTGGTGACTAAGCAGGATTAGAGCTTGTACGGTCCCATGCTGTGTGTCCTGACTGCCGTGTCTGTCTGTCCAGGCCATGGCGTACTTCGAGCAGCTGAAGGAGTCTCAGGACGCCTGGGAGGTTTGTGCAGAAGCGCTCGCTAAAGGGATCTACAAGTGAGTGTCCGCCTCGCAGCTTTCATTAAGACCCTCCCCCCTCCGCTGCTCTGACCTGTGTCTGAACATCTGAACACGTTTGCTCTGTTTCAGTGACGACCACGTGAAGTTCTTCTGCTTCCAAGTGCTGGAGCATCAGATAAAGTTCAGGTGAGGAGGAGGAGCAGGAGGAAGAGGAGGAGGAGGCTCTGATCTTTCACATGAACCTGCAGAAAGGAGGATTTGTTTCACCTCAGCCTGTGAACTCTGTGTTTGTGTTGCAGGCACGCCGGTCTGAGCGCCGTCCAGCAGCAGCTCATCAGAGAGACGCTGATGAAGTGGCTCCAGTGTCAGGTACCGCACACCGTCGTTCCAGTCCACTTCCTGCTGCTCTGCTCTTCAGAGAGAAACGTGGCACAAACATCTTGTTTCTGTACTTTAGAATAAAATTAAAGCAGTTCTTTCACTTCTGGCATTTCTCACCAACCGCACGCCTCCAGATGGTTGAGTCTCCTGGTTCTCATGGTCTCTGCATTTCCATCTGAACTCTGGTTTAACGATCTTTGTGAAGGGGGAGATGCTGGTTTCTGATTGGATAAACCATCTGTCTATCACCAACATACGGGTCGGGTTTACGTGCGTTTCGTCACTTAAATCCACCTTAAAACCAACATGATTGGTTTAAACTGGTGAAACTTCTCCATCTGATCTGCGAGTAAAATACAACAGAGCTCAGAGATCGGGACGGACTCAGGAGGCTCATGTCTCACAGCACTTAACTAAAAATGAAACATGATCAACTCCTCCTCGCTCCAAAGTCCAGACCTCGACGCTCCCTCCTCTTCTGACGCGTGCGATGAGAAAGTGAACCTGCGGTTTGTTTACACTGACGCTAACCTTCCTGGCACAGATGCTATAGTCCGTGCTAACTGATAGCGTCTGGATGCTAACTGATAGCGTCTGGATGCTGCGTTCTAGAATCAAAGTAAAAGTTCCTGTGCAGCAGAAACTCCTCCACCATCTCACCTCGTTTTTAGCTCCGGATGAAGCTGCATCAGCCTCCTCCAGCACTAGAAACCACCGCCCGTGTTCAAGGGTGTCTCGCCTCTGGACGCAGCAGTTCCTCGCTGTTCCTTTCTCTCTCTCACAGAACACAGATTAAGTCATTCTTCTTTTTTACTCATCTTTTGTATTTAGTCATTTCACATTTATTCTTAGTCGTTTTTTTGCTATTTTTAGTCCTTTTATATCTTTTTTTAGTCCTTTTGCTGAAATTTGAAAATAAATGATTGGTCAGACTTTTATAAAAAATATATGAGAACTGAATATTGATGAGTTTCAGCACCTGGTGGATTTCTTTGACATTTAAGTGTCGTACGCTTCTCAGGAGCATTTTAAGAGTCAAAATGACAGAAAGGGAAGAACTGCTTTAAACCCTAAAGTGATGCTTCACGGCCCCGACCATGACTCAAGATAACAAAGGGGGGGTTGGCTGTATTTTGGGGGCTGAGGGGTTTTTAAAGCTGCGTTTGAAGCATCGTCATTATCATAAACATGTCTCTGAGTCTGGTGCCGGCCGCTGACGTGTTTCCGGTCCCCTCTCGTTGACTGCAGCTGATGAACGCTCAGCCAGAGAAGCCGTTCATCAGGAACAAGGCGGCGCAGGTGTTCGCCCTCACCTTCATCATGGAGTATCTCACCCTGTGGCCCAAGTTCTTCTTCGACATCCTGTCCCTGGTGGGTCTGAACCCTCACGGCGTCGACGTCTACCTGAGGACCCTCATGGCCATCGACGCCGAGGTGGTGGACAGAGACATCCTCCACTCGCCCGACGTAAGAAGCGCTCTTTGGTTCGATGTTGCGACTCGAGCTCAGAGGCTCTTCTGGTTAATCGTGTTGAATCTTTTTCCTTCAGGCGACGCGTAGAAACACTTTGATCAAAGACACCATGAGGGAGCAGTGCATCCCCAACCTGGTGGAGTCCTGGTTCCAGATCCTGCAGACGTACCAGCAGTCCCACCCAGAACTCACCTGTCAGTGTCTGGAGGTGGTGGGAGCCTTCGTGTCCTGGATCGACCTCAACCTCATCGCCAACGACCGGTCAGTCGCCTCCACCTAAACCTTATAAACACGTGAATTAGCCGCGAGAAACGGACACGGCAGAGAGTTTAGTTCAAGTGGTTTTCTCCCTGATTAAAGGGAAATAACAATAAACCCATAAAACATAAGTGAACAGTTTAGAAAAGGGATTTTTCTGCATTCGTCCAATAGAGATGTAACAAAGCACAAAAAATATATCGCATTTATAGCATCAAGAAAGTTTAAAAAAGTAAATCCTGCATCAAAGCCACTTTGAAATCTGAAATTTTTGCAATAAATTTGTGTAAAGCAACCTGCATTAAGGAAGTTTTGAACCAAAGTTGTGTGAATAAAGTTCATTCTCATGTAAAGAAAGTTGCAGAAAGTTTAAATAAAAGTAGGTTTTGCACCAGTGTTGTGTAAAGAGTTCGTCGTCATCGTAATCGTCACAGGATTCGTTTGTGTTTTGCTGACCGTGTTTAAACGAGGATGCTCCGCCTCGTCGATCCTGAGCGTCGTGGTGATTTGTGTCTTCAGGTTTGTGAACCTGCTGCTGAGTCAGATGTCTGTGGAGGAGCTCCGAGAGGAGGCCTGCGACTGCCTGTTTGAAATCATCAACAAAGGGATGGACCCCGTGGATAAAACCAAGCTGGTGGAGTCTCTGTGCCAGGTCCTGCAGTCTGCAGGCTTCTTCAACGTGGACCAGGTCCGACCTCGCCCTCCGCTCTTTACTTATGTTTATGTTCACACGCTTCTGCTGCTCCCCCTCACTTCCTGGATGGCTTTCTCACTTCCTGTCCCCGTCAGGAGGAGGATGTGGACTTCCTGGCCAAGTTCTCCCGGCTGGTGAACGGGATGGGTCAGAGTCTGGTGCTCAGCTGGACCAAACTGGCCAAGAGCGGCAACGTGAAGGACGCGGCGGAGACGCTGCAGGCCGTGGAGACCAAAGTGCCGCTGCTGCTGCAGCTGCTGGTGCACGAAGATGACGACATCTCGGCCAACATCGTCGGCTTCTGCTACGAATACCTGCACGTCCTCAAACAGGTGAGCAGATCCGGGCGGAGCCGCCTCTTCCTCCTCTTTAGGGTCCGGTTTAACTCTTCTGCCTCCCCAGGGCCAAAAAGAACATTTTACTCCAGTTTTTTTAGATTTGGTTTTCATTTAGGTTTCAGTTTCAGCTTGTGGCAAAAATTTTGGTAAGAACTTTTATTTTCAGCCAAATTGGTGAAATCCAGTGTCTTTTTCTCTGATATGTCTTTTAGGGCGCACTCACACTGTTCCTCTGTACCGTGCCCCAGCACGTTTCACAGCTAAAGTCTAGTTCCTTTGACCAGTGTGAGTGCAACCGTACTGCGTCTAGGCGGCCAGGGCCCATTTGGGAGAGGTGGGCTTTTGTAAAGCACGTTTGCACGTGTACGAGTACGAGGCCCTTCAGCTGGACGTGCCTGGAGCACCTCCCTAGGGAGGCGCCCAGGGTTCATCCAGACCAGATGATCCTGAACCACCTCAACTGGCTCCTTTCAACACAAAGGAGCAGCGGCTCTACTCAGAGTTCCTCACGGATGCTGAACTTCTCCCCCTCTCTCTAAGGGAGACTCCAGACCCCCTCCTGAGGAAACACAGTTCACACGCTTGGACCTGGACCTGGTTCTTTATGAAGTTAGCAGAATGAATTTCATTAGTCTTCTCAGATTGAGCTTTGGAAATATTACTGTAGTTTATTCCATGTGGGTGGAACGATCCAAGGCACAGTGTAGGGTCCGTGCAAATTTAACAGTCTGTAGTTAAATGATCAGTTTGTCGGTTCTTCATCAGGGTGAAGAAGCACTTTGACTCAATATCTCCTGTGTTTTCTCTTCCAGCTTCCTCAGCTGACCGACCAGCAGAAAGCGAACATCGAGGTGAGTCGGTGATTAAAAAACGAAGCTGTCAAACACACAATCGTCTATTTTTAAAGGTTTAAAATATGTATTTTCTCTGCAGGCCATCATGCTCGCCGTCATGAAGAAACTGACGTACGACGACGAGTACAACTTTGAAAACGAGGTACCTTTTAATAATTAGGGTCGTGGCCTCTTGAGTGACAGCTAGCCTCTGGCCCTCACTTCTCCTCAGAGGCTAGTCTTCAGGATTAGCATCATTAGCATGCTAACTCCGATTACTTCCATCCAAGATGGTTTGTGCTTCCATCGACTGAACCAACAGATGGTTTAGGAGCACGCCGTGTTAGCGTTAGCTCTTTTATGCTAATTAAATAGCCACACTGTGTCATTGATAGCAGGCTGGATTCAACTCATGGTGACAGACACAAGATGCTAATCTGACGTGAGTCTCTACCCTCTAAAAACTCCTGATCCTGTTACAAAAATTTCTAAAAAATGACTCCAACTTCCATTTTTATAGCAGCATGTTCTGTTAGCCTAGCTCCAACCCAGTATCCGTCAGCCAAACAGACGTACGCCCCTCCCCCCAACGTCACATACATGCCCTTTTTTGGTCAGAGGAAATGAGGCGGAGTCAAAGTCTGACAAGATGGAGACTCCCGTAGGTGAGGACGACAAGAAACAGCTTTTTAGGGGCGACAGTAGCTCAGTCCATAGGTGACTTGGCTGGGAACCGTAGGGTCGCTGGTTCAAGTCCCTGTGTGGACCATATATGGAGCGTGTACTGGTGGCTGGAGAGGTGCCAGTTCATCTCCTGGGCACTGCCGAGGTGCTGTTGAGCAAGGCACCGAACCCCCAACTGCTCGGGGCGCTGGTCACTGGCAGCCCCCTCGCTCTAACATCTCTCCTCAATTGCATGTATAGGTCCTGGTTGTGCATGTGTGTATTTTTCGGGCCTGTGTGTGTAACATGTATGATAATAAGAGTGAAAATTGAATTTCCCCGTGTGGGATAAAAATAAAGTAATTCTTCATTCTTCATTCTTCTAATTCTGACGAATCAGAGCGATGCTAACAACTTAGCACGTAGAACAACTTCCTGTCTGACTTTTCTCCAACAAAGCTCCTTTTTCCTAAACTCTGAAACTTCTCAACCACAGCAAAGTTAGCATCATCCGCGTTTCTACGTAGAAAAGTTTCCCAGTGTGAGAGCGCGCAGCAGACGTTGTGTTTTGTCCGTCAGGGTGAAGACGAGGCGATGTTCGTGGAGTACAGGAAGCAGCTGAAGATGCTGCTGGACCGTCTGGCTCAGGTGTCTCCGGAGCTGCTGCTGGAGGCCGTCCGCAGAGTCTTCACCAACACCATGCAGTGAGAGCACGCTGTCTTTTATCACCTGCAGGGTCTGTGTCCACGCGGCGTTTTGTTTCTAAGCGCCTACCGTCTCTTTTGTGCGGCCTCTTCGAGTTGGAAACCAGTGAACTTTTACAAAAGAGTTTTAATCATGGTGGAGCAGATCGCCTTAATGTTCTTTTCACGGCGTGTTGGTGTTTAATCAGACAGTTTAATGATTCGGTCGTGTAAAAGTCTGTCTCCACATGGAGAAATGAATCAGCATAAAGCAAAACTCTGGCGTAAAATCATCCCACTGTGCCTCCGTCCCGTGCCCCAGCACGTGTCACGGCTAAAGTCTGGTTCCTTTGACCAGTGTGAGTGCAACCGCACCACGTCTAGGAGCGGCACGCTTGCCGTCCACGGCCCGTTTGGGAGAGGTGGGCTTTAGTAAAGCACGTTTGCACGTGTACAAGCACGAGCGTGCGCAGGAAACGATCACAATAGAAATAAAAAGAGAGTAATTTGGCTCTGCATTAGCTTTGCAGCCACCTAGCTAACAGTAATGTCGTCGTCATAGAAACGTGTGGACACGGGCCCGTCCGTCCTCGATCGGTGTTCAGCGCTGCGGTGTTGTTGGAGCCGCTCTGACTCTTCCTCTGTGGTTCCTCAGGAGTTGGCAGACGGCTCCGTTCATGGAGGTGGAGGTGGCCGTCAGGCTGCTGTACATGCTGGGCGAGGCTCTGCCGGCGTCTCACGGCGCCCACTTCTCCGGGGACACGGCGAAGACGAGCGCCCTGCAGGACATGATGAGGACGGTCAGTTCTTTCCTCTGCTCTTACGCCCACGATATAAATATAACTGGTACAGTATTAAAAAGGTTTGAATCCCGTTTGACTGACAGGGACTACTTTGTGTCTATCCTGTTCAGTCGTGACGTAACACCCTTTCAAAATAAGACTTCCTGTCCGAGCCTCGTGGTTCCCCGTTCGTTTGAACAGATCTGAGTTTTTAAAAACTTCATAATTGACCTTTGACCTCTTTCTTCTGGATAAAACGAGTCAAACTGAGCAAAGAGCTGATCCTGATTGTTCACGTGTTCAGAAGTTGGTTCGGTTTTGTTTGGACCCAGAAATCTTATTTTGAAAGGGTGTTACGTCACACTGAACACGGACGGAGAGTTTTCTTCAAGATGTGAGAAGTCTTTGCGAGGGCTGACAGATCAGGGCTGCAGACTGAGACCAAATGGACACATTTTGCGACCAAATTTGTGAGTGTGCGACTGACTTTTGCGTCTAGTCGCACGTGTTCTTTCAGATGTCTCGCCATTTAAATATGTAAGAGGCTAAACAGCAACAGAGGGACAGATTAGACAGGAACAATATGTAAGAAGAAAGTGCCGTCAGCACCATAACACAAACACAAACACGTAACACACGAGCTCCTGCAGCCAGTCACAGTCTCCGTATGTGACGAGCTCCCGAGCCGAGTGACACCAAAACAAACATCAAACCAAGATAGTTCTCATGTCGGATCTATGGGAAGAAATCAGAAGTGTTGAACTGATTTATTGACTTAATTTCTCGGCCCAGCGCAGCGAGGGCGGCAGCAGGTGACACAGACTGATCAGTCAGTGTAGAAACAGTTCATATTAAACATAAACAGCAGGAGGAAACTCGTGTGTGAGTCGATCCACTTCATAAAATAGAGACGTGTCTGTTCTGTGCGATGAGCGAGTGACGGGCTTCAAACCGCTCGCCGTGTGTGGTCCGACAGCAGGCCGCCCTGCAGTGGACCGGGTTGGAGGAGGCGGTGTTATGTGTGTGGTTAATATGTAAGTCTGTGCTGTGTAAACAAACGTGTGTGTGTGTGTGTGTCTGTTTTCTCCGTGGACGCTCAGCTGGTGTCGTGCGGCGTCAGCAGCTACCAGCACAGCTCCGTGTCTCTGGAGTTTTTCGAGACGGTCGTTCGATACGATAAGTTCTTCCTCGTGGAGCCTCAACACATCCCCAACGTGCTGGTGAGTGAGCGCCGCTTTACAGAAATACCTGACGCCGTGACGTGTTCGCTGACCCGTGCTGTGTTCGCTGTCAGATGGCGTTTCTGGACCAAAGAGGACTGAGACACAACAGCCCAAAGGTCCGCAGCAGAGTGGCCTACCTGTTCTCCAGGTTCATCAAGACTCTGCAGTGAGTTTGCATCTGTTTTTAGTCATTTTGCATCTTTTTGTTGTGGTTTTGCATCTATTTTTAGTCATTTTGCATCTTTTTGTGCTGGTTTTGCATCTATTTTTAGTCATTTTGCATCTTTTTGTGCTGGTTTTGCATCTATTTTTAGTAATTTTGCATCTTTTTGTGATGTTCTGTTTCAGCAAACACATGAGCGCGTTCATCGAGGACATCCTGACGCGGATCCAGGACCTGCTGGAGCTCGCTCCTCCCGTGAGTCTCAACACGCCACATCAACAAAGGGCGCCGCCGTCTGTCCGCGCTCGCTGAACGTAACTCTGTCTGTGCAGGAAAACGGCTTCCTGGCGCTGCTGACCAGCGACGACCAGCTGTTCATGTTCGAGACAGCGGGCGTGCTGATCGTGAACGCCGAGTGTCCCGCGGAGAGGAAGCAGGCGCTGATGAGGAGCCTGCTGCTGCCGCTGATGGACGCCTTCCGCCTGCTGCTCGCCAAACTGTCGCAGGAGACGGAGGAGGAGAGGCAGGCCGCCCTCGCCGACTGCCTGAGCCACGCTGTCGGCTTCGCCAGGTGACCGCCGGCGTTTAAACGCGTTCAGAACGAGACGGTTTTAAAGTTGTTTGTTCACGTGAATTTAAATTCTCCAACTCTGGTGGAACGACTTTCTACCAAGAGGTTTCTGCGTCTCTCTCTCTCTCCCCCCCTCTCTCTTTCTCTCCCTCTCTCTCTCCTCCTCTTTCTTTCTCTCCCTCCATCCCTCCCTCTTTCTCCCCTTCCCTCTCTTTCTCTCCCCCTCTTTCTTTCTCTATCCCTCCCTCTCTTTCTCCCCTTCTCTCTCTTTCTCTCCCTCCCTCTCTCACCCTCTCATCCCTCTCTCCCTCCCTCCCTCTCTCGTCTCTCTCCGTCCCTCTCTCTTCTCATCTCTCCCTCTCTCTCTCTCTCCCCCTCTCTCTTTCTCTCCCTCCCTCTCTCATCTCTCCGTCTCTCATCTCTCCGTCTCTCATCTCTCCCTCCCTCTCATCTCTCCGTCTCTCCTCTGCAGTCGGACGAGCAAAGCGTTCAGCAACAAGCAGACGGTGAAGCAGTGCGGCTGCACGGAGGTGTACAGAGACTGCCTGCAGACGTTCCTGCCCGCGCTCAGCTGCCCCGTGCAGCGGGGGCCTCTGCGCAGCTCCGTGCGCTCCTTCCTGCACCGCATGATCATCTGCATGGAGGAGGAGGTGCTGCCCTTCGTGCCCGCCGCCTCCGAGCACATGCTGAAGGACTGCGAGGCCAAAGACCTGCAGGAGTTCATCCCGCTCATCAGCCAGATCACCGCCAAGTTCAAGGTACGCCGGCGTGAGCGCCTCTCGTCTGATTAGCGTCTCTGAGGCTGCGGGGTGACTAACGCGCCTTTTCTCCCGTCGCCACGGCAGCGGCAGGTGTCCCCCTTCCTGCAGCAGGTGTTCATGCCGCTGGTGCTCGCCATCTTCGAGGTGCTGGGCCGACCCGCGGAGGACAACGACCAGGCGGCCGCTCTGGAGAAGCAGATGCTGCGGAGGAGCTACTTCACCTTCATCCAGACGGTGACGGGCAGCGGGATGAACGAGGTGATGGCCACCCAGGGTGAGCGCACCCCCGCCCCCCCCCCCCCCCCCGCCGTCCACCTGACCGCTACGACTATTATTGTTGTTTTATTATTGTTGCTGTTATCGTAGAGGTCAGGGTGAGCCTTGTTAGATGGCGGGCGCTGAAGCTCAGCTGAGGTGCTCTCTGATGATGTAATAATAATGTTGTTGTTGTTGTTTTCAGGAGCCGAAAACATCGAGCGCGTCGTCTTCACCATCATTCAGGGCGCCGTGGATTTCCCCGACCCCATCGCCCAGAAAACCTGTTTCATCGTCCTCTCAAAGCTGGTGGAGCTGTGGGGTGAGACGCCGCTGTGTTTGTTTACATGTTTGTGTTTGTTTACATGTTTGTTTATTGTTGACATTTTGTTTCTTTGTTTATTGTTGGTATTTAC
This sequence comes from Echiichthys vipera, assembly GCF_963691815.1. Lineage (NCBI taxonomy): Eukaryota > Metazoa > Chordata > Actinopteri > Perciformes > Trachinidae > Echiichthys > Echiichthys vipera. Next base: position 843,551 of record NC_139845.1, read on the forward strand.
TTTGTTTGTGTTGACACTGCCCCCCCTGCAGGAGGTAAAGACGGAATGGTCGGTTTCCCCGACTTCATCTACAAACACATCGTCCCCGCGTGTTTCCTCGCTCCGCTCAAACCGACCTTCGACCTCTCGGACGCTCAGACGGTGCTGGTGAGTGTCTGCAGCAGTAAACAAACAAACAAACAAACATCAGGCGTCTGCAGCAGAGTCAACAAACAAAAACAAACAAACTTCTCTTGTGTTGCAGACGCTGTCGGAGTGCGCGCTCACGCTGAAGATGATTCATCTCAAACGGGTAAAAACTGGTTAATGTTGAAATGTTCCTCAGCTGCTTCCTGTTTCCTGTTTGCTGTTTCCTGTTTCCTGTTTCCTGTTGTTGACGCGTGCGTTTCCTGTCAGGGGCCGGAGTTCATCCAGTTCCTGCAGCAGGAGTATTTGCCGTCGCTGCAGGTGTCCCCGCAAATCTCACAGGTGAGAGACGCGACGACGGGGACGTTTATGAACTCTGGGGTCTGTTCTCTTATTTTGAAAGGGCACCGGATGTGCTCCTCAGCTCCAGTTTCCTTCTGCCAACGAAGCTTAATGTTCATTTCCATCACTTTGCTTCATTAAAATGTTTTATTTTTATAATTTTATTTTTATGATGTTTTGAAACTTTGTGTTTCAGGAGCTTTGTCAGGTTCTTCAGCAGCCGGACGTCAAAGTCCTGAAAAACTACATTAAGGTAAAAATTAATTTATTAAAATCTATAAATACACAAACTGTTGTTCCCTACGGAGGCTGTGAAGGGCCAAAACTAAATATATTATGATGTTATTTATTTGGTTAATGTTTAAATAAATAAACAAAATGATTGTCACAATTATTGTTTTTTATTATTTTTATTAATATTTTTATAATTAATGTAATATTTATATATTTTTTCTTATTTAATGTGACGGTTAAAAATTAAATCACATAATTATTATTTTTTTAAATAGTTTTTATTAAATATTTAATGTTTTTATTTGTTGAGTTTTGTCCCCTCGGGGCCTCCGTAGTCTTGCCTCCTCGCCGTTCTGACGCCTCTCTCCGTCTCCGCAGGCGTTCTTCCAGCGAGCCAAACTGTAGCAACTCAAACAGGAAGTTCACGTTGGACACTTCACAGGAAGTGGTCGTACTCGCCACTGACCCCTTCAAAATAAGGACCTTAGCATAGGAGCTGCTTTTGCACTTAAAGAGTGAAACGCGATGAAGTCTGCGCGACGCAAGCGGGGGACGGGCGCCGACCAGACGAGCCGTCCACGCCGACCGCGGGGGCTCAGCCCGCAGGCGTGGAGGCGTCCTGGGGCGGCGAGCGCAGCGGCTTTTATAAGGAACCAGAGAGGACGCCGCCGCCGCCGTCTGCCCGGGAACATCCGGTAACTTTCCTGTAAACACCTGAACGCCACAAATACGGAAGCCCGAGTGTGCCAAACGGATTATAATTAAAAAAGATCCTTTAAGTTGTTTTACGAGAAACTTTCAAAATAAGAGTTCATATTTAAAATATTTACTTTTATAATTTTGAGAGATTAAATATTAATTTAATATCTCAAAATAAAAAGTTAATATTTTAAATAATTATCGTTTGTCGTTGATGTCTCAGAAATAAAATGTTATTTCAAAATAAAAGTAAATAATTTAAGTTCGTTAATATCGGAAAATCTGAGTTCAAATTTCAAAATAATATTTTTGAAAATGACAAAGTGTTGAAAAGGTTGAGTTTAATTCATTATTTCTAAATATTTTCCATTTTGAGACTTTAACTAATTATTTAAAATATTAATTCATAATTTTGAGGATTCAATATTTAGTTAATATCTCAAAAATAAAAGTTATATTTTAAATAATTAGTTAAAATATTAACTTTATTTTGAGAATTTATTATTTAATCTCAACATTATGAATTAATATTTAGTTAATGTCTCAAATTATGAGTAAATATTTTACATAATTAGTTAAAATGTTAACTCGTAATATATAAATAATAAAAAATAAAAAAGCAAGTCGTCTCAGCAATAAGTTGATATTTCAAAATAAAAGTAAAATTTTAAGTTTGTTAACATCGAGAAAAATGACTGGAAAGTATTTTGAGTTTGAGTTTAATTCATTATTTTAATTATTTACAAGTTTGAGAAAATTTCTTTAATATTCTGAGACACTAACAAAATATAATTTAAAACATTTTAGTTCATATTTTAAAAAATAAAATAAGTATCTCAAACAATTTGCTTTAATATTTTGAGACATCAATTAAATATTTAGAGTGTTTTTGTTTTGTGACGAGTTTCAGGATCAAAGTTTTATTTTCTTGCGTTGGCGTTTTTGGGCTTCCATAGAAACATTTCAGCGCTGATTCAGCGTCTTTGTGTTTTTGTTGTTTTGTTGTTTTTGTGTCGTCGTCACAGAACGGACGAACAAAAGGCTGAAATATGTAATTTATATTAAATTTGTGGCGTCGATTTTGTTTTTGTTTTAAATGTTTTTGATTTTTAAGTTTGAAGGAAAAAAAGTTTCTTTATTATTAAAAAAAAAACATCTTTAAACTTAAATTCACTCGTTTCAAAACAAACAAAAGTTTTTTTTCAGGAGGAAAAAAACAAACAAATGTAAATAAAAGTTAAAAAGTGTTAAAAAGTGTAAATAAAGTTCTAGCTTTAGTTTTTTACCCTTGTATGGAGGCTCATCAGTGCCACAAGACAGAAGATTAAAATACTCAGGAGGTAAAAATGATTTTTTTGAGTTCAATAATAAAATAATTTAAAGTCTAATTGTGACTTTTATTTTATAAAATCAGCTGTTCCTTCAGAATAAGAGCTGTTCCTTTGACCCTTCAGAATAAAATCAGCTGTTTCTTTGATCCTTCAGAATAAAATCAGCTGTTCCTTTGATCCTTCAGAATAAAATCAGCTGTTCCTTCAGAATAAAATCAGCTGTTCCTTCAGAATAAAATCAGCTGTTCCTTTGATTTTTCAAAATAAAATCAGCTGTTCCTTTGATCCTTCAGAATAAAATCAGCTGTTTCTTTGATCCTTCAGAATAAAATCAGCTGTTCCTTTGACCCTTCAGAATAAAATCAGCTGTTCCTTTGATCCTTCAGAATAAAATCAGCTGTTCCTTTGACCCTTCAGAATAAAATCAGCTGGTCCTTTGACCCTTCAGAATAAAATCAGCTGATCCTTCAGAATAAAATCAGCTGTTCCTTTGATCCTCCAGAATAAAATCAGCTGTTCCTTTGATCCTTCAGAATAAAATCAGCTGTTCCTCTGATCCTTCAGAATAAAATCAGCTGTTCCTCTGATCCTTCAGAATAAAATCAGCTGTTCCTTTGATCCTTCAGAATAAAATCAGCTGTTCCTCTGATCCTTCAGAATAAAATCAGCTGTTCCTTTGATCCTTCAGAATAAAATCAGCTGTTCCTTTGATCCTTCAGAATAAAATCAGCTGATCCTTCAGAATAAAATCAGCTGTTCCTTTGATTGAATGAGTAAAAAAAAGTTATTGAGCTTCAACTAAAAATTATTTTCAAAGTATTTTTGACTTATAAAAATGATTTAAACAAACATTTGTGACTTAAAGTGAAAGTTTTTTTTCTCATTAAATTTCTAAAAATATTTTAAATTGTGAAAAAAAAAGTAAATTCAGCGTCTGAAAAATCTCCAAACTCTTAAAAACTTAAAACGACCAAAAAAAAAACACATTTATTTCTGAGTATTTTTATTTTGTCTGGTTCTTTTTGGCCTTGATGAGCTTCCGTACTTAAACGCCTCATTCATGTAAAAACAGTTTTGTACAGAAGCAGCTTGAGTTTGTGAACATTTATTAATTCTTTTAATTCATTAATAATTAATTTGATTCTGGAAACGACGTTTTCGTTCTTTCACTTTTGTTCAAATTCTTCTTTAATTTTCAGCGTTTTTCTTTTTTAATCTGATTCAAAGTTTTAAATTTCTTCAGATTTTTGCCTGAAAATGTAAAAACAAAACAAATCGAGTTTAAAAGATTCACTAAATTTCAGTTTCTCCGTTTTTTCCTGAAAAAGCTGTAAAATTTGAGTTTAAATTGAATAAAAAGCAGAAAATCTTTCGTTCGTTTGTTTGGGACTTTTTTCAGCGTCGGATGAATCAACGTTTGTTTTTGTCGACGAGAAAAATTTAAATATTAATAATTAAACTTTAATCTGATTTAAATATTTAAATTAACCTTTTTTCTCCAAACTCAACGTTTCAACTTTGATCTTTAGGAAACTTTTTATAAAGTTTTGATTTAAAAACTTTAATAAACGAACTTTAGTGAAACTGATAAAAAGTTAAAGTTACAAAAATGACGTCAGCGTTTTTATCTCTGTGCTCCAGTACAGACACTAGCTTAGCTTAGCCTAGCTTAGCATAAAGAGCTAGCGTTGTTTAAGGAATAGTTCGGCATCTTGAGAAGTTTATTTTCACAGCGTCTGTATGTTCAGGGTTAGCGTAGCTTAGCATAAAGACTGCAAGTGAAGGCAAACTGCTAGCATATCTCTGTCCAACGTTTAACAGTGCACTGATTGATATAACACTATTGCATGCTAAGCTAGGCTAACCACATCCTGGCTGTGGACTGACACTATTCTGTGCTAAGCTAGGCTAACCACAACTTAACTATGGACTCAAACTATTGTGTGCTAAGCTAGGCTAACCATGTTCTAACTGTGGACTGGAACTATTGCGTGCTAAGCTAGGCTAACCACAACCTAACTATGGACTGGAACTTTTCTGTGCCAAGCTAGGCTAACCATGTCCTGATTTTGGACTGGAACTATTGTGTGCTAAGCTAGGCTAACCACATCCTTACTATGAACTGGAACTATTGCCTGCTAAGCTAGGCTAACCACAACTTAACCATGGACTGGAACTATTGCGTGCTAAGCTAGGCTAACCACGTCCTGGCTGTTGACTCAAACGATTCTATGCTAGGCTAACCACAGCCTTACTGTTGACTGACACTATTGTGCGCTAAGCTAGGCTAACCACGTCCTGACTGTGGACTGGAACTATTGCGTGCTAAGCTAGGCTAACCACGTCTTGACTGTGGACTGGAACTATTGCGTGCTAAGCTATGCTAACCACATCCTGGCGGTTGACTTGAACATTTCCGTGCTAAGCTAGGCTAACCACATCCTTACTATGAACTGGAACTATTCCGTGCTATGCTAGGCTAACCACAGCCTTACTGTTGACTTACACTATTGTGTGTTAAGCTATGCTAACTACGTCCTAACTGTGGACTGGAACTATTGTGTGCTAAGCTAGGCTAACCACGTCCTTACTGTGGACTGGAACTATTGCGTGCTAGGCTAGGCTAACCACGTCCCTACTGTGGACTGGAACTATTGCGTGCTAAGCTAGGCTAACCACGTGCATCTGAACGTCGTACACTCACGGTGAATTCATCGTTTTCCTCAAATCTCTTCAGTTTTGACTCCGTACGAACGTCACATCTTTGCCGAATTCACCGTTTTCAACGTAAACAAACAAAAACATCTGAAGCTTTGTTGTGATTGGACGATTCACATCAGCTGCTTTTTAAGGACAAACAAATAAAATCAAAGTTTTTTGTTTGAGAATTAATAAAAAAAAGGATGAATTTTGTTCATTGACGTGAAATGTTTTTTTTTTTTTGTTGGAGCCAATAAAGTTTTCACTGATCATGACATCACTTCCTGTTTGTTTTTGTTATTTTAGGAAATTATGAATAAATGCAATTAATCACAAATGTGAGTTATTTGAACTTTAAAGCAGTTTTTAATTTTCTGACTTTGATTAAAAACAAATCAAAAGTCATTTTTCAGAGATCGTCTTTATTTAAATCTCAGATTTCGACGTAAACACAAAAAAATAAAGTTTCTTCACGTTAGAAATTAAATTCCAGTCTTTTTTTTTAAACAAAAATCCTCAAAAACAAAGAAATCGTGAATATTTCCGTGTCTCATCCTTTGATGACGGCGATCGGTCGCAGCTTGATCGCCTTCCTGCTGATTCCTGCGTCGTGACACGTGTTCACGACGTCCGTCACGTTTTTGTACGATTCAGGAGCCTGAAGAAGGAAAAACACGACAAAAGGTTTTAGAAACAAATCACAACAGGAAACAGTCACGGTTACCACGACGACGGAAAACAAACAGTCTCGCGATTTAAAGTCGGAACTTTGCGACTTTTTTTCTCATTAATTGACGAAGAACATTCATGTTTTTCTTGTTTCTCATAAATTTGTTAATTTAATATTTTAATCTGAGGAATATTTCGTATATTTGCGACTTGTCTCAGAATATCGGGGTTTTTTTCTCAAATCTGCGATTTTTCCCTAAAAAAGAACGATGATGAGTTTACGACTTTAATCTCAATTTTTTTTTTCTCATGAATTTACGGAGAATGTTTTTCTTGTAAAGATTAAAGTGCTTTCTCGTAAATGTGTTATTTTAATCTGAGGATTCCCATTTTTCGTATATTTGCAACTATTGTCTAAGAATATCTGCGTTTCTTTCTCAAATCTGCGATTTTCCCCCAAAAATCGAATGATGACTTGACGTCTTTTCCTCGTGAGTTCACGACTTTAATCTCAAAAATATTCAAATGTCTTTCGGGAAAATGTACGACTTTAATCCCAGAATATGCTAATTTTGTTCTGTGTAAATTTGCGACTTTGAATGTAAAAAATATTAAAATGTTTCTTTAAGACGTCACCCTCAGAATATCAGTTTCTCGTGAATGTACGACTTAAATCTAAAATAATATATATAAAAAATCATGAAAATGTACGACTAATTTCAGGTTCTCTGACTTTACGACTTTTTTCGTGAATTTACGACATTTCAGATTCTCACTTCCTCCGGTTTGTACGACTTTAATTTCAGATTTTCCCGTTTTTTCCTCCAACTCCACAAAATAATAAACAAACTAAACAACAGCGTAAATATTTTGCACTGAAACCAAAGTGTCGTCACCTCCTCCATGACCAGTTTGGGCGACGCCACCCGGATGGCGATGCCCTGGTCGGCGAGTTTGTCCAGGACGTCCTGGAAGTCGAGGTTCCTGCGAGACTTTGCTCGTGACAGCGCGCGTCCCTGAAACGACACAGAGACGAGGAAACATCAACATTTACTCAGTCCTTTGGTCGTAAACGTGTCTGAACAGAGACGGTACCGCGCCGTGGCAGGTGGTGCCGAACGTCTCCGTCATGCCGCGCTCCGTCCCCGTGAGGACGTAGCTGCAGGTTCCCATCGTCCCCCCGATCAGCACCGGCTGCCCTGTGAGCTGGAGACAGGAAGTGGTTGGTTTCAAACGCCGTCACAGCACGTTAGTGAGGCGGCGTGAGGCGGCGTGCGGTACCTGGTAGTCCACGGGGATGAGCGGGTGGTGCGGGGGGAAGGCCCGCGTCGACCCTTTGCGGTGCAGCAGCAGCGTCTTCTGCCGCCCGTCCACCATGTGCTCCTCCACTTTGGCGATGTTGTGCGACACGTCGTAGATCACGTGCATGTCGAGGTCGTCCGGCGTCGTGGCGAACACTTTGGAAAAGGCCTGGAACGGAAAGTTCGGGTTTAAACTCGGAGCGTGACGACCGCGGCGTCCTGGAGCGAAGACGTCTGACCGACTTTACGAACTAAACTCAAACTTAACACACTTTGGAAACTTTACGAACTAAACTAAATTACAAGCGTGAGGCACGCGGCGGCGCTCTGTGGCGTCCTGCGGCGGCATCCCTCCGGAGTGTACCCGTCTGGGGCGCACCTGTCGGGGGGGGGGGGGGGGGGGGGTACCCGTCTGCTTTGTACCTGTCGGGTGAGGAAGGTCATGGAGGAGCGGTTGACCCAGGCGTAGTTCCCCGCAGCAGCCATCCCCTTCAGGTAATCCTGACCTTCCTGCGACGTGATGCGAGCGCACGCCAGCTGACGGTCGTTCACAGTGATCTTGTCTCTCTTCATCGCCTTCTCCATGGCAACCAGAGCGTCTGGCAACAACAACAACAACGTTCATGTTACAAACTTTACAAACTAAACTCGCTTAAATTTAAAACCATAAGCGTTTTGAAACTTTACGAACTAACTAAACTTGTACGTATCGTGCGTGTGCGTGTTGAGCGGTGACGTCGCACCTGTGGCGACCTGGTGTCCGAGCCCTCTGCTGCCGCTGTGGATCATCACGCACACCTGGCCCCGGTGGTCGATGCCCATCTTCTTGGCGGCGTAGTCGTTGTAGATCTCGTCCACCACCTGGATCTCGGCGTAGTGGTTTCCTGCTCCCAGAGTCCCGAGCTGCAGCGCCACAGGAGACGCCGTTTTAGTTCACGTGTTAATAAAGAGGCGTGTTAATGAAGAGCGAGCGCCGGGGCTGCTGGGATACCTGCGGCAGGCCGCGCTTCTTGGCCTTGGACGACACTTTGTTGGGGTCGGCCTGCAGCATCCTGCCGTACTCCTCACAGTGCTCCTTATCCTCGGCCCAGGCGTAGCCCTCCCTCAGAGACCAGTCCACCCCCATCTCCAGAGCCTCCTCCAGGTCCCTGAACACAACACAGGTAAACACACTTCAACAGGTCCCTGAAGGCAACACAAGTAAACAGGTCCCTGAAGGCAACACAGGTAAACAGGTCCCTGAAGGCAACACAGGTAAACAGGTCCCTGAAGGCAACACAGGTAAACAGGTCCCTGAAGGCAACACAGGTAAACAGGTCCCTGAAGGCAACACAGGTAAACAGGTCCCTGAAGGCAACCCAGGTCCAGACCCCGTCCTCACCTGGCCCCCATGGGGATGACCCCCTTGGACCCGACCCCCACAGGGATGTGGTCGAAGAGCGACTGGGCGAGCTGCTCCTTCACCGGCTGCACGTCGCCCTCGTCCAGGTTGGTCCGAAGCAGACGGACGCCGCAGTTGATGTCGAAACCGACGCCGCCTGCAACGAAAAATGTATCTGTCGCAGCTTCTCCGACACATTTACGAACTTTATCATTTCGTGTGTGTGCGTGTGTGTGAGTGTGTGTGTGTGTGTGTGTGTGCGTGTGTGCGTGCATGCGTTACCTGGAGACACCACGGCTTCGGGGTCGTTCATGTCGAACGCCGCCATGTTTCCGATGGCGAACCCGTACCCAGAGTGAACGTCCGGGAGGCCGATGGACCTCTGTGGGAACATCGACAAGGCGTCAAAACTCCCAGAATGCAACACTGCGACACATTTGCACCGGTGAACCTCACGATTTGATGATCGCGATACTCACGTGCACGATCCCCGGCAGCGCCGCCACGTTCCCGATTTGTTTCATGGCAGGAAGGAAGCCGCCCACGCCTGCGGACGCAAACACAGGGAATCAAACGGGATTAGAGAGTGAAGCGTGTGAATGTCGGTGGTTACAGAGCAGTGTGGGGGCAGCGTGGGGGCGGTGTGAGGGCGTGGACGCGGCGGCGGCGCTGACCTCCGCCTCGACAGGCGTTGCGCAGCTCCTCAAACATCAGTTTCTCCAGCGGCTCGTTGACGTAGAAGTTTCCTTCCACCTTCAAAATAAAGTTCCATTCAGAGTTAAAACAGTAAACGCTTCATAACGTTTTTATTACAACACTTTTTTACGGTTTAATGTTTAATTTCAGTTAATTTGCATTTTTATTCTTGTTTCTTGAAACAAACAAAGATATTTTCTCTTTATCCTTAAACTCTTTATAATTATGACTTTTGTTATTGTTTGTTTATTCTTCCTTCTTCCTTTAGGATCATAAAGTTCTGATTTCACCTTAATTATTATTAAAATGACAGTTTGTCACATTCTGCAGATTTTAACTGTTTATTTAATCAAACTTTATATTTTTAATGTTTCCACATTTGTCGGATTCGTCCTATAACGTTTATTTATTTACATTTTTATACTTTTCATTCATTATTGTGACAAAATAAGTTTATAACTGGTTTATTTTCAGAAGTGAGGTTATTATAATAACATAACAGCGTATAATAAAACATTTTAAATCTCTTAATGTCAATATTTAGATTTTTAAACGCGGTCTCAGATCACACCATTAGAAAATCTGCTGATTCATGTTTATGCTCTCCATTTAAACACATGTAGATTATATTATGATTTATTTTTCATGGTTTCATATCAGTAGGATCTCACCTTAAATTCTGCTGCATTTCATTTATTATTATTGTTATTTTCAGAAGTCTCTGTCTTTTAAACGCAGTCTTGCACAAATTACACTAATTCATCTTTATCCTGTCCATTTAAACACATGCAGCATATATTTCTAATGTTTTCACATCAGTGGGATCTCACCTTTAATTCGGCTAATATTTCAAATATCTAAAAATATATAAATTTATATTTAGAAATACAGTTATGGTCAGATTACACTCTTGCTGAATCCCATTAGCAAAACTGCTGATTCACATTTATCCTGTCTACTTTAACAAACTGTAGATTATATTTTAATTTATTCTTATTGTTTTCACATCATAATGCTCTCACCTTTAATTCGGCTCAGATATTTATGCATTTATAACTTTATTGACAGCAGTAAAGCCTTTTATAGCACGGTTAGCCTCCGTGTGCTAACCGGCTGCAGCCACGTTAGCATGAACGCGTCCGTGTCTCACCTTCATGTTCGGGACGAAGCCTTTTTTGATCCTCCAGCAGTTCGGTCCGAGCTTCTCCAGGAACTGCAGCTCGTCGTTGTAGCTGCGGCTCATCGTCGTTTTGGTTTTAAAGCGTTTTAAAGTCAAAGTTTCAGCTTTTAACGCGAAGTGTCAGCAGCGAGCGCAGCGCGACGGGAGCCGGCGAGCTTTTTGACACAAAAACGCGATTTTTATTTCGGCGTGACGCATTAAAGAATTATATTTAACAAAGAAATGCGATGTTTTTAAAAACTTTTAATATTTTTAACTAAAGCAGAAGAACTCACAATAAAGTCAGTGATGTTAAATCATTTATATTGTTTTCGTAAGAGGGCGTATTAGATAAATACTAAACTGCTCGCTTGCCGTAGTTGGAGTCAAACAAGTTAAGTCAAGTTAGCGGTAGCGTTCGACGACTGTCCTTCAAAATAAAAGCACAACATTTGCATATTACACTTTAACACACGTTTATGCTCCTAGAGGACACTTTAACACGCGTTTATGCTCCTAGAGGACACTTTAACACACGTTTATGCTCCTAGAGGACACTTTAGCACACGTTTAGGCTCCTAGAGGACACTTTAGCACACGTTTATGCTCCTAGAGGACACTTTAACACACGTTTATGCTCCTAGAGGACACTTTAGCACACGTTTATGCTCCTAGGGGACACTTTAACACACGTTTATGCTCCTAGAGGACACTTTAACACACGTTTATGCTCCTAGAGGACACTTTAACACACGTTTATGCTCCTAGAGGACACTTTAACACATGTTTATGCCCCTAGAGGACACTTTAACACACGTTTATGCTCCTAGAGGACACTTTAACACATGTTTATGCCCCTAGAGGACACTTTAGCACATGTTTATGCTCCTAGAGGACACTTTAGCACACGTTTATGCTCCTAGAGGACACTTTAACACACGTTTATGCTCCTAGAGGACACTTTAACACACGTTTATGCTCCTAGAGGACACTTTAACACATGTTTATGCTCCTAGAGGACACTTTAACACACGTTTATGCTCCTAGAGGACACTTTAACACACGTTTATGCTCCTAGAGGACACTTTAACACACGTTTATGCTCCTAGAGGACACTTTAACACACGCATCTATTTCTCGAGCCTTTTATTTTGAAATCTTTTCTCTACACGTAAACCTGGTTTCCGGGTTCCGGTGTGACGCGTCCGCCCCAGCGTCCGTTCACAGAGGAGCCTTTTAAACAGGGATGTGACGGAAACACCGGACTGAGCCCCGTTAACTCCTCAGGTGAGTGTGTTTCCGCCTCCGTGAGTCTTCACCGACACACCGTCTGTCACACACGGGAGCCAGCTGCCCCGGTAACCCGGTAAAACCCGGTAAAACCCGGTAAATCCCGGTAAAACCCCGGTAAATGCCTGTTAACGGCGGCGCTTCACCGTTACGCAGCAACTTCAAACGTTAGCAAACGTTCCGAGCTCAAACGAAACCGAAACTTTTCCTTTCTGCTTAAATAACAACACGGATTATTTATTATTATTATTATTATTATTATTATTATTCATATTTTTCAGTTTGTTTCTGTTTTATTTTATTTATTTCACTGTTTTTATTCTGTGTGACTTTAACAAACGGTCACTTTCTCACTTTACAACGGAAATGAGAGGAAATAAAGTAGTTTGTTTACCTTCTGTATTTAACTTATAGTTTATTGTTTACTGTTATTGTTTACCTTCTGTATTTAACTTATTGTTTATTGTTTACCTTCTATATTTAATTTATTGTTTGTTGTTTACGTTCTATATTAAACTCAGTGTTTATTGTTTACTGTTTGTTGTTTATTGTTTACCTTCTATATATAACTAAAAGTTTGTTTACTGTTTGTTTACCTTCTATAATCAGATAATAGTTTGTTTATTGTTTGTTGTTTACCAGAATAAAGAGAAGTCGAAGTCTCTAATGATATGAGCTGATGAGTCACAGTCACAGTCTGTTGTCTTTATGTTTTTATTTGTGTTTTTATTCATGTATTAATGTTTGTTTGTTTGTTTGTTTGTTTGTTTGTTTACCTGTAGAATGAAGCTGCGTGTGCGGATCAGACGTCAGACGACTGCGCTGGAGCTGGAGGGAGACGAGCCGAGCGTGACGGAGCTCACGGACCTGATCCGGGACCAGGTCCTGTCCTCCCACGAGCTCAGGTCAGAGACTCCAGGAGGAGGACGCGCTGCTCCGCAACGTCACGATCCACTCACGAGTCACCGCGTTATCACGCCACTGTCACCGCATCATCACATCACTGTCACCGCGTCATCACGCCACTGTCACCGCATTATCACGCCACTGTCACCGCATTATCACGTCACTGTCACCGCATTATCACGCCACTGTCACCGCATTATCACGTCACTGTCACCGCATCATCACGCCACTGTCACCGCATTATCACGTCACTGTCACCGCATTATCACGCCACTGTCACCGCATTATCACGTCACTGTCACCGCATCATCACGTCACTGTCACCGCATTATCACGTCACTGTCACCTCATTATCACGTCACTGTCACCTCATTATCACATCACTGTCACCACATCATCACGCCACTGTCACCGCATTATCACCACATCATCACGCCACTGTCACCGCATTATCACGTCACTGTCACCGCATCATCACATCACTGTCACCACATCATCACGCCACTGTCACCGCATTATCACCACATCATCACGCCACTGTCACCGCATTATCACCACATCATCACGCCACTGTCACCGCATTATCACGTCACTGTCACCGCATCATCACATCACTGTCACCACATCATCATGCCACTGTCACCGCATTATCACGCCACTGTCACCGCATTATCGCCGCATTATCACGCCACTGTCACCGCATTATCACGTCACTGTCACCGCATTATCACCGCATTATCACGCCACTGTCACCGCATTATCACGTCACTGTCACCGCATTATCACCGCATTATCACCACATCATCACGCCACTGTCACCGCATTATCACGCCACTCACCGCATTATCACGTCACTGTCACCGCATTATCACGTCACTGTCACCTCATTATCTCGTCACTGTCACGTCACTGTCACCGCATTATCACGTCACTGTCACCTCATTATCTCGTCACTGTCACCTCATTATCTCGTCACTGTCACCTCATTATCACGTCACTGTCACCTCATTATCTCGTCACTGTCACGTCACTGTCACCGCATTATCACGCCACTGTCACGTCACTGTCACCGCATTATCACGCCACCGTCACCGCATTATCACGTCACTGTCACTGTCACCTCATTATCTCGTCACTGTCACGTCACTGTCACCGCATTATCACGCCACTGTCACGTCACTGTCACCGCATTATCACGCCACTGTCACGTCACTGTCACCGCATTATCACGCCACCGTCACCGCATTATCACGTCACTGTCACTGTCACCACATCATCACATCACTGTCACCACATCATCACGCCACTGTCACCGCATTATCACCACATCATCACGCCACTGTCACCGCATTATCACGTCACTGTCACCGCATCATCACATCACTGTCACCACATCATCACGCCACTGTCACCGCATTATCACGCCACTGTCACCGCATTATCACCGCATTATCACGCCACTGTCACCGCATTATCACGCCACTGTCACCGCATTATCACCGCATTATCACGCCACTGTCACCGCATTATCACCGCATTATCACGCCACTGTCACCGCATTATCACCACATCATCACGCCACTGTCACCGCATTATCACGCCACTCACCGCATTATCACGTCACTGTCACCGCATTATCACGTCACTGTCACCTCATTATCTCGTCACTGTCACCTCATTATCACGTCACTGTCACCTCATTATCTCGTCACTGTCACCTCATTATCTCGTCACTGTCACCTCATCATCTCGCCACTGTCACCGCATATCACGTCACTGTCACCGCATTATCACGTCACTGTCACCGCATTATCACGTCACTGTCACCGCATTATCACGTCACCGTCACCTCATTATCACGCCACTGTCACCGCATTATCACGTCACCGTCACCGCATTATCACGTCACCGTCACCTCATTATCACGTCACTGTCACCGCATTATCACGTCACTGTCACCGCATTATCACGTCACTGTCACCGCATTATCACGCCACTGTCACCGCATTATCACGTCACTGTCACCGCATCATCACGCCACTGTCACCGCATTATCACGCCACTGTCACCGCATTATCACGTCACTGTCACCGCATTATCACGCCACTGTCACCGCATTATCACGTCACTGTCACCGCATCATCACGTCACTGTCACCGCATTATCACGTCACTGTCACCTCATTATCACGTCACTGTCACCTCATTATCACATCACTGTCACCACATCATCACGCCACTGTCACCGCATTATCACCACATCATCACGCCACTGTCACCGCATTATCACGTCACTGTCACCGCATCATCACATCACTGTCACCACATCATCACGCCACTGTCACCGCATTATCACCACATCATCACGCCACTGTCACCGC
Source organism: Echiichthys vipera (assembly GCF_963691815.1). NCBI lineage: Eukaryota > Metazoa > Chordata > Actinopteri > Perciformes > Trachinidae > Echiichthys > Echiichthys vipera. The sequence goes on from NC_139845.1 coordinate 858,765, forward strand.
ATTATCACCACATCATCACGCCACTGTCACCGCATTATCACGTCACTGTCACCGCATCATCACATCACTGTCACCACATCATCATGCCACTGTCACCGCATTATCACGCCACTGTCACCGCATTATCACCGCATTATCACGCCACTGTCACCGCATTATCACGTCACTGTCACCGCATTATCACCGCATTATCACGCCACTGTCACCGCATTATCACGTCACTGTCACCGCATTATCACCGCATTATCACCACATCATCACGCCACTGTCACCGCATTATCACGCCACTCACCGCATTATCACGCCACCGTCACCGCATTATCACGTCACTGTCACTGTCACCTCATTATCTCGTCACTGTCACGTCACTGTCACCTCATTATCTCGTCACTGTCACGTCACTGTCACCGCATTATCACGTCACTGTCACCTCATTATCTCGTCACTGTCACCTCATTATCTCGTCACTGTCACCTCATTATCACGTCACTGTCACCTCATTATCTCGTCACTGTCACGTCACTGTCACCGCATTATCACGCCACTGTCACGTCACTGTCACCGCATTATCACGCCACCGTCACCGCATTATCACGTCACTGTCACTGTCACCTCATTATCTCGTCACTGTCACGTCACTGTCACCGCATTATCACGCCACTGTCACGTCACTGTCACCGCATTATCACGCCACTGTCACGTCACTGTCACCGCATTATCACGCCACCGTCACCGCATTATCACGTCACTGTCACTGTCACCACATCATCACATCACTGTCACCACATCATCACGCCACTGTCACCGCATTATCACCACATCATCACGCCACTGTCACCGCATTATCACGTCACTGTCACCGCATCATCACATCACTGTCACCACATCATCACGCCACTGTCACCGCATTATCACGCCACTGTCACCGCATTATCACCGCATTATCACGCCACTGTCACCGCATTATCACGCCACTGTCACCGCATTATCACCGCATTATCACGCCACTGTCACCGCATTATCACCGCATTATCACGCCACTGTCACCGCATTATCACCACATCATCACGCCACTGTCACCGCATTATCACGCCACTCACCGCATTATCACGTCACTGTCACCGCATTATCACGTCACTGTCACCTCATTATCTCGTCACTGTCACCTCATTATCTCGTCACTGTCACCTCATTATCTCGTCACTGTCACCTCATCATCTCGCCACTGTCACCGCATATCACGTCACTGTCACCGCATTATCACGTCACTGTCACCGCATTATCACGTCACTGTCACCGCATTATCACGTCACTGTCACCGCATTATCACGTCACCGTCACCTCATTATCACGCCACTGTCACCGCATTATCACGTCACCGTCACCGCATTATCACGTCACCGTCACCTCATTATCACGTCACTGTCACCGCATTATCACGTCACTGTCACCGCATTATCACGTCACTGTCACCGCATTATCACGCCACTGTCACCGCCTTATCACGCCACTGTCACCGCATCATCACGTCACTGTCACCTCATCATCACGTCACTGTCACCTCATTATCACGTCACTGTCACCGCATTATCACGTCACTGTCACCGCATTATCACGTCACTGTCACCGCATTATCACGTCACTGTCACCGCATTATCACGCCACTGTCACCGCCTTATCACGCCACTGTCACCACATTATCACGTCACTGTCACCGCATTATCACGCCACTGTCACCGCATTATCACGCCACTGTCACCGCCTTATCACGCCACTGTCACCGCATTATCACGCCACTGTCACCGCATCATCACGCCACTGTCACCGCATCATCACGTCACTGTCACCGCATTATCACGCCACTGTCACCGCATTATCACGCCACTGTCACCGCATCATCACGTCACTGTCACCGCATTATCACGCCACTGTCACCGCATTATCACGCCACTGTCACCACATTATCACGTCACTGTCACCGCATCATCACGCCACTGTCACCGCATCATCACGTCACTGTCACCGCATCATCACGTCACTGTCACCGCGTTATCACCGCATTATCACGTCACTGTCACCGCATCATCACGTCACTGTCACCGCATTATCACGCCACTGTCACCGCATCATCACGTCACTGTCACCGCGTTATCACGTCACTGTCACCGCATTATCACGCCACTGTCACCGCATCATCACGTCACTGTCACCGCGTTATCACCGCATTATCACGTCACCGCATTATCACCGCATTATCACGCCACTGTCACCGCATTATCACGTCACTGTCACCGCGTTATCACATCACTGTCACCGCATTATCACGCCACTGTCACCGCATCATCACGTCACTGTCACCGCGTCATCACGTCACTGTCACCGCATTATCACGCCACTGTCACCGCATCATCACGTCACTGTCACCGCGTTATCACCGCATTATCACGTCACCGCATTATCACCGCATTATCACGCCACTGTCACCGCATTATCACGCCACTGTCACAGCATTATCACCGCATTATCACGTCACTGTCACCGCATTATCACCTCACTGTCACCGCATTATCACGTCACGTGTCACCGCATTATCACGTCACTGTCACCGCATTATCACGTCACTGTCACCGCATTATCACGTCACGTGTCACCGCATTATCACGCCACTGTCACCGCATTATCACGCCACTGTCACGTCATTATCACGTCACTGTCACCGCATTATCACTGTCACTGTCACCTCATTATCACGTCACTGTCACCGCATTATCACTGTCACTGTCACCTCATTATCACGTCACTGTCACCTCATCATCATGTCACTGTCACCGCATTATCACGTCACTGTCACGTCACTGTCACCGCATTATCACGTCACTGTCACCGCATTATCACATCACTATCACGTCACTGTCACCGCATTATCATGTTATTATATTATCACATGTTTGTTGTTTATTGTTTTTAGTGTAAACACTCAGTTCAGTTTGTCTCTGAACGGTTCGGAGCTCCTGTCGGACTCCGGTCAGACTCTGGCGTCCTGCGGCATCGTCTCCGGAGACCTCATCTGTGTCGTCCTGCCCGAGTCTGCAGCCGCCCCCTGCTCCACCTCCACCACCTCCTCCACCACCACCTCCACCTCGTCCTCCTCCTCGTCGTCGTCCTCCTCCCCCTCCGGCAGGATGTGCTGCAGCTCAGAGACACAGAGGCACCAACAGAACCAGCAGAACCAACAGAACCAGCAGAACCAGCAGGCTGCAGCCGTGACCTCCACCCAGGTGAGGGCTCCACCTGCGATCTCCTCATTTATAAGGAGAGCAAAGCACAAAACACAGGACGTTTTCAGTCGTTTTACATCTATTTTAGAAGTTTTATCTGTTTGTTTTTGTGTCTTTGTGGTCGATTTTTAGTCATTTTGTGTTTTTGTTTGTTTGTTTTGAAAATGTTTTCAATCGTTTTTAACTCTTTGTCGTCATTTTGGTTTTGTTTGCGGTTGTTTGTGGTCATTATTCGTCTTTTTAGTTGTTTTGTAACTATTTTTTTGAACATAATCGTTTGTTTGTGGATGTTTCGTGCATCAGATTTGAGACGTTTTACATTTCCATGTGGTCGTTTTTGTGTCTCTGTGGTTGTTTCATGATCTTGATCTTTGTGTCGTTGTCGGCGTGTGTCCGTGGTCACTGAGCGTCTCCTCGTGGTCGTCCTTTATTTCCGACTGTAGTTGTTTCACTCTCGTGTTGAATCAACAGCTCATCAGCAGCAGCAGCTCCAGTACGTGTGACGCTGACGCCGTCCCCCGCTGGGAGCCGATGCTGTGCGGCGAGGCGGAGGAGGGTCAGGCGCCGCTCTCTCTGGAGCTCCTCCATCACTCGGCTCAGATCACCAGCCCCAGCGACGCCGTCATGGTGGCGGGAAACCTGCTGATGCTGGAAACCGGCTTCGTTCCTCAGGTGGGACGACAGAGACTCACACACAGGAAGTGATGCAAGAGACGGGTAGATCATGGAGTGTGTGTGTGTGTGCATGTGTGCGTGTGTGCGTGTGTGTGTGTGTGTGTGTGTGTGTGTGTGTGTGTGTGTGTGTGTGTGTGTGTGTGTGTGTGTGTGTGTGTGTGTGTGTGTGTGTGTGTGTGTGTGTGTGTGTGTGTGTGTGTGTGTGTGTGTGTGTGTGTGTGTGTGTGTGTGTAGGGCGGGGAGCTGGCGGGGCACATGCCTGCAGGGTGGCGTTCGTCCTCTGGAGTCTATAAACTGCAGTTCACTCATCCTCTGTGTGAGAACAGCGTCGCCATGGTGGTTGCCGTGTGCATGGGCCCCACACTCGTCATCAACGGTCAGTCCATCGTCACGGTTACACAACAACAACAACAACAACAACAACAGATATTTAGATTTATTATATATATATACACATATATATATTGGACTACTGTACAGAGAAATAAATGTTTCGAGCACCATTTAATGGAACCCGCGTTGACTTTATGTTTAAAGGTCTTGACGTGTTTCGGTGTGTGTGTTTGTTTCTGCAGCGACTCTGAAGGTCGACAAAACCGTCGACACGGTGAGAAAACTGTGTCTGAACCCTTCCAGCTACGTCACCAACGAGTGGCCAGGTACGGCTCCGACTGGCCACAGAGCTCCTGCATGATGATAACAACAATGATAACAACGATAACAATAATAATAATAACGATGGTGATGATGACGATGATGATGATCTGCTCTGTGTTCAGGAGAAAGTGCAGCTGCAGCTTTCAAACATCTGAACAAACTGTCCCGAGTCTTCAAAGACCAGCTGGCGTACCCGCTGATCGCTGCGGCCAGGGAAGGTAACCACTCACTCACCGCGTCGCAACGTCACATGATCGTCACGTGATCGTCACATCATCGTCACATCATCGTCTCATCATCGTCACATGATCGTCACATCATCGTCTCATCATCGTCACATGATCGTCACATCATCGTCACATCATCGTCACATCATCGTCACATCATCGTCTCATCATCGTCACATGATCGTCACATCATCGTCACATCATCGTCACATGATCGTCACATGATCGTCACATGATCGTCACATCATCGTCACATCATCGTCACATGATCGTCACATGATCGTCACATGATCGTCACATCATCGTCTCATCATCGTCTCATCATCGTCACATCATCGTCACATCATCGTCACATGATCGTCACATCATCGTCACATGATCGTCACATCATCGTCACATCATCGTCACATCATCGTCACATCATCGTCTCATCATCGTCTCATCATCGTCACATCATCGTCACATCATCGTCACATGATCGTCACATCATCGTCACATCATCGTCACATCATCGTCAAATCATCGTCACATCATCGTCACGTCGTCGTCACATGATCGTCACATCATCGTCACTTCATCGTCACATGATCGTCACATGATCGTCACATCATCGTCACATCATCGTCACATCATCGTCTCATGATCGTCACATGATCGTCACATCATCGTCTCATCATCGTCTCATCATCGTCTCATCATCGTCTCATCATCGTCTCATCATCGTCTCATCATCGTCTCATCATCGTCTCATCATCGTCACATCATCGTCTCATCATCGTCTCATCATCGTCTCATCATCGTCTCATCATCGTCTCATCATCGTCACATCGTCTCATGATCGTCACATGATCGTCACATGATCGTCACATGATCGTCACATCATCGTCAAATCATCGTCACATCATCGTCACGTCGTCGTCACATGATCGTCACATCATCGTCACTTCATCGTCACATGATCGTCACATGATCGTCACATGATCGTCTCATGATCGTCACATGATCGTCACATCATCGTCTCATCATCGTCTCATCATCGTCTCATCATCGTCTCATCATCGTCACATCATCGTCTCATCATCGTCTCATCATCGTCACATCGTCTCATGATCGTCACATGATCGTCACATGATCGTCACATCATCGTCACATGATCGTCTCATCATCGTCTCATCATCGTCTCATCATCGTCACATGATCGTCACATCATCGTCTCATCATCGTCACATGATCGTCACATCATCGTCACATGATCGTCACATGATCGTCACATGATCGTCACATCATCGTCACATCATCGTCACATGATCGTCACATCATCGTCACATCATCGTCACATCATCGTCACATCATCGTCTCATCATCGTCACATGATCGTCACATCATCGTCTCATCATCGTCTCATCATCGTCACATGATCGTCTCATCATCGTCACATGATCGTCACATCATCGTCACATGATCGTCACATGATCGTCACATGATCGTCACGTCATCGTCACATCATCGTCACATCATCGTCACATCATCGTCACATCATCGTCACATCATCGTCACATGATCGTCACATGATTGTCACATGATCGTCACATCATCGTCACATGATCGTCACATGATCGTCACATGATCGTCACATGATCGTCACATGATCGTCACATGATCGTCACATCATCGTCACATCATCATCACATGATCGTCTCATCATCGTCACATCATCGTCACATCATCGTCACATGATCGTCACATGATCGTCACATCATCGTCACATGATCGCCTCATCATCGTCACATCATCGTCACATCATCGTCACATGATCGTCACATGATCGTCACATCATCGTCACATGATCGCCTCATCATCGTCACATGATCGTCACATGATCGTCACATGATCGTCACATGATCGTCACATGATCGTCACATGATCGTCACATCATCGTCACATGATCGTCACATCATCGTCACATGATGTCACTGTGACATCATTCTTATGTCGCTGTGATTTCGCTGTGATGTCACCCTGATGTCACCCTGATGTCACTGTGATGTCACTGCAGCCATGGCGCTGCCCGTGCTCTTCGGCCTGGCCGCTCTTCCTCCGGAGCTCTTCCTCAGAGTGGTGCGGCTGCTGGACGTCCGCTCCGTCGTCAGACTGGCGTCCGTCTGCAGACACTTCCACGGCGCCGCCGCCGACTCCTCGCTGTGGAGACACCTGTTCCTGCGCGACTTCTCAGGTGAGACGGGGTCACGCCCACGCTCACGCTCACGCCCACGCTCACGTTCGTCTCCGTGTTCATAAATAAATCAAATATTAATAAAGTGTTTGTGTTCAGATCGAGATCACAGCCGCTCCAGAGACACCGACTGGAGAGAGGTGAGACACCGACCTCCATTTAAATATCACACCTTTATTTTAAGAAGTAATTTAAATAATAATAATTTAAATAATAATAATTTAAATAATAATAATTTAAATAATAATAACTTTAGCAATAATAATAATATTAATAATAATCCTGCGTGTGTTTGAATCTGCAGCTTTACAAACGCTTCTTCAGGATTCGCTGTGAGCTCAGGAGCATGACGCGTCACCGCTCGCTCCCCGTGCCCGTGCCCGTGCCCCGTCCCCTCCCAATGCCCCTCCCCCTCCCTCTGCCCGGCATCATCGGGGGCGAGTACGACCACCGGACGGGGATCCCTCGCATCCTGCTGCCCCACCCCCGCTACGACCCCATCGGCCCGCCCCCGAACCTGGACGGGCGCCCCCCGAGAGTTCGACCGTGGAGTGGACGAGCCGCCGACGTCCGCAGAGGGTTCATCTGACACGGGTTTGTTTCCTCCACCAATCAGGAGCCTGCTGCTTCTTCTTCTGCTGCTGCAACAAAACAACAACAACAACAACACAGGCGTCAACAAGGAGGACAACAGGAAGTGTGTGTTTCTATAAAATAAAAGCTTCTGCAGAAAATTTCACAGTTTCTGAAGAAAAAACAACAAACAAATGTACTTTATTAATATTATAAATATATAAATATGTTTATTAAAGCTGCAGCGACGAGTCGATGAGTCCAACAGAACAATAATCGACTCATTTTCTAATAGTTAATATAATTTTTTTCATATTTAACAGAATAATTTGAGGTTTGGACAAAAACAACAACATTTAAAGACATTTTAAGTGTTTTCTGATCTTTTTATTAAACAAAAACATAAATCAACAAAGAAAAATCATCTTTATTTGCAGCTTTAATGAACATATTTATATTTATTTATATTCATAAAATAGTTTAATTGGTTCGTTTCTGTTGTGGAGCAACAGTTCAGCCTCAAAACGTCAGAAACAATATTTTATTTTTCTCCTTTTTTGCATTAAATAAAAATAGAAGAAAACACGTTTAACTGTCGGATTATTATTATTATTATTGTTATTATTAATTATTATTATTTATTATTATAATAACGGCCTCATGGAAAACCTACGACACACGAACAAAATTTAGATCAAAGTATTTTATTTGTTCTTTTTCAGTTCTGAAACTACAAAATAAAAGTTTTATTTTTAATTCTGTTTGTTTTTATTCATGATTTTCATGATAAAATCAGATATCTATAAAAACTAAATTCATATAAATGTAAAATAAAACGTTTCAAAACTTTCCGTTTTTCTAACTTTATCAAACATGTTTTTATTTCGACTACAACAAGAAAAAAAGTAGAAAATAAAACAATAAATAAATACTAAAATAAAATTGAAAGGTTTTTATTATGTTTCCTTTATAAACTCTTGTTTTTCAGCTGTAGAAATATGTTTCTTATTATTAAAAAACTTTATTTAACAATTATACAAATAAAACAAATCAGACACGGACTCCAAGAAAAAAGAAAATAAATAAATCTGGGTATAAAAACACTTCTGTCAAACAAACCGTAAAAATACAAATATATATCCCATTGTTTGTTTTTTATATCATTTTTAAATTTACTATTTCTTTTATTTTTTATATTTAGTTTTGTTTCCGTTCTTTTGTTTTTTATATTTTTTTTTATTTTAATTATTATCTTTAGTTTGTTTTTATATTTTTTTTCCATTTACTATTTTATTTTTTCTGTTGCCGTTGTTGGTTTTTAATTTACTATTTTCTTTTACTTTGTAGTTTTAGTTTTTCTGTTTCCGGTGTCAGGAGGGCGCTCGTGAGACCATGACGTCACCTTCAGTCTTAAAACAAAGGGGTGCAGCCGTATCAGCGTCCCCTCCGGTGTGGGCGGGGCTTCACCGCGGTGGTGAAACACCGGTGTAGTGACAGATTCTGTTACCCGTTACATCCTGTGACCCTATCACTACATAACGGTTTATAATCACCGTTTAAAACGTGTTTCAGATGGAGCCGTTACACCGGCAGCCGTTAAACTGCCCCGTCTGTTTAACGTGTCTGTTTCTGTGCGGTGACAGAATTTAACGGGTCACAGTTTTCGCTGTTACACCTGCTCCAACGACAACCGACGGTCCGGTCGGAGGGTGTAAAGTACGCCGTAAATGAAGCAGCACCGGGCGGCAAAAAGAAGTCTAATTTAACGGCCGCGGTACCAAAACTCTTCTCCGGTGTTTAAAATAATTAAAAGTGACGTTTACCTCCGTTTAAAGGCCAAAGAGCTCGAGGTAAGTTACAGCTAGCTAACGTTAGATTAGCTTTAACGGCTGTTGGCGCGTTGCATTGTGGGCTATGTATTTTTCCTATGATATATTTATGTTTTTAATAACTTATATGAGATATGAAACTTTTAGTTTACTGTTTTATTTAAATATGATTTTAATTAATTCTCGGGGACGTTGTTAAAGGTGTTTGTTTTTCCTCCGCGGATGGGCAGGGACCAGCTCCTCGCTCCTGCCGAATATAAGCGCTGATAACCGGGGTGCGTTTGATTCATGACCCGCTGAGCACCGGAGGACCCAGACCCAGATTCAAAACAATTTACTGGATTAATAATTTAATTTATGAATATTTAGTTTAAATATTAAAGTTATGTTTGTCATAAAAGGGATGAAAATAAATAAACATTATTATTAGTGCAAGAAATAAATGTGAAAATAAATTATAATGCTTATAATTATTATTTACTGAGAACATTTAGTATTATCTTTATATTTTCATATTTTATTAATTTATTTATGTACTTATTTATTCCTATAACTTCATATTTCACTGCGATAAAATGGAAATGTTAATTATTACTTTAAAATAGACTAAATTTCCTACATTATTATTATTATGATTTAAAAAAAATGACTTTCTGGGTATTATTATGTTTTTATTGTGATTTTAATAATATGCATATTTTGAAATTATTATAAATATTATTATTAAAAAATAGACATACTTTTCTGATTCTTTTTTATTATTATTATTTTTTTAATAACCGAACTCTTCCGGTGACAGTATTCACTGTAACACCTGTGTGTGTGTGTGTGTGTCCCTTTAAGAGCCTCGTGTTGTTACCGGAAGTGTGAGGGGTGTTTCCAGCTGATCTGCTCCCTCAGACGGACCGGAGTCACCGGAGTCTCCCCCGGCAGCAGCCCGACCTCCCTGCTCCTTCCTCCGGCTCCTGCGCGGAGCGGCACCGGGGCGTTAGAGGCTCTTCAGCGGGGTGAATCAGAGGAGAGAGCCGGGGAGGACCCTCGGGGCCTCGCTGCTCCTGGAGCCGTGTGTCAGCTGATTCAGCCCGGACTGTCATGAGCCCAGCGGCGCGGAGAGATGGCGTCCTTCCCCGGTTCGTGTCAGGCTGTCGGGCCGCCGGCAGCAGCGGCAGCGGAGCAGCAGGAGAACGGAGAGCTGGACGGGTCTCTGCAGCAGATGCTCCAGTCCATCACCGACGAGAGGAACCGACTCAACACCCGACAGGAGGTCAGCGGGCTGGGTGAGTTCCTCCAGCAGGGCCCGGGAGGGAGGAAGGGTGCACAGCTGATTCATGCACATCATAATAATAAAACAATAATAATAATTAGAGATGCACCGGCCCAGGTTTAGGTACCAGATACAGACACCTGATACTGATCCTGATGAATGAATGAAGCGTATACTGATCTGATCATTTTGCATCTTGTGTGGTGGTTTTGCATCTATTTTTAGCCATTTTGCATCTTTTTGTGCTGGTTTTGCATCTATTTTTAGTAATTTTGTATCTTTTTGTGGTGGTTTTGCATCTATTTTTAGCCATTTTGCATCTTTTTGTGCTGGTTTTGCATCTATTTTTAGTCATTTTGTATCTTTTTGTGGTGGTTTTGCATCTATTTTTAGCCATTTTGCATCTTTTTGTGCTGGTTTTGCATCTTTTTTAGTCATTTTGCATCTTTTTGTGCTGGTTTTGCATCTATTTTTAGTCATTTTGCATCTTTTTGTGGAGGTTCTTTGGAGTCATGTGGTCTTTTTCATGCGTGTCACAAAAGTGTCACATGACATGTTATAACGTGTATCTGTCACGTGTGGAGACGTTGTGGTCAGTGACAGAGTGGTAGAAGCTGCAGGTGTGTGAGGTCACAGCAGAGCGGCGTGGAGAACAGACTTTCCCGCCGTGACGCAGAAATCAATGGAGCTCTGTTCAACAACTCATGACCTCATCACAGCTCAGTGTTCAAATCCATCACTCATTAAAGAAACGTCCACACGCCTCTGTTCAAGGAGAAAACTCAAACTCAATCAAACTGTCGGTCGGACGCAACAGGACGTTACAAAAGCATGGAGTTTCAATCAGTGCTGGTTTTGCATCTATTTTTAGTCATTTTGCATCTTTTTGTGCTGGTTTTGCATCTATTTTTAGTCATTTTGCATCTTTTTGTGCTGGTTTTGCATCTATTTTTAGTCATTTTGCATCTTTTTGTGGTGGTTTTGCATCTATTTTTAGTCATTTTGCATCTTTTTGTGCTGGTTTTGCATCTATTTTTAGTCATTTTGCATCTTTTTGTGGTGGTTTTGCATCTATTTTTAGTCATTTTGCATCTTTTTGTGGTGGTTTTGCATCAATTCTTAGTCATTTGTTAATATTATTAACATAATCAAGTCTAAATGGGAATGCACCACCATTTCTGATGTATTCTTAGTTATTAAAGACAAAGTTATTTACATCAGTTCCCTCATTATTATTATTGTAAGATATCTAAAGGAATTAGAAGCGTTCAGTGTGAAACGTTTGCTGTGACTCCAGCGGACGGAGACGAGACGCAGAGATGAACATCAATGATTCAGGTTTAATTCCCTCTGAGCGCAGCGGAGGAACGCGGCTCTAAATACACCGACCTCGGCTTTAACGCGAGGAGAGAACGGATCAGATCGATGGACGGGAGCAGGTCGAGAGGACGCCGCCGCCGCCGCCGGCTTCATTCAGAAGAGCCGAGTGTGACTCACCCACAAAATGATCCCATGAATATTTGATGCAGGCGGAAAAACAGAGTCACAGTTAAGTGTGTGTGTGTGTGTGTGTGTGTGTGTGTGTGTGTGTGTGTGTGTGTGTGTGTGTGTGTGTGTGTGTGTGTGTGTGTGTGTGTGTGTGTGTGTGTGTGTGTGTGTGTGTGTGTGTGTGTGTGTGTGTGTGTGTGTGTGTGTGTGTGTGTGTGTGTGTGTGTGTCTCAATGAGGCTCTAGTACTTAGTTTTGGTGTTAGTGGTTAAAAAAGAGGTTTAAATGCCTTCACTGTACTGCCCCGAGCTAATCACTGTTAGCCACATAACGTTATTTTTAGTCATTTTGCATCTTTTTTTTAGTATTTACAATATTAACAGACACTCAGGGCGCCCTCCCACTGTGCCTCCGTCCCGTGCCCCAGCACGTGTCACGGCTAAAGTCTGGTTCCTTTGACCAGTGTGAGTGCAACCGTACCACGTCTAGGAGCGGCACGCTTGGCGTCCACGGTCCGTTTGGGAGAGGTGGGCTTTAGTAAAGCACGTTTGCACGTGTACGAGCACGAGCGTGCGCACGTGTACGAGCACGAGGCCTACGGCGGCTCTGAGGTCATTTCCTGTGCGCCTGTTGGGACGTAGAAAAAAGAAGGAGGGACCATGCGCGGACATTTCAAACAATGGCGGTGAAAGGTTCACGTTGGTGTGATGCGGAGGTGGAGTGTTTACTGCAGATTTGGTCGATGAAAAGATTCAAAAACAGTCGACAAGACGCACAAAAACTCCGAGGTCTACGGAAAGATCTGGAAACAAAGCCACGCATCGCCATGACGTCATCAATGCGTGTGACGTGTTACGGCGTGATGACGTATAGGCAGCAAGAAGCATTCTCCGAGGCCCAGGTAGTGTGAGGACAAACGGGCCTGGAGGGGGGGACAAGGACCCTAAAGCACGGGGCACGGGACGGAGGCACAGTGGGAGGGCGCCCTGAATTGTTGAATGTGGACTTGAACCTTGGCGCCTCAGTCAACACTGAGCGTTTGAGTTTGTGTTGCAGGTCAGTGGAGCTCTGACGGAGCGTCACAAATGTTACATAACTGCCATGAAAGAACCCGAACACGGCTCAGGATGTTTCTCTCTCTGCTGCGGTTCAGCTCACTTTAATCAGACGTTGAGCTTCAGAACTCAGTCGATGCATTTTTCAGGGAGCTTTAAATAGAGCGGGACTCTTCTGAACGTGCGCTGCTGCAGAACTGGAACAACAGGAACGCTGAGAGACGAGCAGCCGCACATGAAACACAGAGACAAGGTCGTGTCCCAGACATTAAACCTGTTCTCCTGCAGTGGAACCAGCTCACAGCCTGTTATCGTTTCATAAGAGCTCGTGTTGTTTCCACGCAGACGGATCAAAAACAAAAGGCTTTATCTTTGTTGCATCATCGGGAACAGGAAGTTCCAGCTCTGTGGCTCCGCTGTGTTGAGATCTCTGAAGGTTTAAAAAGGGCGATCAGCATCGAGGCTCTGGAGCAGGGACGTCAAAGTCAAACACATCAGAGGCCAAAAAACAAATGTGCTACAAGCCGAGGGTTGGACTGGTTCAATGTTTATTAAAACACATTAAAATGATGCATTTAACATATTAAACCAAGACCTAACACAGTGAACCGTATTTTATTTAATGATTAAATGAATAATCACATATTTTTGTATCTGTCAGTGATTTCATTTTCCATCAGGCTCACAGACAAAAACAAACGTGTCCTGTACATGAAATGAATAAAGCAAGATTTTCTCATGACTTTAGTTATTTAGAGGAAACATTTTCAAAAATAAAACCTGTTCCTTAATATCCAGATAAAGACACACAGCTGTGAACATGTGCTTGTAACACCCTGTTCTCATCGTCCACCTTCCCCTTAGTTGTTATTGGGGGGTTGAACGTTGACATCTGCCCTGAATGCTGATGAATAATGAACTTGCAGGCGCTGTAGTGAGTTTGCGGGCTACCGTTGCATTGTGGGTAATGTAGTTTTGGTGCGTGAAAAACACCAGCAGGCGGCTGTGGCGTGCGGGCCGGTTCTATTACTCATCAAATATCATCCCGGGGGCCAAGGTCATTCATTCACGGGCTGGATCTGGCCAGTAGTCTATTCAAAGTGTGTTAGTGATCATTAAGGAGGTTCTAGAGGTTGTCGTACCTTTGGATGAAGGGAGGGTTAAAGTCCTAATGGGTCGCTCCACATTCCTGTTGGTGGGGAGGTCGTGAGATTCGGATCAAATCTGTGCAAACGCTCGTAAGAAAACCTCGAGTTAAGTGGTCTTGTGTCGCGGACGGGTTCTCTGTTGTGTTCAGACGTGATGTTCATGGAGCCAGAGTCTGGACGGAACCGAAGGTCGTACCTGGACACGGACGCTGTGTGTGTGAGTTGTTGGATCTGTGGGGTTCATCCTCTGGGGAGCAGTAGTGCCTCTTAAATCTGTCCAGTTGCGGATCATTCCATGCTGATGATGGTTGACTGTTTTGTCCGTGTGTCCTCAGGTTTTCAAATAAACCTCAAACATCCTTTTAGGAAGAGAAAGAGGAAGTGTCGGTGTTTACGCTCAGGGCTGGACTCATCATCTTTCCTGTGCTTTCTAACTTTCTGCAGTTAAACCTAAAGAGGAAGTGTTTGTGGAGTCACCACGACCTTCTTCTGTTACAGCGCCCGTGTTTCCACCAGGGAGGTTCTAGAGGTTCTAGTAGTCTATTCAAAGTGTGTTAGTGACCATTAAGGAGGTTCTAGAGGTTCTAGTAGTCTATTCAAAGTGTTTAGTGACCATTAAGGAGGTTCTAGTAGTCTATACAAAGTGTTTTAGTGACCATTAAGGAGGTTCTAGAGGTTCTTTTGTCGTTTTCTTCTTTTTAAACTTATTTTTTATTGAAATTTCCACAGAACATTTCCAGTGTCTGTGTTCACACACTTAAAACAATCACTGTCACATCAGCGTCCTCACCGTCACATCAGCGTCCTCACCGTCACATCAGCGTCCTCACTGTCACATCAGCGTCCTCACTGTCACATCAGCGTCCTCACTGTCACATCAGCGTCCTCACTGTCACATCAGCGTCCTCACCGTCACATCAGCGTCCTCACCGTCACATCAGCGTCCTCACTGTCACATCAGCGTCCTCACTGTCACATCAGCGTCCTCACTGTCACATCAGCGTCCTCACTGTCACATCAGCGTCCTCACTGTCACATCAGCGTCCTCACTGTCACATCAGCGTCCTCACTGTCACATCAGCGTCCTCACTGTCACATCAGCGTCCTCACTGTCACATCAGCGTCCTCACTGTCACATCAGCGTCCTCACTGTCACATCAGCGTCCTCACTGTCACATCAGCGTCCTCACTGTCACATCAGCGTCCTCACTGTCACATCAGCGTCCTCACTGTCACATCAGCGTCCTCACCGTCACATCAGCGTCCTCACCGTCACATCAGCGTCCTCACTGTCACATCAGCGTCCTCACTGTCACATCAGCGTCCTCACTGTCACATCAGCGCCCTCACTGTCACATCAGCGTCCTCACTGTCACATCGGCGTCCTCACTGTCACATCGGCGTCCTCACTGTCACATCGGCGTCCTCACTGTCACATCGGCGTCCTCACTGTCACATCAGCGTCCTCACTGTCACATCAGCGCCCTCACTGTCACATCAGCGTCCTCACTGTCACATCAGCGTCCTCACTGTCACATCAGCGTCCTCACCGTCACATCAGCGTCCTCACCGTCACATCAGCGTCCTCACCGTCACATCAGCGTCCTCACCGTCACATCAGCGTCCTCACCGTCACATCAGCGTCCTCACTGTCACATCAGCGTCCTCACTGTCACATCAGCGTCCTCACTGTCACATCAGCGTCCTCACTGTCACATCAGCGTCCTCACTGTCACATCAGCGTCCTCACTGTCACATCAGCGTCCTCACCTTCACATCAGCGTCCTCACCTTCACATCAGCGCCCTCACTGTCACATCAGCATCCTCACTGTCACATCAGCGTCCTCACCGTCACATCAGCGTCCTCACTGTCACATCAGCGTCCTCACTGTCACATCAGCGTCCTCACTGTCACATCAGCATCCTCACTGTCACATCAGCGTCCTCACTGTCACATCAGCGTCCTCACCGTCACATCAGCGTCCTCACTGTCACATCAGCGCCCTCACTGTCACATCAGCGTCCTCACTGTCACATCAGCGTCCTCACTGTCACATCAGCGTCCTCACTGTCACATCAGCGTCCTCACTGTCACATCAGCGTCCTCACTGTCACATCAGCGTCCTCACTGTCACATCAGCGTCCTCACCGTCACATCAGCGTCCTCACCGTCACATCAGCGTCCTCACTGTCACATCAGCGTCCTCACCGTCACATCAGCGTCCTCACTGTCACATCAGCGTCCTCACTGTCACATCAGCGTCCTCACTGTCACATCAGCGTCCTCACCGTCACATCAGCGTCCTCACTGTCACATCAGCGTCCTCACTGTCACATCAGCGTCCTCACTGTCACATCAGCGCCCTCACTGTCACATCAGCGCCCTCACTGTCACATCAGCGTCCTCACTGTCCGGTGGTGTCCTGCTCCACTTTCCTCTCCCGGGTCGAGCCGATCGAAGCAAACGAGCCTAAACCTCATTAAACGACCTTTAATTCCATTTAGGAAACCACATCAGACGCCAATACGCCGTGTTTTCTTTCCCCTTGCACGGCCTCGTTCTCTCCTTTCCATTCATAAAATCTGAACTTTGGTTCGAGCTCATTGTGTCTCGTCCCTGTCGGACTTTTGCTCTGCGGAGAGAAAAACCAGAACGAACACGGAGAAACTTTCACAGATGAGAAACGCAGCAGGTTGTGTTGTTCCCGCCACATTAACCCCCTCGCTGTTTGTGTGTGTGTGTGTTTGTGCGTTTGTGCGTTTGTGTGTTGGTGCAGGTTGTTTTAAGGACGACCGCATCGTGTTCTGGACCTGGATGTTCTCCACGTATTTCATGGAGAAGTTTGCTCCTCGACAGGACGACATGCTGTTCTACGTGCGCAGGAAGCTCGCCTACGTCAGCGCCGACAACAGCGAGGGCAAAAAGGTTTGTTTCATTTTATTTTATTTTATTTGATCCAGAACGTTTTTTATGTGAGTCGAGTCGTTTATGGAAACAAATGAATCTGCAGATATTCTGATGATCGACCGATCGGCTCAGTTAATATAGCATCGTTAGCTTCTGTAGCATCTTTAGCATCTGTAGAATAGCATCTTTATCATCTTTAGCTTCTGTAGCATCTGTAGTTTTTATAGCATCTGTAGTTTTTATGGTATCTGTAGCATCTTTAGCATGTGTAGCATCTTTAGCATCTGTAGTATCTTTAGTTTTTATAGCATCTGTAGCATCTTTAGTATCTGTAGCATCTTTAGCATCTTTAGTATCTGTAGCATCTAGTTTTTATAGCATCTGTAGCATCTTTAGCATCTGTAGCAACTGTAGCATCTGTAGTATCGTTAGCATCTTTAGCATCTGTAGTTTTTATAGTATCTTTAGCATCTGTGTGATCTGTAGCATCTTTAGCATCTGTAGTATCTTTAGCATGTGTAGTTTTTATTGTAGCTGTAGCATCTTTAGCATGTGTAGTTTATATAGTATCTGTAGCATCTGTAGTATAGTTAGCATCTTTAGCATCTGTAGCATCTTTAGCATCTGTAGTTTATATAGTATCTGTAGCATCTGTAGCACCCTTAGCATCTTTAGCATCTGTAGTTTTTATAGCATCTGTAGCATGTGTAGCATCTGTAGCATCTTTAGCATGTGTAGCATCTGTAGCATCTTTAGCATGTGTAGCATCTTTAGCATGTGTAGCATCTGTAGCATCTGTAGTGTCTGTAGCATCTTTAGCATGTGTAGCATCTTTAGCATCTGTAGCATCTTTAGCATGTGTAGCATCTTTAGCATCTGTAGCATCTTTAGCATGTGTAGCATCTTTAGCATCTGTAGCATCTTTAGCATGTGTAGCATCTGTAGCACCCTTAGCATCTGTAGCATCTTTAGCATGTGTAGCATCTTTAGCATGTGTACGTTGTCTAAATAAATGAGTTATATTTCGGCTGAAGTTGTTAAAATAAAAAGAGAGAAAACGAATTTGTCTCATATTAAACTTTCACAGGAGGAAACAAAAACAGACTTGAGTTTATTTATTATTGAATATTTATTTATTTATTTATTTATTTGTTGCATCACCAGAGAACGTGTTGTGATTCATATTTTATTCATGTTTTAAACGTGTGTGTGTGTGTGTGTGTGTGTGTGTGTGTGTGTGTGTGTGTGTGTGTGTGTGTGTGTGTGTGTGTGTGTGTGTGTGTGTGTGTGTGTGTGTGTGTGTGTGTGTGTGTGTGTGTGTGTGTGTGTGTGTGTGTGTGTGTGTGTGTGTGTGTGTGTGTGTGTGTGTGTGTGTGTGTGTGTGTGTGTGTGTGTGTGTGTGTGTGTGTGTGTGTGTGTGTACGCTGATCTTTAGAAAAACCTGCCTGTTCCTCTTTCCTCTCGACGTCGTCATGGTAACAGACTGATAAAGATAAAAACCTCGTCACATAAAAGAGTCTGAACTCCTGAACTCAGACTCACAAAAACACACGGCGTCAGGCAGAAATGTGTGTTTTAAATAAATAAATAAAGTGTGTGTGTGTGTGTGTGTGTGTGTGTGTGTTTCAGGTGGAGGTGGAGGTTTACAGGAAAGACTCCAAGAAGTTGCCGGGCCTCGGTGACCCCGACATCGACTGGGAGGAGAGCGTCTATCTGAACCTCATCCTGCAGAAGGTGAACACCCGACACCCGAGCGCCAACTCAGACTCAGATGTACTGAGAGCGTCTCAGGGCGCCCTCCCACTGTGCGTGCGTCCCGTGCCCCGTGCTTTAGGGTCCTTGTCCCCCCCTCCAGGCCCGTTTGTACTCACACTACCTTGGCCTCGGAGAATGCTTCTTGCTGCCTATACGTCATCACGCCGTAACACGTCACACGCATTGATGACGTCATGGCGATGCGTGGCTTTGTTTCCAGATCTTTCCGTAGACCTCGGAGTTTTTGTGCGTCTTGTCGACTGTTTTTGAATCTTTTCATCGACCAAATCTGCAGTAAACACTCCACCTCCGCATCACACCAACGTGAACCTTTCACCGCCATTGTTTCAAATGTCCGCGCATGGTCCCTCCTTCTTTTTTCTACGTCCCAACAGGCGCACAGGAAATGACCTCAGAGCCGCCGTAGGCCTCGTGCTCGTACACGTGCGCACGCTCGTGCTCGTACACGTGCGCACGCTCGTGCTCGTACATGTGCAAACGTGCTTTACTAAAGCCCACCTCTCCCAAACGGGCCGTGGACGGCAAGCGTGCCGCTCCTAGACGTGGTACGGTTGCACTCACACTGGTCAAAGGAACCAGACTTTAGCCGTGACACGTGCTGGGGCACGGGACGGAGGCACAGTGGGAGGGCGCCCTCAGTGTCTGTTAATATTGTAAATACTAAAAAAAGATATAAAATGAGTCCTTACCCCAAGTGAAGGAGTTCAAGTACCTCTGGATCATGTTCACGAGTGAGGGGACGATGGAGCGTGAGTTTGGCCGGAGAATCGGAGCAGCGGGGGCGGTGTTGCAGTCGCTCTACCGCACCGTTGTGACGAAAAGAGAGCTGAGCCGGAAGGCAAAGCTCTCGATCTACCGGTCAATCTTCGTTCCTACCCTCACCTATGGTCATGAAAGTTGGGTCATGACCGAAAGAACGAGGTCGCGGGTACAAGCGGCCGAAATGGGTTTCCTCAGGAGGGGGTCTGGAGTCTCCCTTAGAGAGAGGGGGAGAAGTTCAGCATCTGTGAGGAACTCGGAGTAGAGCCGCTGCTCCTTTGCGTTGAAAGGAGCCAGTTGAGGTGGTTCGGGCATCTAGTAAGGATGCCCCCTGGGCGCCTCCCTAGGGAGGTGTTCCAGGCACGTCCAGCTGGGAGGAGGCCTCGGGGAAGACCCAGGACCAGGTGGAGAGATTAGATCTCCACACTGGCCTGGGAACGCCTCAGGATCCCCCAGTTAGAGCTGGTTAATGTGGCCCGGGAAAGGGAAGTTTGGGGTCCCCTGCTAAAACTGCTGCCCCCGCGACCCGACCCCGGATAAGCGGATGAAGATGAGATGATGAGATAAAAATAGATGCAAAAGCATCTGTAGGATTTCTTTGTTTTGTTGATTTCTGATGTAACTTTGTCTTTAACCTAAACGCTTCCTTGCAGTTGGACTACGTGGTGACGTGTGCGGTCTGCACGCGCTCAGACGCAGGAGACATCCACATCCACAAGAAGAAGTGTCAGGTATGAAATCACAGCATCGTCACGTCGTAGCGGCTCGTTTGAAGCCTCGTTACTGAAGCTGCTCATCTTCATTCGCTCTCTCCGGGACGTTTTCCACAGGAAGTGTTTGCGTCTCCCAGCAAACACGCCATGGACAGTAAAGGGGAGGAGTCCAAGATGAGCTACCCCAACATTTTCTTCATGATCGACAACTTTGAGGAGGTAACTGACGATTACACGATGACACTGAAGCTACGAATGACTTTAACCTTGTTTAACTTCACTGTGACTCTCCCTGAGCCGTGAACAGACAGTTCTGTCACAGTAGCAGGTAAAGAGCCCGTTTCGTTGTATTTTTCTTAATATAATAGAGAAAACTTGGTGTGCAGGTGTTCAGTGACATGACGGTGGGCGAGGGCGAGATGGTGTGCGTGGAGCTGGTGGCGAGCGACAAGAGCAACACGTTCCAGGGCGTCATCTTCCAGGGCTCGATCCGCTACGAGGCCCTGAAGAAGGTCTACGACAACCGGGTGAGCGTGGCCGCCAAGATGGCCCAGCGCATGTCCTTCGGCTTCTACAAGTACAACAACATGGAGTTCGTGCGGATGAAGGGTCCGCAGGGCAAAGGCCACGCCGAGATGGCGGTCAGCAGGGTGCCCACGGGGGACACGTCGCCCTGCGGCACCGAGGAGGACCAGGTGTCCCCCGAGCACGAGAGGGTGAGGGGAACCGGCGCACATCAGCACGAACGTTAGCTCCTTTAGCCTTTAGCATAACTTTACAGAATATTCGTTTATTATTTATTATTATTAAAGAGGAAACAACAACGTTCAGGGTTCTAACAACGTAAACGACGTTTAATCCACTTTAAGTTGTTTCACACACAATAAACACGTTCCCAGGCTTTTATTTTGAAGGGTTTTTCTGTATAAAAAGACTGAAATTCTACTTTTCTACATTTTTCTTTTTATATTATCACATTTATTTATTATTTTCTTTAATTATTATTCTTTTATTTTATGTTTATTTTTATATTACAACGTTTATTATTTTATTTTTTAATTCTGTTTTATTTATTTCTATATTATCACATTTATTATTTTTGTTATATTGAATTATATTGAATATTTAAATAAATAAAAATAAAATAAAAAACGATTTAAATCAGTAATAAAAGTCTAAAATCTAAACATATATATAATAATAATATTAAAATAATAATAAAGGTTTCTGTTCCCGTGCTCCAGGTGACGTCCTTCAGCACGCCGCCCACGCCCGAGAGGAACCGCCCGTCCTTCTTCTCTCCGTCTCTGAGACGCAAAGTTCCTCGAAACCGAATCGCAGAAATGAAGAAGAGTCACTCGGCCAACGACAGCGAGGAGTTCTTCAGGGAGGACGACGACCAAGGTACGAATCCCGGGTCACACGGGTCACACTGAACCCACTGAACCCCCGGGTCCCACTGAACCCACTGAACTGAACACTGAAGATAAAAATAATAATAATAATAATGTTGTTGTTGTTGTTGTGTTGCAGACCTGCACTCGGCATCGAACCTGCGCTCTCGCTCGCTCTCGGGCACCGGCCGCTCGCTCGTCGGCTCGTGGCTCAAACTGAACCGGAGCCAAGATTATTTCCTGCTTTACTCCCATCTGACGTACGTGACGCTGCCGCTGCACCGCATCACCGCAGGTACACACACACACACACACACACCGCATCACCGCAGGTACACACACACACACACACACCGCATCACCGCAGGTACACACACACACACACACCGCAGGTACACACACACACACACACACACACACACACACACACCGCATCACCGCAGGTACACACACACACCGCATCACCGCAGGTACACACACACACACACACACACACACACACACACACCGCATCACCGCAGGTACACACACACACACACCGCATCACCGCAGGTACACTGTTACGACCTGCTCGTTAAGGCCGCAACAAAGAAGGGAGGACCACACACAACAGAGTCAATTGTGAACTTTTACTTCCAGTTTGTGAATTCAACAAACACAATCACCACAGGTACAAGCTTCATCTCGGCAGTCAGGAAGAGAGTGAACTCAGGAGGGCCGGGCTTTTTAAAGGCTCCCCCACAGGTGCAGCCAGTGGCAATCATAGGTAGAGGCGGAGACAAAGCAGCAGAGGCAGGGCTACAGCAGCAGACAGCTTCCCATCAGCAAAGGCAGCAGGCCACAGACACCTATAAAAGGCAACAAAAAGGCAAGCACACAAGTACACACGGCTATGGCCGTCACACTCCCCCCCCATAAAAAAAAGACCCTTAGGGTCTTCATAAAGGCCCTTTCTAGGTCCGAGACAGAGCATCTGCCATCACGTTCTCCCATTCTTCCTGTCTCTTCTTCCTCTTCTCATCAAGCTCTGCATATTTTGGAGTGTTACACATGTTGCACTCTGACCTCCTAGCCCAATTGACATTGCCGCATGTTTTGCATTGCCAATCATTCGCACTGAAGAGGCCTCTACTCTTCTCAGCCAGAGTTTTCCCAATTTCTGTTCCTCCAGCTTTCATCATCTTTGTCTCTGTGGTTTTCTCCCTGCCACATCTGTTACAACTAGTTCTTCTAGCAAAGTTCACGTTTCCACACTTTTTATCAGGACAAATCCAGTCCCCGTCGCTTACTCGGAAACTCTTCCCCGACATGTTTGTGCCTGTGACACTGACTCGTGTGCTGCAGCTAGCTCGGCGCTTCTTCCTCCTACTGATGGATGGCAAAGGGAAAGGACACAGCACAGGCTTATCCTGGACTTTCTCAGGCAGCTCCCCTTGAGAACTCAACTCAGAAGAATGTGCTTGTGAGTTAGCCTTGCTCATTGCTCGAGTCACCGCATACACAGTAAAAACATTAGGATGCTGTCTTGAACACTGATCTTGCTCCTCACAACACCTTGGTGATGCTGTCAGTACCAGTGGTGGAAACACATCCTTCCACACTTTCGCCCCAGCCAAGTCGTTACCCAGGATAACATCCACGCCATCCATAGGCAATGAATTGCAGATTCCCATCACCACTTCGCCCTCAACCAACTCAGAAAATAAATTAAGTCGGTGCAAAGGTACCTTTAAAGGGACCAAACTAATGCCAAGAACTGGAGTAGCGTCACCAGTATCAGTAGCTGGTGAAAATGGCAGCAGGTCTTTTACAATGAAGCTCTGTGATGCCCCTGTATCTCTCAGGATTTTAACAGGCCTCCGGTCACCTTCACAAATAGAAACAAAACCCTTTGTCATGAAAGGAGCATACATATCTTCCTTTGGGAGCACCGGAGAAGTTGATGCAGGCAGTGGTTCAGTCACCTTTGATGATCCTGGAGCCACTAAACCTGCAGACTTGACATACACATTAGATTCCATTACATTGTGATCAGACCTAGAAATTGGACATTCCCCCTTCCAGTGACCCTTATTTTTACAGGAATGACAGACCCTTCCTGGATCAAATCTACCATCTGTCCCTGGAACATTTCTGACACAAGTCTGGGAGTCTTGATGAGAACCACCATACTTGTACGGATTAGACCCCCCATTCTCTCTTTTTGAGACTTTTGCACCATATTTATATTGTTCTGAGCCACCAACATGGGTCAATACATATTCATCTGCTAAAATAGCAGCTACTGAAGCTGTTTTAACCTTGTTTTCATTAATATACACGGCAATGTGATGTGGCACAGAGTTTTTAAATTGTTCCAACACGATGAGATTACATAGATCCTCATAGTTATCAACATTAGAGGCAGAGCACCAGCGAGCAAAGTGAGCTGAAATTTCATGTGCAAACTCAACATGCGTTTGCCTGTCATCCCTCCTCCATCTCCTGAACTTCTGCCTGTATGCCTCCGGCACCAGCTCGTATGCCTTCAGTACTGCAGCCTTTACTTTAGCATAATCTAAACTATCAACAGAGTTAAGGGAAGAATAGGCGCTCTGTGCCTTACCTGTGAATACACATTGTAGCATTAATGTTTTATCTGCATCAGGCCATCCTCTAGAATCTGCCAGTCGCTCAAACAAAATAAAAAATGTATCGGGATCCCTTTCATTAAATTTGGGTAACAGGCGCAACTGAGCAGCAACATCAAAGCTGGTAGGACCAACAGGTTGCCAAGGTTCTCCAGCCCCCAAGAGAGATTCGCTAGACCTTCTTTCCCTCAAAGACTCCAGTTTTAACTGTTCCAGCTTCAACTTCTCCCTTTCCAAAGCTAGCCTCTCTGCCTGTATATCCATTTCCCTAGCTCTATATGCTTGCTCAGCCTGCAGTTTTTTATGTTCCAACTTAAAGTGCAATTTTTCCCGTTCCAGCCCGAGCTTGTCTTTCTCAAGCTGCATATACTGCTCCGCAGATAACTTATCACATGTTCCTGAAAGCATCACATCAAAACCTTTAACCTGCTCAGGTTCAATAATATCCATTGACTTTGTCAACTCCTCAACAATGCCCTTTAATTCAGTTTTATTAGGCATCTGTTCAGGTTTTTGCCAGCCTAAATGCAAAGCCAAGTCAATCAAATCTGCCTTTTTAAATTGAGACAATGTACTACGCACCGGCCGCTGTAAAAACTCATTGACCAACGGATTACTATGGTCACAAGACATATTTTTGATATTAAATACCCCAATCACACAGAATTTTAAATTTCTGTTCACCAGTTACGGCAGAACCATAGCACAGCACAGACAGCCCACTAGAGTGAATGGGATTAAAAAAAACAAAAGGAGCTTCCCCCCTGAACTGCCTAGCCAAATTCTAGCTAACTCGACCCTAGTCTTCGTATGTGTACTGGTGGTGGGTATTTATGCACCTAAAACCCGCTTGCACTGGGGAAGACAAACTGTCCCAGCCAATGCTACGGATGGTGCCCCCGAGACAATTGCTACCAACCACACGGACAACACACCAAAACAACAAACAGCCCTGAAAAAAAACAACCTCAACAATCCTTCCTAACGAAGAACTGTTGCTACAACCTGTCTGGGGGAACAAACAAATGCTCCAGTCAGGACAACAGTTTTATATGATTAAAATCCTCCCCCACAGCCAAATACTGTCTGAGCACATGGCATGGTTCTGCAGCCACAAACAATATCCCCAAACCTCACCACAGCAAAGCAGTATGTGTTAGTATGGCCCCTCCCCAAATATTTTCCAAACAAAAGAAATATCCAACATCAATAAATATATAGATCAATGCCCTAGATGTTGATCCCGGACGAGCCCCCATTTGTTACGACCTGCTCGTTAAGGCCGCAACAAAGAAGGGAGGACCACACACAACAGAGTCAATTGTGAACTTTTACTTCCAGTTTGTGAATTCAACAAACACAATCACCACAGGTACAAGCTTCATCTCGGCAGTCAGGAAGAGAGTGAACTCAGGAGGGCCGGGCTTTTTAAAGGCTCCCCCACAGGTGCAGCCAGTGGCAATCATAGGTAGAGGCGGAGACAAAGCAGCAGAGGCAGGGCTACAGCAGCAGACAGCTTCCCATCAGCAAAGGCAGCAGGCCACAGACACCTATAAAAGGCAACAAAAAGGCAAGCACACAAGTACACACGGCTATGGCCGTCACAACACACACACAGCATCACCGCAGGTACACACACACACCGCATCACCGCAGGTACGTGCACACACACACACACACACACACACACACACACACTCAGGTACACACACACACACCGCAGGTACGTGCACACACACACACACACTCAGGTACACACACACACACACACACACACACACACACTCAGGTACACACACACACATCACCGCAGGTACACACACACACCGCATCACCGCAGGTACACACACACACACACTATCTAACTTTAATCAGTTTGTATTTAAAATAAGTATTAACTGAAGTGAGTCAGTTCGAGTCTTACTGTAGTTAGTTAGTTATTATTATTATTCAGGTGCTTGATGTAGTTAGTTAGCTGTGGTTAGTTAGTTAATGTGGTTAGTTAGCTGGTTAGTGACCCGTGTGTTTGGCGTCAGACATCCTGGAGGTAGGTTAGTTAGTTAGCTGTGGTTAGTTAGCTGTGGTCAGTTAGCTGTGGTTAGTTAGCTTTGGTTAGTTAGCTGTTAGTTAGCTGGTTAGTGGTGGTTCTCGCTGTGACCCGTGTGTTTGGCGTCAGACATCCTGGAGGTAGTTTAGTTAGTTAGCTGGTTAGTTAGTGTAGCTGGCTGGTTAGTTAGCGTTAGTTAGCTGTGGTTAGTGACCCGTGTGTTTGGCGTCAGACATCCTGGAGGTAGGTTAGTTAGTTAGCTGTGGTTGGTTAGCTGTGGTTGGTTAGCGTAAGTTAGCTGGTTAGTGACCCGTGTGTTTGGCGTCAGACATCCTGGAGGTAGTTTGGTTAGTTAGCTGTGGTTAGTTAGCTGTTAGTTAGCGTTAGTTAGCTGGTTAGTTAGCTGTGGTTAGTTGGCTGTGGTTAGTTAGCTGTTAGTTAGCTGTGGTTAGTTAGCTGTTAGTTAGCGTTAGTTAGCTGGTTAGTGACCCGTGTGTTTGGCGTCAGACATCCTGGAGGTAGTTTAGTTAGTTGGTTAGTTAGCTGTGGTTAGTTAGCTGTGGTTAGTTAGCTGTTAGTTAGCTGTGGTTAGTTAGCTGTTAGTTAGCGTTAGTTAGCTGGTTAGTTAGCTGTGGTTAGTTGGCGTTAGTTAGCTGTTAGTTAGCTGTGGTTGGTTAGCGTTAGTTAGCTGGTTAGTGACCCGTGTGTTTGGCGTCAGACATCCTGGAGGTAGTTTGGTTAGTTAGCTGTGGTTAGTTAGCTGTTAGTTAGCGTTAGTTAGCTGGTTAGTTAGCTGTGGTTAGTTAGCTGTGGTTAGTTAGCTGTGGTTAGTTAGTTAGCTGTGGTTGGTTAGCTGTGGTTAGTTAGCTGTGGTTAGTTAGCTGGTTAGTTAGCTGTGGTTAGTTAGCGTTTGTTAGCTGTTAGTTAGCTGTGGTTAGCGTTAGTTAGCTGTGGTTGGTAAGCGTCAGTTAGCTGGTTAGTGACCCGTGTGTTTGGCGTCAGACATCCTGGAGGTAGTTTAGTGAGTTAGCTGTGGTTAGTTAGCTGTGGTTAGTTAGTTAGCTGTGGTTAGTTAGCTGGTTAGTTAGCGTTAGTTAGCTGTGGTTGGTTAGCGTAAGTTCGCTGGTTAGTGACCCGTGTGTTTGGCGTCAGACATCCTGGAGGTGCGTCAGAAGCCGATCCTGATGACGTAACAGCAGAGCTGGACTCCACCAAGTGCCTCCTGCATCAGGCCCCGCCCCCCGGAGACCAACAACCAGCCCACAGGAAGTGCCTCTTCTTCTCCTCTTCAGTTCCTGCTGCGTCCCAGCTCGTCTCCACGGCAACGGGCCCGGCGTCGGCGTCACCGACGGGCACCGGCGCCGCTCTGAACCAGGAAGTGACGAATGTGTTTTTGTGTAAATATTCTGCTGCTTTTCTCACGGAGACGCCGCGACTCGACGTCTGCTTCTGCTCCACGCGTCCTCTTTTTAATCTCCATGACGACCACGACAGGAAACAGGAAACAGGAAGTGTAGACGAGCACAGAGCGACGTCAAACATCGCTTCAGCTTTATTCATGCGCTCGTTTTTTACTTTGATGTTTCAGATTTTTTCTTTTTTATTAATGAACGAAAGAATTTACAGATTAAAAGTTTCAGGAACTCGGTTCATACACTTATTAATATTATTATGTTATTATATTATTATTATATTATTATTATACATTAAAGTGTCAATTAATACAGTTATTATTATTATTACTATTTTATATTATTCATTAAAGAAAGGAAATTAAAAACTTTACTTGGAAAATGATGATTTTATTCAGATTTTTTGAATTATTGTTTTTAATTTTCTTTATTTAATGAATAATAATTATTTTAATTTACACTTTCCTTGAAAAATTTGGATTTATTCTAATATCTTGAATTATTATAAAGTGTCAATTAATAGAATTAATTATTTATTAAATAAAGAAAATTTAAAACTTGAGTTGATTTTATTCTGATTTTATGAATTATTGTTTTAAATTTTCTTTATTTAATGAATAATTATTGTTTTATTTGGATTTTATTATTATTATAAATAAAGTGTCAATTAATACAATTAATTATTCATTAAATAAAGAAAATAAAAACCTAATTTATGATTATTTAAAATATCAGAATATAATTAAAGTGAAAAATACAATTAAATAGAAATCAGAATAAAATCAAGTTTAACATTTTCTTTAAGTTTTTATTTTCTTTATTTAATGAATAATAATATTTGACACTTTACTTGAAAAATTATATTATAAAAAGTGTCAATAAAATTATTATTCATTAAATAAAGAAAATAAAAAACAGTTCTTGAAAAATTTGGATTTTTGGGATTTGAATTAATTTTATAAATAAACTTTTTAATTTTCTCTTTTTAATGAATAATTTTATTATTTGACACTTTTTATTCTAATATTTTTAATTATTCATAAAATAAAGAAAAGTAAAAACTTTAGAATTAAAGATATCAGAGTTTTTATTCTCATTGTTGGAAACATGAGTTTTTTTTATTGGAAGAAAATTAATAAATCTAAAATATTATGAATAATAGAAATAAATGTTTTTGTCATATTATGTTTGTTTAAATGTTTCAGTTTATTTAATATTTTAATATATTTTAAACTTTTTTATTTCACCACGATAACAAATAAACAAACAGTTGTTTGTTTATTTGCCTCAGAACAAACAAACAAACATAAACACGTGTTTTAATAAAATAATATAAATATTAATTTAATATCTTTAAAAAATCAGCTTTGGTTTAAAAACGTGACGATTTTAAAGGGAAAGTTTATTTAAAATGTGATTTTGTTCATTTTAACAAACGTGAAACATTTAAAACAACGAGCCGAGGCTCCAAAGATTATTATTACATTATTATTAATAATTATTAATAATAATTAATATCTCTGCAAACGTCAGAGTTCGTCTGTTCAGAGAAAAATCAGTCGACAGCTGAAACAAAAGTCTGTAAATTAAATAATTAAAGTCACATCAGCAACTTATTTATGTTTTAAAAATATAATTAATCAACTTTTTGTTTCATAAATAACTTTAAAAATGAAAAAAACTGCAGAAACTTTGATTTTTCCATCGACTGAAATTCATAAAAACTTTGAGAATCTTTAATTTTTCATTTAATTGTTGAATAAAAACAAACAAACTTAATGAAAAATGTCATAAAGTGAAACAGGAATTTGAATATTTGACTTTATTCTTAAAAACTGACAAAAAATTTTTAAAAACCACAATTTTTCCCAAGTTTTTCTTCAAATTCACGTGAATTCTCTTTAATTCTGTCGCTGAAACGTCTTAAAAACGACGCAAAGTTTCAGAGAAAACGTGTTTTTGTTCATATTAAATAAAGATTAAGAGAATTAATTCATATTAAAGTGAGATTTCCAGTTTTCTGACGTTTAAACGACGTAAAAGAATCAAATCTGCGTCGATTCTCAGATTTTCTGTTTTTGTTTTTTTAACTTTCACAAAAGAATCAAAGTTTTTTTTTCCTCGACGTCGAATTTAAATCATTTAAATCATTTAAATCTTTAATAATTAATAAATAAACTCCACGGGCGACTTCTGCTTCACTTTGACCCTTTTTGTTGTTTGACGCTCAAACTCACGTCCGTGTTTCGTGTTCTGTCACTTTAAGAACGTTTGAACGTTTCATGTTTTATTTATTGAAAAATACACAAACAGAAAAACTGAACGCTGTCGTTTCTGTGATTTCTGCTTCACTTTCTAATATTTTACATTTTTATATGTGTTTGTTTGTGTGTGTTTTTGTTTGTTTATATGTTTATTTACAGGAAGAATTGCAGATTTGTGTTTTTGTGATTTAATGTTCGACATTTACGGACGTGGAAATGTTCAAACAACTTCAACCGTTTACTTTTAGCTAACCGCACCAACTGTTTAGTGTTAGCTAACAGTTTAGTTTGAGCTAACTGTTTCAACCATTCAGTGTTAGCTATTTCCACCTTTTATGTTTAGTGTTAGCTAACTATTTCAACCGTTCAGTGTCAGCTAACTGTTTCAACCGTTTACTCACCGGTACGAGGTGGAGCAGCTCTCACTGAGGTGTTCAGACAATAACCGTGTCCTGAACACCACAAAGACCGAGGAGAAAACAGACACTCGACCCGTGTTCATCGGGGGGAAACGCGTTTAAACTGGTTTCCTGTTTCTCTGCGTGCACGAACACGACTGAACTTTAACATCAAGAAAACACAACAGAGACCGAAACAATCGGACTCAGAAACGTCTGGTGTCGTCCGATCGTTGCTCCATAGATCCTGACTTTGTGTGTGTGTGTCAGCTGCACAGTGGCTGAGTGGAAAGCCCTCCACAGGGTCTTTAACGTTAACCTTAGACATCACTGG
Source organism: Echiichthys vipera (assembly GCF_963691815.1). Classification (NCBI taxonomy): domain Eukaryota; kingdom Metazoa; phylum Chordata; class Actinopteri; order Perciformes; family Trachinidae; genus Echiichthys; species Echiichthys vipera. The sequence continues at coordinate 889,827 of NC_139845.1, forward strand.
CTGCTTCCTCTCCACCCTGGAGGAACGTTACGGGTCTCTCTGTCTCAGTCGTGTTAAAAACATTCTAAGGGACTCGTCACGAACACTTTGAGTTACTCCGACGAACAGACCTGAGATCAGTTTTTATCCAAAAGCTTAAACAATAACAATAAAACCAGGAGGCGACTCTTTAATAACTCTTTAATTTGGAGCCGAGGGTGAAAATAAAAAGCAGCAGCCGTTGTTGTTGTTTGTTTCCTTTTATTCCCGATAAACGTCTTTTTACAAATGTTCTCAGACGACGACGACGTCGAAGACGAAACAACAGAGTCCACGTTTTACAGAAACCAGAGAAACAGCGGCTCCTTCGTCCACGCCGCGTTTTTCACACACAATAAATAGTTTCCAGAGCCCAAAAACGCTCCGAGGACGCGGCGGCTCCGAGGAGGCGGCGGCTCCGAGGACGCGGCGGCTCCGAGGACGCGGCGGCTCCGAGGACGCGGCGGCTCCGAGGACGCGGCGGCTCCGAGGACGCGGCGGCTCCGAGGACGCGGCGGCTCCGAGGAGGCGGCGGCTCCTCGACGTGTTCGTTTAAAAAAAAAAAAACGTGACGGCGAGTTTTTCATTTGTAAAACCAAATCGACTGGAGCTTCTTTTTTTTTTTGGAGGTTTTCGCCCCAAAGAAAAAAGGTAAAAGCAGGACGATGAGAACTCTTCCCGTCACGACGACCAGATTAAAACGCGACACACAGACGATGATGTCGTAAAAACAGCGGCGGCGTCGGACCGGAGGAATGTAGACGACGAGTTTCTGACGTTTGTGATTTAAAATAAAGTGATTTCACAGTTCGACCAATTTATTACAGAGGAAGGAGGAGGAGGAGAAGGAGGAGGTGATGGGTGACCAGGACGGGGAGCGTGCGGTGAGACCTGCGGGTGACACCTACGCGCGGGTAGAACCTACGCGCGGGTAGAACCTACGCGCGGGTAGAACCTACGCGCGGGTAGAACCTACGCGCGGGTGACACCTACGCGCGGGTGACACCTACGCGCGGGTGACACCTACGCGCGGGTGACACCTACGCGCGGGTGAGCGGGTGACACCTACGCGCGGGTGACACCTACGCGCGGGTGACACCTACGCGCGGGTGACACCTACGCGCGGGTAACCTGTGTGAAGTGAAACCTACGCGGGACGTAGGGTGAAACCTGCGTGCGGATGGAACCTTGGCGCTGAGCTCGATGCGTCCGACGGCGGTGGTGGCGTAGGCGGCGTCGGGGGAAACGCCCGCGGCCGTCAGCCTCTCTTCTCCTCCAGCGTCCTGTGGAGCTCGTCGGCGTCCTCGGCCGTCTTGACCCGGATCAGCAGCGGCACGGGGCCGCCGGCGTTCTTGTCGTCCACGGGCGGGTTGGGGACGCACACGACCATCACGTTGTTCTTCCCGACCCGAGAGCAAGGCAGCGACGCCGGCACCACGATGTTCAGGAGGATGTTTCCTGCAACAGACAGGAAGCAGCAGCTTTAGGGTCAGCGAGCAACGACGCACACGGGCGATTTATTTATTTATTATTTATTTATTTATTATTTATTTACAGAGGATAAAAGTAATAAATAAATATTAAATATAATAATTATAAATATATATTAAATTATGATCAGATACGTAACTAATAAAAATATCTCTAAAATAAAGTATATTACTAAGAATAAAATATAATATAAGACGTGTAATAAACAAATATAAATATATAACTAAAAATATAAAAATTTAAAATATGCTGAGAATAGAAAATATATTATATATAAAAAATAAAGTATAGTAAAGTACAAGGAAATTAAATTAAAGACTATTATATAAGATATAATATATAAAATAAAAAAATAAAATATATAAAATAAAGAATGTCTATTACAAATAAATCAAAGAGTGTTTAGAACAAAAGAATAAGTTAAAATAGAGAAAGTATATTAAAGGATAAAAAGTACAAGAAAATGCACGAAATTATGAAAAATTAATGTGAATATGTGAATATTTAAGAACAAAGTGTCTAAAACATGACACATTTATATATTTTAATAATAATTAAAGTGATTCACTCTGAGGTTTAATGATAAAGTCATGTTTTCTCCAGCAGGTGGAGCCGTTTGATCACAGCTGAGCTGCTGCTGCTTCTTCTTCTCTGGTTTAAACTTTACTTCCTGCTTTTAAACTTCACTTCCTGGTTTTAAACTTCACTTCCTGGTTTTAAACTTCACTTCCTGGTTTTAAATTTCACTTCCTGGTTTTAAATTTCACTTCCTGTCTGTGAGCTGAGACTAAATTAATAACAAAGATCGTCCAATCAGAGAGAGGCTTAAACCAACGAGACGCACCTGAGCGCCGAGGGGGCGGAGCCACAAACAAACTAACAGCAGCGACACAAACGAGACAAACGCAAAGTCGAGTCGAAGAAAAGACGAGTGAGTAACTTTAACTTTTCCTCCTGAAGCCTCGACTTCATCGGGTTTCTGCTTGTTTAGGACATTAATAATAGTATATTTATTTTATTATTATTATTAAACGTTTAAAGACTAAAGAAGAGTCCAGACACACACACGTTAGCATGTAGCTTTAGCTTCAGGGATGAAACACTTTCCCCCGTTTACCCACGTCGGTGTAGTTTAATGGTGTAGTTTAACGGTGTAGTTACCCAGGTTGGTGTAGTTTGGTAGATTAACGGTGTAGTTTGGTAGTTTAATGGTGTAGTTTAAAGGCGGTAGTTACCCAGGTTGGTGTCGGTGTAGTTTGGTAGTTTAATGGTGTAGTTTGGTAGTTTAATGGTGTAGTTTGGTAGTTTAAAGGCGGTAGTTACCCAGGCCGGTGTAGTTTGGTCGTTTAACGGTGTAGTTTAATGGTGTAGTTTGGTAGTTTAAAGGCGGTAGTTTAATGGCGTCCTTACCCAGGTTGGTGTCGGCGCGGATGATCATCTGCAGTTTGCGGTCGTCCGTGTTCTTCAGGTGCAAAGTTCCGACTCCTTTTTCTTTGAACTCTGAATCTTTCTTATAGAAAAGTTTGCACCTGAAACACAAAGAAGCACAGTTCAACAGTTATTTAACTTATTTATTTAAACTTTAATTAATTTAGTTATTTATATTTAAACATATTATATATTTGCAGAACAACAAAATAAATAAATATTTAAACAGCATCAAAATAAACGTTCATATAAAAGAAAAATAAAGAAACATTTGAATTAAAACAAAAGGTTTTAAAGGTAAAAAGAGTTTAATGAATATTTCACAGATTAAAGAATATTTAATAATTATTTGATTTAGAGAAAATTAAATATAATTTATCTTCTTTAAAGTAAATAACAGAGTGTTTATCCTTATTTACGTCATTTAAATGTAAATTATGGAGATTTTTTAGCCACAATTTCGATGTTTAAATGAACAAAAACGAGCAAATTTACTGGATTTTCTAAAAACATCTGAAGGAAAATGATTTTATTTATTTGTTTCTGTGTTAAATAATTAATTAAACAGAGGAACTCACTTTAAACCTGAACATCGTTGAATTTAAACCGTATCGTCCACATTATCAGGCGCATAGAACAGACGCTACAGTGGAGGCTGGGGTTACGTTCTGCATCCATTAGATGGAGCTGCGCTAAAGGGAACGTCAACACAACAGTCAGGGGAGGTCGTCTTGTTGCTTCCATTGATTGGTTCATGTTCAACTCTCTGGCTGCTGCTCTATTCCCGTGTTCTGCTGCGTGACTAATGGCCTTGAGTGTAAACTCTGCGTCGTAAGTGTGTCTCTTAACAGGAGCCATTTTGGGCTCTTTACACAAACACACACATGGAAATGAAACGGCACGCTTCACGCAGTCGTATATCTCAACATGCACCGCGCGTTACTTCTTCTACGGGGAAAATAGAGTCGGCGGCTGCTCACCGTAGTTGAGACCTGTTGTGGCTCAATATTGGTCCATATATGAGGAGCACCGGGTTATAAGGAGCACTGAGACATGTGGAGGTTTTCAGGTGCTCCTATAGTGCGGAGAATACGGTAAATTTGACGCCTAAACAAACGTACTTCTTGGAGTAGAAGGCGTCGTCCTCCTTCACCTCCTTCACCTCCGGTTTGGGCGGCTCCTCCGACTCCTCGTCTCCGTTCTCAGCTACAAACAAAAACAACATTTCATTAGTTTCAGTTTTAAACTGTGAAATGATTTTTAAACATCTGATGCTAATTAAATTAATTTAAATCACCTTTAACCTGTGAATCATTTCCTCCTTTAATCTAAAACGTAATAAAATAATTTCCCAAGAACAAAAGGACGTCTTTAAATGAAATATTCACATTTTATAAACTGAGATTTGGTTTAAAAGTGACGTAAAACCATAAACAGGTCGTCAGAATAGTGATTACAGTGATTAATAAAGTGATTATTGGGGAATAGAAGAGTTGGTTGCAGCTCTTTCTACATTAATTCACTTCAAACTGCAACAAATTAAAGATTTACAAACACTAAAATCACTGAAACAGGAAAATAAATACAGTGAATTAATAAAAAGGTGAAGAAGTGAAACAGAAATATTATTTCTTGTCACATTTTTGAGCTGGAATCAGTTTGTTTTTATTTTTAAAGACGTCGTTTTTTTTTTTAAATGCTTCTTTTGATTCTGTTTTGTTGTTTTTAACGTCCGTTTGTGTCACTGACGATTTTTTTAACACAAAAAACAAAATGACTGCTCCAAAAATTAAATAATCAAAGGTCAAAACGGTCGTGATTCATTTAAATGTTAATGATAAATCGATTAAATCGCTGCAGCTCTGATGTGCAGAAAGTGAATCACCATTTTATTTTATTTTTAAACTAAAAAAAACATTTTTAAGCCAAAAAAAACATTTTAAACATCTGAACCCGTCGAGCTGCTTTAATGAATCATTAACAAAGTGACTGAGAATTAAAATAATTATTAATTGCAGCTGTTTTTCACACTGAGACGTAATTTATCTCCTTAAAACAGGTTTTTTTTTATCAACGTCTTAATTTATAAAAGCAGGAAAAACAATTAATTTATAGTTAAACACAATCCGTCAAATTCTGCCCATTCATTATTAAAACAGTTTATTTCTTCGTTGTTGCAGCTTCAAAACGTTTAATCAATATTCTGCAGATTAATTAATAACAGAGCTGCAACGATTATTAAATATTATAAATATATATAAATGTGATTAACTCTGGAGGCCAGAAGCTGCAAAAGCCAACAATAAATAACTCCATAAATGTTATTAATGCACTAAAATACTAAATAAATGCAGATTTTCTTCGTTTCTTCACCTTTTCTATTAATTCCCTCATTTATTCACTTTCTATTTTACTTTTTAATTTAATTTCACGTTATTTATTAATGTTTTTAAACGTTTTGTTGCAGATTCATTTGTGACAAACCTGCAAAAGTTACAGATTAATCAGTTATTTTTGATGATGGATGAATAGTTTTGAGTAATTTAAGTAAAACAAAAGTCAAATTAGTTAAAAGTGAAGATTTCTTTTACACATTTTTGACATTTTATCACCAAACGGAGAAAACACTCGTTGGCCGTCGCTCTAGTTTCTCGTTCTGCTTCCTGAAGATCAAACATCCATTAAAGTCTAAACTAAAGCTCGTCAGCTTCCTCTCTGCATCTAAAGAGCGTCGTTAGATCTCCGTGGCGTCGTACCTGCGGGCCGTGCGTCCTCGCTCTTGGCCCCGCTGAAGGACAGCGGCGCGGCCGATCCCGGCGCTCCGAACACGGACGTCTGACTGGAGGAGAAGGAGAAGCTCGGGGGCGCTGCTTTGGAGCCCAAGGAGCCGAGGACGGAGCTGTCCACCTTCTGACCGAAGTTAAACGTGACGCCGGGGCCGACCGCAGCGGCCGCTTTGTCCCTCCCTGCGTCCTCCGTCGGGCTTTTGCCGAAGGAGAACAAAGAGGAGCTGACGGCGGCGGCTGGAGCCCCAGAGGAGGATGACGATGATGAGGGAGCAGCAGCAGGAGGAGGAAGGGCGGCCGTGGTCGGCAGCAGCTTCTTCTTCTCCTCCGAGCCCCCGACAGCAGCGGCGGCGGCGGCTCCATACTGCCGCTCGATGCTCGCCAGGTGCCGCTCGTAATCCCTGAAGATGGGGTTGAGGTCGCACAGAGGGTTGTCGTTGACGTGCTTGGTGATCCAGTCGCGCACGGAGCAGTTGAGCGCGGTGAGCTGCCGGCTGTACTCCTTGTTGTTCACGCTGCTGCAGGAGCTCTGAGCCGAGCCTGCGGCGCTGCCATTGGTCTGCTTCGCCGTGATGTCAGAGGGGGGCTTGGCGGAGGAGGCAGGGCCGTTGAATGACAGACCTGAGAGGACGGAGGGGGGAGCGTTAGGGCGACGGCAGCCACACACACACACACACACGCACACACTCACACACACACACACACACACACACACACACACGCAGCTGATTCAGCTTCATTACACTCGACAGAAACAACAAAGCAGCGCGTTTTCAGCGTCAGAGGAGATTTAAAGTGACGCTGATGAGGTCAGAGGTCACTAAACGTCGCTGATGATCACAAAGAGACGTTAAAAACACAAACGTACAAAACAAAAGGAAACAGGGAAACAGAGAAAGGTCTGAAAATCACAGCACGACCACAAGGAGGCGCAAAATTACCAGAGACGGAAAAATGAAGAGATTTCAGAAACAAAAGCAAAATAAAAAGGTTCAAAACGACTAAAAACGTCCAGAGAAACAGGAAAAGGTGTAAAAACAGGTGAAGAGGCAGAAAACGACGACAGTGACGTTCAAAAACACGAGACGACAAAAACATAAAACGACTAAATGGATGTGAAACGACCACGAGGAGACGCTGAGTCACTGAAGTCGACTCAGACGCTTCGTTTACTCCTGAAAACATGAAACTCTGTAAATATGGATTAATAATAAAAACCTGATCTGATTCTGAATGTTACAGAAAGAAGGATAATTGTTGCCTTTTATTAATATTATTATTATTATTATTTATGATCTGCCCTGAAAATTATCTTGTCCATCAACAAAAACAACTATTTTCTTTGTAGTGATTTATTTCACAATGATTTTTAATTAATAATGATTTCTATAAGACTGAGAGACAGACGGAAAGACACACACACACACACACACACACACACACACACACACACACACACACACACACACACACACACACACACACACACACACACACACACACACACACACACACACACACACACACACACACACACACACACACACACACACACACACACACACACACACACACACACACACACACACACACACACACACACACACACACACACACACACACACACACACACACACACACACACACACACACACACACACACACACACACACACACACACACACGGGGACGTGTCCTCACCCGGTGCAGCAGAGGACGTTGCAGCGGGGGAAGAGAAGCCTCCGAACGCCGGCGTGATGCTGTTCCCGTTGGTCAGAGCGCCGAGGCCCTGAAAACCGCCTCCGCTCCCGAAACCAGAGAACGCCGTGGGGGCGGAGCCGCCGCTCGCCACCGCCGCCGTGGTCAGAGAGAAGCCTTTGAAGCCTTTGAAGCTGCCGCTCCCTTCGGCCTGAAACAACAACCATGAGTGAGTGAATGAATGAATGGTGGGTGTGTTTCCTGTCAGGGGACGTGAGAGTCTGGGCCACGTGTGATGTTCCTGCGTTTACCTCGCCGATGTTTCTGCGTTTGGCTTTTTTTATCGCCCGGCTCTTCAGCACGTCTTCACTCGCTACAGAAAACGTCCCGGCCTGAACAACAACAACAACAACATTAACATGGCTGCGTTACTTTTACACGTTAAGTCAGAACCGTCCTGCAGCTGACGGGTCAAACAGCTCAACTCTGGTTTCTTCAGGTTTAAATCATTTAGTGTTTCATGCGTGCGTTTGCATTCGTTCGACAGGTCTGGAGGTTAAAGAGGCCGTCTGGCTGCAGGTGCGTCCGTGGCTCTACAGCCTCTCTGTGCGTTTCATACTTTACTTTCATTAAATGTCCCTGAATTCAAACATTAAGGCCAAAGTCAAACTCCAGCACCTTTCAAGCTTTTCCAGGAGCTTCCATCTGCGGTAAATGACACTTTTATACACGGCAAACACAGAATACACAGTTTATAATGTTTACTGCACTTAAATCAGACGTTATTGTGCTTTTAAAAGAACCAAAACGATGTTTCTTCCTACGTCAGGGTGACAAAACGTTAATTTCAAGAACTTTTAAACCTTGAAAAACGTCACAACGTGTGCGAGTGAGTCATCCTATAAATTCTTCACAATAAAAGCCCCCTGTTATTTTGTTATTTAATAGATTTTATTGTGACGCCGCAGCAGCAGGAAACGTTTTCACTGACAGGAACTGAACACTGATAAACTCTGATGAAGTCAAATGAACTCTGACGTCTTTCTCTCTGCGGTCCGGATCAAACCGAACTTAAATCTTTAGACTTTAGAAAAGGGTGAAATCAGGAGATCTGCAGAGGCGATAACACCTGTAACACACCTGAAACACACCTGTAACAACACAGATTCAGGCTGGAACATCATATTTTATTTAAACATAAAGCAGAAGCACAACAGACTGACTCTTGTGTGTCTCTGGTGTTCTTTAGGCTGCTCTCACCTCCTCTCCCTCCTCCTCCTGGTCCCAGTTCCTGTCCGTCAGCTCTTTATCAGCGATCCTCTTCGCCATCCCAGCGGCTCTGCACCAGATACAGAGAGAGAGAGGGAGAGAGAGACAGAGAGACGAGCGACTTAAACGTGAGTATGAAAGTGTTATGAACGCTCATAAACAACTGTGGGGCTCTGGAAACACAGTGAAAGTGCCGTAACTGCAACATAATCTAAGCAACACATGACTTTAAAGTTCCTTTACTGTCCAAACACATGAATATCTGGTCCGCTGATGATGGATTATGATTTTATTAGTTTGATATTTAGGAACTTTTGTCCAAATCAAACCTCGCCTCCATACTTCAAAGCTCCAAACTGCAGCAATGATGTTATTCATGTGATTTTGTGCTGGAGCATCTGTTTCTGTTTGGGTCCAAGTTTAGTTTAAAGCTGATTAAAAACATTATAATTGTTTTATCATCACTACTGTAACTTTATGGATAAGTTATGATATTTATGCACATGTTTGAGGAAGTGGCAGTGAAACACAAAGTACATTATTATTATTATTATTATAATTAATAATGTTTGCAGAAGGTTTTCTGGTGTTTGTTGCTCTGTTGAAATATTCTGCTTTAATATTTATGTCTTTAAAGAAAATAATAATAATTCCTTTATGAGTCCCGCAACGGGGAATTACACACACACACGACCTATAAACAAACGAAACATGCAATGAATGGAGAGATGTCAGAGCGAGTGAACTACGGCCCGAGTAGTTTGGTCCATTCATGGTCCACACAGGGACTCGAACTAGCGACCCTCCGATTCCCAGCCAAGTCACCAATGGACTGAGCTACTGCCGCATTCAAAACAACTACATTCAGCTGAAGCGCACACAATAATAATGACAATAATAAGTGTATTTAATACAGAACCTTCACAAGTCAAAATGCTTCACATGATTTTTTTTTAATGAGACCGAAGCAAGAAAAAAATAAATACAACTGGAAATAACATTTAAAAATGAATAAGACTTAAATATACATCCTAAGATATGTTATAACATATTGTAAATAGATATTTGCGTGAATGTGCAATTATTTGTACGAATGCAAACATTCATTTTGCACAAATGCACAACAAATATATAATTTCCTGTCATTGATGCTGAATAATGTGTAACAGCCGGGTCAAATATCGTTTAAACCAAAAACTACAAAAGTTAAAATGAAAGAAAGGTTGAGAAATATAAAGATGCAAAACTAAAGTAAGTTATAGATTTATTTAGATATTTATAAAACAGTTTTTCTGTCTTTTAATTCAAAATTGGATCATAAAATATGGGACTCCTGGCCAATAGAAAACAATGATCCTGGATTATTATTAATCTAAAACAATAATAATAAATAATAATAATAATAATGTGTCAGTGATGAAACACAGGTATAACTGCATAAATGTAACTTACAATAAACAGAAATACAGATATTTATTATTAAATATGTGACATTTTTCAGGTGGTGAGGTTGAAAATACAGTAAAAATGTTCTAATATGAATAATATAATAATTTCTAATTAAACAAACTTTATTAAATTACATTTTAAAGCGTTAGTGTCATTTGTCACGTGTTATAAACACATTCATTATTGATCCAGTCCTCATTACACACACACACACACACACACACACACACACACACACACACACACACACACACACACACACACACACACACACACACACACACACACACACACACACACACACACACACACACACACACAGTCACTTAAAATAATCACCTTTAACCGCAGACTCGGTGAAACGATGTAAACGCGTTAGCTCCGCTGTGTTAGCTCCATCCTCTCACTGTTAGCCGGTGAGCTAGCGGCGTTTAAGCTAACCGGGCCCGCACGTTAAGCTAGCAGCTAGCATTAGCAGCTAACGGCTAACCTCATATTAAACCCTGGATGCTAACGTTAGCTCCTCACATACATACACATTTATAAACGTCATTCACACGGACCTGTTGTGGGCTGTGACTCCCGCCGCGGCCTGTGTCTGATCCCCGGTCGGTCTCTCGGAGCTCGGTCGGTCTCTCGGTGGTTGTTCCTCCGCCTTCACGGGTGAAAACGACGCTCGGTGTTTTTGAACGAGCCTCTCTCACGCCGCCATTTTACACAGCGGTGGATATCCGCATGGGTTCCCGCCGCCCCACCTTCTCGCGCATGCGCAGCAGACACGCCGGCCCCTTCACCATGGGAGTTGTAGTCCGTTACAAATTACTTTAGTTTTTGCAAATTTTTAATGTTTATTTAATATGGTTTTAAACATTTAACATATTTCCACTTAATTATATCACTTTATTATATTTATTATTATAAATATATGGAGCCAGTGAAGTCCTGACACATAATAATAATTTAATAATGAATTAATAAATCATTTTTAATCTTTTTATTTATTTATTTATTTATTTAATCCCCTTTTGGGACATTAGGGACTCTTATTATTATTATTGTTATTATTATTGTTGTTGTTGTTTGTGGTGTTTTTATTATCAGCATTAGACAAAAGTGAATCTTATTTTATGTCGTGTGTGTGTGTGTGTGTGTGTGTGTGTGTGTGTGTGTGTGTGTGTGTGTGTGTGTGTGTGTGTGTGTGTGTGTGTGTGTGTGTGTGTGTGTGTGTGTGTGTGTGTGTGTGTGTGTGTGTGTGTGTGTGTGTGTGTGTGTGTGTGTGTGTGTGTGTGCGCGCGCAGGTGCGTTCTTGGTGCCATACTTGGGGGGGGGGGGGGGGGTTGCTTGGTCAAAACGGAAACCCTAGATTTGCAACAACTCACCAATACTCCTGTAAGACTTGCAGCCCGACAATCGAGCCCCACCCACAGAGAGAGACTTCCTGTTTGTGATCCAATCAGGAAGCTCCGTCAGCGTCAGTTCTCTGAGTGTCCACTAGGGGCAGGTTTCATAACAGAGCAGTTTCTCATTGAGCCCCATGTTAAACAGGCCGTTTACACAGCATCATTAAACCTGTTTAAGGACAAAAGAACATTCTAGTCTGTGTGTTTAGATCAGATCTCCATGACAACACTGAGGGGGAGGGGCTAGTTTTTATTTCATTGGAGGTTAAAGTTTATGAATAATTAGGGGCGTGGCCTCTTGAGTGACAGCTAGCCTCTGGCCCTCACCTCTCCTCGGAGGTAAACGTCAGCCAGATGGACGTACGCCCCTCCCCCCAACGTCACATACATGCCCTTTTTTGGTCAGAGGAAATGAGGCGGAGTCAAAGTCTGACAAGATGGCGACTCCCGTAGGCGAGGACGATTGGATCGAAGTGAGAGAACGGACCTGACGGAGACGCTACGTCTGTTTTTACACAGTCTGTGGTTTTGACACGACCTTCAGGAAACACTACGACAAAAACCTGGCGTCTCTGAATTAAAAAATAAGCCGGTGGTCAGTTCTTAGTGGCTCCGCCTGCGCGAGGTAACCCAGTTCTGCTGCACTCTAACTGAACCCGGGTCCTTCAGCTAAACGGGTTTTCGGGGGGATCTGCCAGACGGTCGGTTTCAGCCTTCTCTCCGGTGCCGGGTGGAAGCGTGGATGCACGCAGAGACTCGGGGGGATCGGGGGGTAAAGTGGTGCAGAGCCGGGCAGCAGATGGCTCGTCTCCAAGCTTTCAGCATCCCGGCCGGCGCTGCCAAATAGGAACAGGTGCTGCAGTAAATAGGAAGTGAGCTGTGGGCCCTGGCGGCAGCAGGAGACCCTTGACCAGCTGGCGAGGAGAAAACGGAGAGACTTGGCAGCAGAAAAAAGAGGGAAAGCTGTGAAATGTAGAAGGAACAGGCGTGTGAGGCTGAGGGAGGCCGGGCTCTGAGGGGAGCGCTGCACAAAACGCTCACGTTACCGCAGAGTTTCACCGTCTTTGTGTTTGGTTCCAAAATCAGGAAGCGAAGATGTTTATAGACCTAAATAAACACAATAAACAGCAGTGGGAAATACAGATAAACGTGTTATGCAACACAATCCATCTGCAGCCCCGGAGCACGAGCCCCTGGCGTGACACGAGCCCCTGACGTGACACGAGCCCCTGGCGTGACGGAAGTGACGTAGAACACCAGAAATTACGTTTTTCCCGAAGATACGCAGGAATTCGAGGATACTCTTTGTCACTGTGCGCCAAATAATGAAGACATTTAAAAACCAGGTAAACTTTGCTACGTCAATAATGTTGGCTAGCTAACGACGCGCTAACTAGCATTCTGCTAGTTTGGTAACATTTGATGAAGTTATTTTTGCGACCTGTCAGATGTGTACGTTTATTTTTTGCGTTGAGATCCGGTATATCACGCATAGACTGTATAAAAAACAGACGTAGCGTCTCCGTCAGGTCCGTTCTCTCACTTTGATCCAGTCGTCCTCGTCTACAGGAGTCTCCATCTTGTCAGACTTTGACTCCGCCTCATTTCCTCTGACCAAAAAAGGGCATGTATGTGACGTTGGGGGGAGGGGCGTACGTCCATCTGGGTGACGTTTACAGAATTAGCCACATTAGCTGCCTGGGAGCTAGGCTAACAGCACACGTTAGCAGCTAAAGGGAGCGGGAGTCCCGTGTCTCTGGAGCAGATTCCAGCGACTCCAGAGTGAAGAGCAGCGTTTGTGGTTGTTTTGTGTCTCTTTGTGGTTGTTTTGTGTCTCTTTGTGGTTGTTTTGTGTCTCTTTGTGGTTGTTTTGTGTCTCTTTGTGGTTGTTTTGTGTCTCTTTGTGGTTGTTTTGTGTCTCTTTGTGGTTATTTTGTGTCTCTTTGTGGTTGTTTTGTGTCTCTTTGTGGTTGTTTTGTGTCTCTTGGTAGTTGTTTTGTGACTAAATATGTATTCAAAATGACTCAAACCAATTCAAATGTACTTAAAATAACTAAATATGTGCTAAAATGACTTAAAATGGCTCCAAATTGAGTGAATGAAGCAGATGTTGGAGTCGAGGTGGTTTTCAGGGACTTTGAACGTTTGAGCGTTTGAACGCCGTCACGTCTCTGACGTCGCTGCGTCGTGTTCCTGAGCTGCTGCTTCACTTCACGTTGTCTCAGTCGCAGCTCGTTTGCACTGAACGACATATTTCCCTGTGGTGTCGACAATAATAATAATAATAATAATAATAATAATAATAATAATTCAAACATGGTTTTTAATGTGAGCCGTCTGTTTGTCATCTGATCGTTTCACCAGAGACACTTTTCTGCTTTGTGTTTCTCTCTCTGCAGCGTCTTCAGAAGAAAAACCAGAATCCTGAGACGCTGTTGAGTTCTGCACACACACACACACACACACACACACACACACACACACACACACACACACACACACACACACACACACACACACACACACACACACACACACACACACACACACACACACACACACACACAGAAGCATTATTGTGTCAGCACATTATCTCCACATGAACATTTCCAGCTCAACAAAACACTTTTGTGCCTGTCGCAGCAGCAGAACGGATCTTTGCTGCTGCAGAACGAGGCGCTCGGCTGGAGCCACAGAGCAGCCCAGAAAACAACTTGTGTTTATTTATCGGTGAAGAAGAAGAAGCAGCAGCAGAAGCAGAAGCAGCAGAAGCAGCAGCTCTGAGCGAGAGAAGTGGGTCACGGCGGAGCAACAATGAGCTCAGAGGGAGGTGGTGTTTGGAAAGAGTCATCAGGCTGAACACACAACATGACACATATACAGGTGCTGCTTCAGCCTCCGTCATCGTGCACACACTGCACACGCTGAACACACTGCACACACTACACATGCTGCACATGCTACACATGCTACACATGCTACACACACTACACACGCTGCACATGCTACACATGCTATACATGCTATACACACTACACACGCTGCACACGCTGAACACACTGCACACGCTGAACACGCTGCACACGCTGCACACTGTGAAACCACACATGCACGTACTAAAACTGACCTACAGTCACTAAACATGGACGCAAAATGACAGAATATGTATGCAAAATTGATCAAAATGACTCAAGATTTCTATAAAAGGACTCAAAATGGGTTAGGGTTGACTAAAATCACTCTCAACTGACGCAAAACTATTCAAAATTGACTCAAAATTACAAAAAATGACTCTAAATGACTAAGAATAACTCAAATTTACTAAAAACTGACTTAAAATGACTCAAAATAGACTCAAAATAGACTCAAAATGGCTCGATTGATTCATGAACACGTTCATTTTCCATAAACGAGTCAAATAAAAGCCTTTGGTCCGTTCACGTCACGGCGTGGGAAGAAACTGAAGAACATTGGTCCGTTTGATGTCACATTATTATATTAATTATTAATTCTTTTGTCAGCTTTGGGCCTCCGTAGACTTTCTGTTCGTGTTGCATTCAGGGACTTCGGTGCTTCTGGGCCTTTAGTTTTTGACGCCTGGCTCAGAAACACACGCAGTGATGGTGTTTGTGCAGCCGGTGGAGCTGCACCGACCCCGGCCGGGCTCCGACAGATGGTGCCGGTCCGGGCCTGGCCCGATAAAACCCCGTCCAGCTGATCTGAGACCTGCTGGACTCTCCTCCCACTTTAGAGGAAACAGAAGCTTCCTTTTTATTTAAACTCTGACTTTGTTCCAGTGATGGAAACATTTAACATCACTGTGTTCTTCCTTTACTGCCTGGTGCTTTAAAATCAATACGATCAATATCTGGGCAAATGGGCATTTTGCATCTATTTTTAGTCATTTTGCATCTTTTTGAGGTGGTTTTGCATCTATTTTTAGTCATTTTGCATCTTTTTGTGCTTGTTTTGCACCAATTAAGTCATTTTGCATCTTTTTGTGCTGGTTTTGCATCTATTTTTAGTCATTTTGCATCTTTTTGTGCTGGTTTTGCATCTATTTTTAGTCATTTTGCATCTTTTTGTGGTGGTTTTGCATCTATTTTTAGTCATTTTGCATCTTTTGTGCTGGTTTTGCATCTATTTTTAGTCATTTTGCATCTTTTTATGGTGGTTTTGCATCTGTTTTTAGTCATTTTGCATCTTTTTTTAGTCATTTTGCATCTTTAGTGCATCTATTTGTAGCATTTTAATATTTCTACATTATATTATAGTGTTTAGTTCCTCTCTATGGTCTTTTGTGTTATTTTGCATCTCCAGATTTATTTTGCAGCATCATTTTAGGAGTCAGGGCCCCAGAGTTCAGGACCCACCCGTGTTCCTGGAGGTTTTGTGCAAAAGCCAGAACCAAAGTTAAAGAAAACACGTAATTATAAATGTATAAATGTGCATGTGTGTGTGTGTGTGGGGGTGTTATTTAAACAGTGTGTCCGGCCCTGCACACACACAGATCATAACACAGTGAATGTGGAGTGTGTGTGTGTTGAGAGGGAGCAGAGCTGAACAGCAGCCCGGGCAGGATCCACACAGGACGGGGAGACTTTCGCCGCTGAGCCGTGAAATGAAAAGTAGCAGCTGATGGAGCAGCGGCCCCGGCCGGGTGGGGGAGGGTCTCAGCCGGCTCCAGCGGGCTCCGGGGGGGAGGGGGGCGGCTGGGACTACTTTCTGTCAGCGCTGCGAGCTGACTACCAACAACTTTCCCGTGGAGGAGTGAGAGCGGGCTCCGGGCCTGTGTCTGTGGCCGTTCGCTTTAGCGACGTTTAAGTGTGAAAACAAAATGGAGTTTGGCTGAAACAACAACAGTAACGTCCGTGTCTCTGTCCATGGTGCTGCTCTCTGATTCATTCAAAATGTCGCCCTTTAATAAATAAACCCCCTCACAAACACTCTCACGGCCGCCATTTTGTGCTCATGTTGCGCTAAAGTGCTTAAAACAGTGAAGTTGTTCGATGTCGACTTCATCATAAATCCACCTGCCATCTCCGCTCTGCATCAACTCTCCGCTCACACACCCGCGAGACACGCCCCGCCCCCCTTCTCCCTGCTCATTGGTCCCGCGCGCTGCCACTCAAGGCTCGCAACTCCTGATTGGCTCCGCCTTCCCGCCTCCCACTCGTCCCCCTCGCAGTTTGGACCAATAGCGGCGCGTCTTGTGCGCAAAGGGGCGGGAAGAGGAGCCGGAGGAGGCGGCGGGGGTCAGGCTGACAGACACCCGGGAGAAGGGGCTGGATTTCTGGGAACAAACTGCCACATTTGGCCTCTTTGTGCTGGAAGAAGCAAATCAGCGGAGTGCTTGTGTTCGGGCGGAGGCTCCGCGCATCGACCCTGTCTCATTGTCTCTGATCCGCACTTTCTCCCTCTGAGTCACTTTAGAGAGGGAGAGGGAAGCTGCCATGTTTGCTCTGCTCTGATTTAAACCATCAAACCTTTTATTGCCTTTATATATATATATTTATATATATATATAATTACAACTTAAGTTCAAGGATGATCTGCAGTTTGGTTACAAGTCTGTAAAAAGATGAGTTAATAGAAGGTGATGCAAAATCACTAAAAACAAATGCAAAGTGACTAGAAATAGATGCAAAATGACTAGAAAGTGATGTAAAATGACTAAAAAAGATGCAAAATGACTTAAAATGGATGCAAAATGACTAGAAAGTGATGCAAAAGCACTAAAATAGAAGCAAAGTGGCTTAAAGAGATGCAAAATGAATGGAAAGAGATGCAAAATGACTAAAAATAGATGCAAAATGACTAAAATTAGATGCAAAATGACTCTTTGTGTTTGTTTTGTGTCTCTTTTCAGTCATTCAGAATCTCTTCGTGGTCGTTTTGCATTCCTGAAGTCATGTTTTGTCTCTTTCTGGTTGTTTTTTAAATATGTATAACTAAATAATAACTAAATAACTAGAAATGTCATTAAGTCTGTAACTTAATGACATTTGATGGACGACACAAAACGATTCACCGATCAAAAGAATAATAATAAAGATCATTTGTAACTAAATGTTTCAAACACATGTGATGGAGTCAAAACTATAAAGTAAGTAAAGTGTCGTAACGTTGTGATACATTTGTAATTTTGTGATTTATGATTAATAAAACATTCCTTACTATAAACACATAAATGATGATACTTGTTTTCTACTTTGACATAATGTTTGTGTGATATTATTCATTTTGCATCTATTTTTAGTCATTTTGCTTCTTTTTGTGGTGGTTTTGCGTCTATTTTTAGTCATTTTGCATCTTTTTGTGCTGGTTTTGCATCTATTTTTAGTCATTTTGCATCTTTTTGTGCTGGTTTTGCATCTATTTTTAGACATTTTGCATCTTTTTGTGGTGGTTTTGCATCTATTTTTAGTCATTTTGCATCTTTTTGTGCTGGTTTTGCATCTATTTTTACTCATTTTGCATCTTTTTGTGCTGGTAACATGTTTGTGTCGTGTTCAAACTTGATCATAAATCTGTTTTTATTTCATTATTTTTGCTTTTATTGTCTCGTGCAGCTCTTTTGTAGCACCTGCTCTTATTTTCCAAAGTGCTGTTTAAACAAATGCATCATTTATTATTATTATTATTATTATAATAAATCCCCACTTCTGTGAGTAGTGGTGCCCCCCCACCCCCCGCGCCTCACTGCGCATGTCCCTCTCTCCATCCGGGAACCTCAGCATCACCATTGACAGCCGAAGCGCAACTTTTTCCCCAGGCAAAGTGAAATCAAGCCGCGGACTCGGTGAAGAAAAAAAGATATAGTCCCCGTTTTTCAACTTAAAACAACGGAAAGAAAAGCGACGCCGCTCCGCCGCGGGACCCGTCGACGCTCCGCCGATCATCCGCACAGGCGCCGCCCGGGCCCCGAGCCTCCTCCGCGGGTTTGGAGCACTTTTGGAGACGGGGCGGAAAGTGTGTGATGAGTCCGAGGCTGTAAAAAAAAAAAAAGAAAGAGCGAGAACTTGCTGTTTGCAGCCCGAGTACTTCTTTCTTTACGTTGTTATTGTGGCTTTCAAAACAAAGCTCGCGACGAGTCAAAGTTGGCGCCGGAAGTGGAATAAAGTGTGTTCGGGAGCGGACGATGGAAGTCCAGGGCCCGCGGGAGGCGCTGGAAGTGGAGCTCCAATGTCATCAGGTAAAAGCGAAACATGGGCTTTATGTGTGTGTGTGTGTGTGAGGCTGATGCCGCTGCCGCCGCCGAGGCAAAGTGGGAGAACATCAAAGAGCTCCGGACTCAACTCTGCGACACAGCGATACAATGTTTCCACCGTGCTTCGCTGCTCCGAGGGACGGTTAAGTGCACTTTTCCTGCTCGGTGTCACCGCTGCTTTTTCCCGAGCAACAACACATTTAGGAGTGTTAATAATGCGGTGGAGGCGAGCAGGACGCGACCTGCATATTTATGAGTGTGTGCGTGCGTGTGTGTGTGCGCGCGTGCGTGTGTGCGTGCGCGCGTGCGTGCGTGTGTGTGTCCGTCAGACCCGCTTTGTTCCTCCCTTCACACATAAACTTGAGACACTTTGTTTGTGGTGTAATTCTCTGTAAACTAGTTGCACGGATGAAGCCGGAGCCGCAGGTAAAGAGGGCGCGTGGGTTTTAATGGAGGCTGTTGGGAGGATGTGCGCGAGGCGACCGGAAACTTTATCAGCACAAATCTCTTCTTCTTCTTCTTCTTCTTGTTGGTAGCTTTACGAGTTAGCAGCCCTGCCTGTGTGTGTGTGTGTGTGTGTGTGTGTGTGTGTGTGTGTGTGTTTCACCACCTTCATCGTGACTTTGCTGAAAAATAAAACCCGTGAAGTTTCATTGTGTCAGATTAATAATCTTTGTGTCGTGTGTGTGTGTGTGTGTGTGTGTGTGTGCGTGTGTGTGTGTGTGTGTGTGTGTGTGTGTTGCAGGACGCAGAGCTGAAGAGGCAGCTCCACGACAGGAGGATTTCAGCCCTGAGCGACAAACAAGTACGAGCTTTTTTATTCCCTTAGATTTTCGTGTTTTGCCCCAAACAAACATGGAGGATGTGAAAGTGGCTGCGCTGTGTCGCGCGGCTGCGTCGGAGCCACTGGGCCTCTTCTTCTTCTCCTCCTCCTCCTCCTCTTTCATCTTCTTCTTCTGCTTCTTCTTCTTCACGGTTCTCAGAAGTTGGGTGAAAAATGTTAGCGTCCATTTTGAGTGAGGTCGAGTCACCGAGGCTCGTGCCCGGTTCTGACGCGCCTGCGGTAAAAGCGGCTCCGGAAGTTTAACGGAGCGGAACCGAGCCTTTGAAAAAGCCCCGGTGTCGCTTTGAATCTGCATCTTTGTCGCTACATGTTTGTTACTTTGTACTTTTTTCACCCTGCTGCTGTTATTTCTCCTCGGGGTCACGTGGTTGGAAAGCGCCGCATTTGATTGGTCCACGGTTACGCTTTCACTTTTTTTATAATTACTATTTTTTAAAGCTAACGGTGTTAACTTTGAAGCTAAGTGGTTAGCATTAGCATTAGCATCATCAGCAGCAGCAGCAGGGATGGAGGGATGGAGGGATGATGGGGGAGTGATGGTGATGCTGAGGCCGGCAGCAGCGTTCAGCACCTCGGCCAGCTCCTCTGCTGCTGCCGCCGCCTGCACCGCCCCGCCGGTCAGTCCCGGCCCCGCTGGTCAGTCCCGGCCCCGCCGGTCGGTCCCGGCCCCGCCGGTCGGTCCCGGCCCCGGCTGCACACACACAACTTCTCCCCTGCATCAGCACCGAGCTCCGTGCATTGACCCGGAGTGTTCGAGGCCTGTTTCACCTTTTTAATGCAGTTTGATTTGCACTCGTTTAACAAACAAATGCAGCACATCTGGGTTTGTTTTGTGTCTAATGAGCAGAAAAACATGCAAACATGTGTAATAAACATGTTTTTAATGATATTTTTGACTCTAATGAACAAAAACCACCGCTTTTATGAAACTATTTACCAAACAAACTGTCAAAAACACATCATTTAGTAAACTTTTGTTCTCTAATAAGCAGATAAACATGCAAACACTTGTAATAAACATGTTTTTAATGACATTTTTGACTTTTATGAACAAAAACGGCGCTTTTATCAACAGTTATTACAGCTTTTATTAATATTTGTCGCAATTTTACCAAAGAAACTGTCAAAAACACATCATTTAGTAAACTCTTGTTCTCTCATAAGCAGATAAACATGCAAACACGTGTAAAACACATGTTTTTATTAACATTTTTGACTTTTTATGAACAAAAACACAGCTGTTATCAACAGTTACTAATGCTTTTATTAATATTTTTTATAATTTTACAGAACAAACTGTCATTTTATGATCAAAAACACATCGTTTAGTAAACTCTTGTTTTCTCATAAGCAGATAAACATGTTTTTAATGACAATTTTTTACTTTTATTGAGCAAAAACTGCTGCTATTATTAATATTTGTCTCAATTTTACCAAACAAACTCATTTTCTGATCAAAAACACATCATTTAGACCTTTACTTGTTATAACTACAGTGTGTGATTGACATATTTATGGTTTTTAATCACATTTTTTACTTTAATGAACAAAAACTACTCTTTTTATCAACAGTTATTACTGTTTTTATTAACATTTGTTGCAATTTTACCAAATAAACTTTCATGTATGATCAGAAACACAGAACTTCTCCCCTGCATCAGCACCGAGCTCCGTCCAGTGCAAACAGCTCCACTCGTGTGTGTTCGAGGCCTGTTTCACCTTTTTAATGCAGTTTGATTTGCACTCGTTTAACAAACAAATGCAGCACATCTGGGTTTGTTATGTGTTCTAATGAGCAGAAAAACATGCAAACATGTGTAATAAACATGTTTTTATTGACATTTTTGACTTTTTATGAACAAAAACCACTGCTTTTATCAACATTTATTACAGCTTTTATTAATATTTGTGATAATTTTACAGAACAAACTGTCAAAAACACATCATTTAGTAAACTCTTGTGTTCTAATCAGCAGATAAACATGCAAACACTTGTAATACACATGTTTTTAGTCACATTTTTGACTTTTATTGAACAAAAACGCCGCTGTTATCAACAGTTACTAATGCTTTTATTAATATTTTTCATAATTTTACAGAACAAACTGTCATTTTATGATCAAAAACACATCATTTAGTAAACTCTTGTGTTCTCATAAGCAGATAAACATGTTTTAATGACACTTTTAACTTTTAATGAACAAAAATCACAGCTTTAATCAACAGTTACTGCTGTTTTTATTAATATTTGTCATAATTTTACCAAAGAAACTGCTCAGACACCTGAAAAATTCATCACACCTGGGTTTGTTTTGTGTTCTCATGAGCAGATAAACATGTTTTTAATGACATTTTTGACTTTAATGAACAATAGCAACCGCTTTTTATGAAAATATTTACCACACAAACTGTCAAAAACACAGAAATTAGGAAACTCTTTAATTCTAATAAGCAGATAAACATGCAAACATGTGTAATACACGTGTTTTTAATGACATTTTTTATCAACCTGGTTACCAACCTGGCAACCAACCTGGTTACCAACCTGGCAACCAACCTGGTTACCAACCTGGCAACCAACCTGGTTACCAACCTGGCAACCAACCTGGTTACCAACCTGGCAACCAACCTGGTTACCAACCTGGTTACCAACCTGGTTACCAACCTGGTTACCGCCCTGGCAACCGCGTTTAGAAGTCCGCGTTGAGGCCGGATGGATTTCATTTGTTTCATATTTGACGTGAGTTGTGTTCAGTCGAGTCTGAGCAGAGAAGGAAGTGGGAGTAAATGTGGTGTCCCTTATTTCCTGTTGCTGGTTTCTTTGTGTTTCATTTGAATGGCGCTGTTTTTGATCCTGGACGCTGTTTCCTGGTGTTTCTGTGTCAGTGAGAGTTTTAAATGTGTGGGTTTGGCTTTGGTGCGCAGCTACTGATGCAGGTCAACACACTAACTTTAGCTAACAGCATTAGCTTAGCCAACAAAACAACAACTTTAGCCAACAAAACAACGACTTTAGCCGACAAAACAACGACTTTAGCCGACAAAACAACGACTTTAGCCAACAACACAATGACTTTAGCCAACAAAACAACGACTTTAGCCGACAAAACAACGACTTTAACCGACAAAACAACGACTTTAGCCAACAACACAACGACTTTAGCCAACAAAACAACAACTTTAGCCGACAAAACAACAACTTTAGCTAAGAAAACAACGACTTTAGCCAACAACACAACGACTTTAGCCAACAACACGACTTTAGCCAACAACACAACAACTTTAGCCAACAAAACAACGACTTTAGTCAACTAAACAACGACTTTAGCCAACAAAACAACGACTTTAGTCAACAAAAGAATGACTTTAGCCAACAACACAACGACTTTTACCAACAACACAACGACTTTAACCAACAAAACAACAACTTTAGCCAACAAAACAACAACTTTAGCCAAAAACAACAACTTTAGCCAACAACACGACTTTAACCAACAAAACAACTTTAGTCAACAAAACAACGACTTTAGCCAACAAAACAACAACTTTACCCCACAAAACAACAACTATAGCCAACAAAACAACAACTTTAGCCAAAAAACAACGACTTTAGCCAACAAAACAACAACTTTAGCCAACAAAACAACGACTTTAGCCAACAAACAACGACTTTAGCCACAAAACAACGACTTTAGCCAACAAAACAACGACTTTAGCCAACAAAACAATGACTTTAGCCAAGAAAACAACAACTTTAGCCAACAAAACAACGACTTTAGCCAAGACAACAACGACTTTAGCCAACAAAACAACGACTTTAGCCAACAACACAACGACTTTAGCAACAAAACAACAACTTTAACCAAGAAAACAACGACTTTAGCCATCAAAACAACGACTTTAGCCAACAACACAACGACTTTAGCAACAAAACAACGACTTTAACCAAGAAAACAACGACTTTAGCCAACAAAACAATGACTTTAAACAACAAAACAACGACTTTAACCAAGAAAACAACAACTTTAGCCAACAAAACAACAACTTTAAACAACAACACAACGACTTTAACCAAGAAAAGAACGACTTTAGCCAACAAAACAACAACTTAAGCCAACTAAACAACAAGGATTTGGCAGTTTAGCATCTATTTTTAGTAATTTAGCATCTGTTTGTGGTGCTGAGGATCGTTCTGGGTACAAACATGCAGTTTACCGCAGCGCTGATGTGTTGGAAAGACTGAAAAAGCTCCTGGAAAAGCTTGAAAAGTGCTTGAATTGACTTTGGAAAAGCAGGAACCATGAATGAGGTTACAGAGGATAAGGAACAGGTGCAACATCACGCTAACATCTGATTTAACGTGATGAGTGAATGAAATGAATCTTTAAGGTATGAATCTGGAGTTTACCGCAGCTCTGAGGAGCAGGAAACGACTGCTAACGCACCTGGAAACGCTTGAAAAGTGCTTGAATGTGACTTAATTACAGACGTTTGGAGTCGGGGGAGCGTGTTAAAGATGTTCATCACTATAAAAACACGGGAGCGGAGCTTTACAGCGTGTTTTCGCTCCGACAGCAGAGTTTTCAGTATGTTTGCAGAAGAAGAAGAAGCCGTGTTGTTGTGCGTTCCCTCTCCTCCCCCTTCTTCTTCTTCTTCTTCTTCTCCTCGCAGGTCGGGAGTGGAAGCTTCCATTTTGATTGAAAGCGGGGGTGGTGAGTTCCCCCCCGCTCACACGCAGAGGGAAAAGTCTGCAGAGTTTCGTGCAGGAGGAGGTGGGGGAGGGGGACGGGCCCCATTCATGCCCAACATTACCATTTTGATTGCTTTGATGCTGTTTTTGGTGTGTGTGTGTGTGTGTGTGTGTGTGTGTGTGGGGGGGGGGGGGGGGGGGGGGTTACGGCAGCGGCGAGGAGAGACACAGAAAGCCCAGTCAGCACGTCGCCGTGTTCCCACTCACACAGTTATTCTGCTTTTCTGAGCTGCAAAACGTGACCTTTGCGTTTCTCTCCGCTGCGTCCACACGTCACACGCCACAGGCCACGCCCACAGATCCACGGACGTCTGAGAGGCGAGGGAGCGAGTGATGATCAGGAATAATTAAGTAAACACACGAGTGTCTACGGGCACCGCGGAGGTCATTTCAGGGTCACAGCATCAAAATATTATGTTTTTAGATGAAAATCAACCTTTTTCATGTGGATTTTACACAAAAATCACCGATTATGTATTTTTATCTATCTATTTAAGTCATTTTGCATCTTTTTGTGGTGGTTTTGCATCTATTTTTACTCATTTTGCATCTTTTTGTGCTGGTTTTGCATCTATTTTAGTCATTTTGCATCTTTTTGTGCTGGTTTTGCAACTATTTTTAGTCATTTTGCATCTTTTTGTGCTGGTTTTGCATCTATTTTTAGTCATTTTGCATCTTTTTGTGGTGGTTTTGCATCTATTTTTAGTCATTTTGCATCTTTTTGTGGTGGTTTTGCATCTATTTTTAGTCATTTTGCATCTTTTTGTGCTGGTTTTGCATCTATTTTTAGTCATTTTGCATCTCTTATATTCTTTTTTAGATGAAAATCAACCTTTTCCATGTGGACTTTGAACCAATGTGACTGATTATTACAGCAATAACTTTAGTAAACAATATTTAACATTATTATACGTTAAAATTACAGTGTATTACACTTTCAACACAGTGGAAATAAAGGATAAGAATAAAATAAACGACTAAGTTCATGTTCGTTTTCCATGAACGACACGAGTTTGTGCAGAAACTGAATAAAGAGGATTTGATTCAGAGTCTGAACGTGAGAGAGAAGTTTCAACAACGCTGTTTATGAGGAGGAGGAGGAGGTGCGTTCAGGGGCGACCGAGGGGCGTTCAGGAGCGACCGAGGTGCGTTCAGGAGCGACCGAGGGGCGTTCAGGAGCGACCGAGGTGCGTTCAGGAGCGACCGAGGTGCGTTCAGGGGCGACCGAGGTGCGTTCAGGGGCGACCGAGGTGCGTTCAGGAGCGACCGAGGGGCGTTCAGGAGCGACCGAGGTGCGTTCAGGAGCGATCAAGGTGCGTTCAGGAACCCTCCTGCAGCTCTTCTCTCTCCCTCTCTCTCTCTCTCTCTCTCTCTCCCTTTCTCTCTCTATCTCTTCCTCTCTCTCTCTCTTTCTCTCTCTCTCTCTGTCTCTCTCTCTCTCTCTCTCTCTCTCTGTCTCTCTCTCTCTCTCTCTCTCTCCCTCTCTCTCTCTCTCTCTCTCTCTCTCTCTCTCTCTCTCTCTCGCTCCCTCTCTCTCCATCTCTCTCTCTCTCTCTCTCTGTCTCTCTCTCTCTCTCTCTCTCTCTCTGTCTCTCTCTCTCTCTCTCTCTCTCTCTCTCTCTCTCTCTCTCTCTCGCTCCCTCTCTCTCCATCTCTCTCTCTCTCTCTCTCTCTCTCTCCCTCTCTCTCTCTCTCTCTCTCTCTCTCTCTCTCTGCTGTGAATCCGCGGCCTTCATCCTTCACCGCAGGTTTTCGGCCCTTGAGGAAAAATGGATTCATCGATTCTTTCTCTCTCTGCTCCTCTTCTCTTCTCTCCGTTGCATCAGAACGCCGGTTTTTACCGACGTGTCAGGTTGAGACGAGTTGTTTTGGTTCCATACAGTTATTCCTTACATCAGATCATCATTTTGTGGTGGTTTTGCATCTATTTTTAGTCATTTTGCATCTTTTTGTGGTGGTTTTGCATCTATTTTTAGTCATTTTGCATCTTTTTGTGGTGGTTTTGCATCTATTTTTAGTCATTTTGCATCTTTTTGTGGTGGTTTTGCATCTATTTTTAGTCATTTTGCATCTTCTTGTGGTGGTTTTGCATCTATTTTTAGTCATTTTGCATCTTTTTGTGGTGGTTTTGCATCTATTTTAAGTCATTTTGCATCTTTTTGTGGTGGTTTTGCATCTATTTTTACTCATTTTGCATCTTGTGGTGGTTTTGCATCTATTTTTAGTCATTTTGCATCTTTTTGTGGTGGTTTTGCATCTATTTTTAGACATTTTGCATCTTTTTGTGCTGGTTTTGCATCTATTTTAAGTCATTTTGCATGTTTTTGTGGTGGTTTTGCATCTATTTTTAGTCATTTTGCATCTTTTTGTGCTGGTTTTGCATCTATTTTTAGTCATTTTGCATGTTTTTGTGGTGGTTTTGCATCTATTTTTAGTCATTTTGCATCTTTTTGTGGTGGTTTTGCATCTATTTTTAGTCATTTTGCATCTTTTTATGGTGGTTTTGCATCTATTTTTAGTCATTTTGCATCTTTTTGTGCTGGTTTTGCATCTATTTTTAGTCATTTTGCATCTTTTTGTGGTGGTTTTGCATCTATTTTTAGTCATTTTGCATCTTTTTGTGGTGGTTTTGCATCTATTTTTAGTCTTTTTGCATCTTTTTGTGCTGGTTTTGCATCTATTTTTAGTCATTTTGCATCATATTTGCACAGAGGAGCGTGTGACTGGTGCACGCTCCTGCTCCGGCCTCTGTTATTGGACGCCGTTGTTTGGACGGAGCGTCGGCTGCAGATCCACGACTGTGATGCTGTTTAAAGGTGGTGACTCACGCCGTTCGCCCCATTTCCAGCCTGTTCACTGAAGCAGCTAACGTGCTGATGCCGTGTGTGACGCCGGTTTGATTTCATGTCCAAAAACACTGACGGGGGGAAGGACGGCGTTAGAGTTCGGTGAAGACGTCCACGGGATTAAAAAAGCTTTTGTTTGCGTGTTTCTGTTCAATCTGCTGCAGACGGCGGATTATTCGACTTCACCTGAACACAACGTCCTTTTCTCTGTTGTTCCACTGCTCAGTCCAGCTGTTGCCTCTGCTCTGATGCATCATGGGTAAAAAAGGTCAGCGCGTTGACCCGTGCTGAGTTCACTGTCTGTAATAACTGCAGGACAGTGGAGTGTCTGTGGTGAGTTCACTGTCTGTAATAACTGCAGGACAGTCCAGTGTCTGTGGTGAGTTCAGGTGTCTGTAATAACTGCAGGACAGTCCAGTCTCTGCGGTGCGTTCAATGTCTGTAATAACTGCAGGACAGTGGAGTGTCTGTGGTGAGTTCACTGTCTGTTATAACTGCAGGACAGTCCAGTGTCTGTGGTGAGTTCAGGTGTCTGTAATAACTGCAGGACAGTCCAGTGTCTGTGGTGAGTTCACTGTCTGTAATAACTGCAGGACAGTCCAGTGTCTGTGGTGAGTTCACTGTCTGTAATAACTGCAGGACAGTCCAGTGTCTGTGGTGAGTTCACTGTCTGTAATAACTGCAGGACAGTCCAGTGTCTGTGGTGAGTTCAGGTGTCTGTAATAACTGCAGGACAGTCCAGTGTCTGTGGTGAGTTCACTGTCTGTAATAACTGCAGGACAGTCCAGTGTCTGTGGTGAGTTCACTGTCTGTAATAACTGCAGAACAGTCCAGTGTCTGTGGTGAGTTCAGGTGTCTGTAATAACTGCAGGACAGTCCAGTGTCTGTGGTGAGTTCACTGTCTGTAATAACTGCAGGACAGTCCAGTGTCTGTGGTGAGTTCACTGTCTGTAATAACTGCAGGACAGTCCAGTGTCTGTGGTGAGTTCACTGTCTGTAATAACTGCAGGACAGTCCAGTGTCTGTGGTGAGTTCACTGTCTGTAATAACTGCAGGACAGTCCAGTGTCTGTGGTGAGTTCAGGTGTCTGTAATAACTGCAGGACAGTGGAGTGTCTGTGGTGAGTTCACTGTCTGTAATAACTGCAGGACAGTGGAGTGTCTGTGGTGAGTTCACTGTCTGTAATAACTGCAGGACAGTCCGGTGTCTGTGGTGAGTTCACTGTCTGTAATAACTGCAGGACAGTGGAGTGCCTGTGGTGAGTTCACTGTCTGTAATAACTGCAGGACAGTCCAGTGTCTGTGGTGAGTTCACTGTCTGTAATAACTGCAGGACAGTCCAGTGTCTGTGGTGAGTTCAGGTGTCTGTAATAACTGCAGGACAGTCCAGCGTCTGTGATGAGTTGTTTTGGCGTTTGTGGAGGCACTTCCTGTCCTCCTCTGATTGGTTGATTGGCGGGCTTTTGCAGACGCAGGGTCACCATCCAGACGTGACGTGGCGCTGACAGCATGAGCGGCGTGTTTTCAGGTCCAGACGCTGCAGAAAACACGCGTAGATTCATGTTTTACTCGTCACTGACGACACGCTCTGATTTAATTAAGAGCCACACGGAGGGAAACCCTGCGATGACTCGTCCCGTGGGAGGGCACCGTGTGTGACGGCGCCGTGTGTGACTGCCAGCTTCACTCTTCACTCTCTCTCCACGTGCGTTCACAGCGACGCTCGCTCCTCAGACCGCAGCGGGTTTTAAAGGTCTGCAGGTAGAAACGACCCTCAGGGAAGCACAGAGTCGTGTGTTTGAGCGCCGCACGGTCTGATTCTCCTGGTGTCGTTAATATTTATAACACACACACACACACACACACACACACACACACACACACACACACTCAGTCAATCGTATCGGCCTGTTTGGTATTTACAAAGTTCAGCCTGATGCTGCTCTGAGGAGGCGTCGTACTGTGTGTAGTTCAGGGACACGTAGACAAATCAGGACTTCTGGTTGTGGCGGTCGGTCTGCAGGGTGACGTGTTTGGAGAAAGTGGCGTTCGAATCAGAAACACTTGAACAGGCGGCATGGTGGAGCGGTGGTTAGCGCTGTCGCCTCACGAGAAAAGAACTAAATTGATGAGAAACTTCTGTGTCAAAGACGTCACTTCTTCAGTACAGAGGGGTTTCTTCTTCTGTTGAAGGTTCGCAGGTAGAAACGACCCTCGGGGACCCTGGTTCGAATCCCGCGCGGGCCCTTCTGTGTGGAGTTTGCAGAGTAAACAAAGGCTCCGTGTCGCGGTCGATCAAAACAGCACGAACAGAAACACGGAAACGATCAAAAGTGACGCGATCGTAGAGGGAAGAAGTTCACAGACGTTACAGAACGAACGAACAGGAGAATAAAAGTGGATAAAGGTTAAAAACAGCTTTTTCACGCGGGCGCACGAGGACTAATTTACTCCTGACATGAAGGAAACACATCAGAACGACTCTTATTTTGAAGGTTCTCCTGTAAAATAAGAACTTTATTCTTTAGTTTCAGGAACTTTCTGATGTTTTGTTTGACTTTATGACGTGAAAGAGATTCTCTCTCTCTCTCTCTGTGGCTCCACTCCAAAGACTCTGACACGGTGGAGTGGTGGTTAGCACTGTCACCTCACAGCGAGAGGGTTCCTGGTTCGAATCCCTTCTGTGTGGAGCATGTTGTCCCCGTGTGTGCGTGGGTTTTCTCCGGGTTCTCCGGTTTCCTCCACAGTCCAAAGACGTGCAGGTGTTGGGTTCATTGATGACTCTAAATCACCCGTAGGTGTGAATGGTTGTCTGTCTCTGTTCGTCTCTATGTGTCCCTGTGATAGACTGGCGTCGTGTCCAGGGTGGACCCCGCCTCACGCCCCCCCGATGTCAGCTGGGATCGGCTCCAGCACCCAAGACCCCGACAGGGACAAGAGGCTGAAGATGAATTTATATATTCATTAATCTGTTCCTTTGCTCGACCTCTGGAGCTGCAGGAGACTTGACCCTGGTTCTGTTTCGGTGTTTTTCGGTTTCCTTTAAAGCAAAGTGACGAGTTAAGTGTGTGTGCAGCGCTTTCATGAGGCTGTTGTTGTTGTCGTCGTCGGGGAGTCAACACATCTGCAGCTTTTATTGCGTGTTTTCTGTCGTCGATGTTTTTGTGCAGCTGTCGTGTTTCTGTTAAATCTGCTGCAGACGCCGGATTATTCGACTTCACCTGAACACAACGTCCTGTTCTCTGTTGTTCCACTGCTCAGTCCAGCTGTTGCCTCTGCTCTGATGCATTATGGGTAAAAAAGGTCAGCGCGTTGACCCGTGCTGAGTTCACTGTCTGTAATAACTGCAGGACAGTGGAGTGTCTGTGGTGAGTTCAGGTGTCTGTAATAACTGCAGGACAGTCCAGTGTCTGTGATGAGTTCACTGTCTGTAATAACTGCAGGACAGTCCAGTGTCTGTGGTGAGTTCACTGTCTGTAATAACTGCAGGACAGTGGAGTGTCTGTGGTGAGTTCACTGTCTGTAATAACTGCAGGACAGTCCAGTGTCTGTGATGAGTTCACTGTCTGTAATAACTGCAGGACAGGTGAGTGTCTGTGGTGAGTTCAGGTGTCTGTAATAACTGCAGGACAGTGTAGTGTCTGTGGTGAGTTCAGGTGTCTGTAATAACTGCAGGACAGTGTAGTGTCTGTGGTGAGTTCACTGTCTGTAATAACTGCAGGACAGTCCAGTGTCTGTGGTGAGTTCACTGTCTTTGATAACTGCAGGAAAGTCCAGTGTCTGTGGTGAGTTCAGGTGTCTGTAATAACTGCAGGACAGTGTAGTGTCTGTGGTGAGTTCACTGTCTGTAATAACTGCAGGACAGTGGAGTGTCTGTGGTGAGTTCAGGTGTCTGTAATAACTGCAGGACAGTCCAGTGTCTGTGATGAGTTCACTGTCCTGTAATAACTGCAGGACAGTCCAGTGTCTGTGGTGAGTTCACTGTCTGTAATAACTGCAGGACAGTGGAGTGTCTGTGGTGAGTTCACTGTCTGTAATAACTGCAGGACAGTCCAGCGTCTGTGATGAGTTCACTGTCTGTAATAACTGCAGGACAGGTGAGTGTCTGTGGTGAGTTCAGGTGTCTGTAATAACTGCAGGACAGTGTAGTGTCTGTGGTGAGTTCACTGTCTGTAATAACTGCAGGACAGTCCAGTGTCTGTGGTGAGTTCACTGTCTTTGATAACTGCAGGAAAGTCCAGTGTCTGTGGTGAGTTCAGGTGTCTGTAATAACTGCAGGACAGTGGAGTGTCTGTGGTGAGTTCACTGTCTGTAATAACTGCAGGACAGTGTAGTGTCTGTGGTGAGTTCACTGTCTGTAATAACTGCAGGACAGTGTAGTGTCTGTGGTGAGTTCACTGTCTGTAATAACTGCAGAACAGTCCAGTGTCTGTGGTGAGTTCACTGTCTGTAATAACTGCAGTCAACAGCTCAAAGTAGCGGTGGTGGCGGTGGCGGCGGCGGCGGCGGCGGCGGCGTCCCGCAGACGTCTGGCGTTGAAAGCGAGTCCGTGAGCTCTCCTGTCGTGTAAACCGGCTCCTCTTTAATCTTTTATTCATCCTCTGAACCGAACGTGTCGACCTGATTAAACACTGAGGCGCCGCGCTGCAGTTCGAGGGCGGTTTACACGGAGAAGAGCGGCGTGCGGCTGCCGCGGCGCCGCCTCAGCCGACCCACAATCCCTCTCACCTCCCGTGTGAACTGAAAACGATATGTCAGACCTTTGTCGCCGTTCAGAAATATACCAGGAAGAGAACGCTAATTAAACCGCTGATTATTATTATTATTATTATTATTATTATTATTAATACGTCCACCAACACGGGCCTGGGGTCAGTCAGCGCGTCCTCAGCTTCCTGCGTCTGATTGGCTCACATCGCTTTGCTAAATGGTTAATTATGGAGAGCGCTCGCTGCAGGATATGATGATTTAACACGATCTGATGTGTGAACCAACTCGCAGCATATTAATTATCATGTAGTTCAAAGTGTTTGTGTTTGAGATCAACTCATACTGTGACAGAGTGAACGCACGTGTTGCATCTGCGCATGACCTCACACATGTTCCTCAACTTAAACAGCTTCATGCTTCACTGGGTTGTTTTTAAGACGGCAGATGCAACAAAACGTCCACTTAAGAGTCTAATTCTGACGCAAAATCCTCCTTTAAACAGTTAGCTACAGTAGCAGATAAACAGTTAGCTAAAGTAACAGATAAACAGTTAGCTAAAGTAACAGATAAACAGTTAGCTAAAGTAACAGATAAACAGTTAGCTAAAGTAACAGATAAACAGTTAGCTAAAGTAACAGATAAACAGTTAGCTAAAGTAACAGATAAACAGTTAGCTAAAGTAACAGGTAAACAGTTAGCTAAAGTAACAGGTAAACAGTTAGCTAAAGTAACAGATAAACAGTTAGCTAAAGTAACAGATAAACAGTTAGCTAAAGTAACAGATAAACAGTTAGCTAAAGTAACAGATAAACAGTTAGCTAAAGTAGCAGATAAACAGTTAGCTAAAGTAACAGATAAACAGTTAGCTAAAGTAACAGATGAACAGTTAGCTAAAGTGACAGATAAACAGTTAGCTAAAGTAGCAGATAAACAGTTAGCTAAAGTAACAGATAAGTAGTTAGCTAAAGTAACAGATAAACAGTTAGCTAAAGTAGCAGATAAACAGTTAGCTAAAGTAACAGATAAGAAGTTAGCTAAAGTAACAGATAAACAGTTAGCTAAAGTAACAGGTAAACAGTTAGCTAAAGTAACAGATAAGCAGTTAGCTAAAGTAACAGATAAACAGTTAGCTAAAGTAACAGATAAACAGTTAGCTAAAGTAACAGATAAACAGTTAGCTAGAGTAACAGATAAACAGTTAGCTAAAGTAAC
>NC_139845.1:923136-930636 GCF_963691815.1 Echiichthys vipera
CAACATAAATGTAGTTATTGTCGTTATAAAAGTGTCTCTCACTCACGTCGGTGATCATAACTGGCTGCTGAGGTTCAGGCTCAAACAGACTCCGGTCTCCTGGAGCTACTGGGCCGGGTCTGACCAACCGGGCAACCCCACTGCTGGACTTCTTTTTTGTTGTTGACACGAGGATCTGGAGACTCTAGATCAGGGATGTCAAAGTCAAACACATCAGAGGCCGTGCTGAACGTTGACATCTGCCCTGAACGCTGATGAATATTGAAGCCACTTGCGGCGCTGCAGTGAGTTTGCGGGCTAACGTTGCATTGTGGGTAATGTAGTTTTGGTGCGTGAAAAACACCAACAGGCGGCTGTGGCGTGCGGGCCGGTTCTAATACTCATCAAACATCATCCGGCAGATGAAATATTGACTCCTCGTATCGACGAGACAAAACTACATTACAGGATCTAATTTGAAGCGACTGCGGACGAGGCGATGATGGTGCAGAGAGGAGGGAGCGAGCTGCTGCGGCGAGCCGTCGGTCGCTTGTTCAGGGCGCCGTAATCGTCCTGAATCATTGACTCGGAGAGGGAACTAGTTTATGCAAGAGTCAGGGTCACTTTGTGTGAACACACCTGTGTTTGATGAGAGGAGGGAGCCGACGGAGGTGAGAGGACTTCATTAAGTCCCACTGTGCCTCCGTCCCGTGCCCCAGCACGTGTCACGGCTAAAGTCTGGTTCCTTTGACCAGTGTGAGTGCAACCGTACCACGTCTAGGAGCGGCACGCTTGCCGTCCACGGCCCGTTTGGGAGAGGTGGGCTTTAGTAAAGCACGTTTGCACGTGTACGAGCACGAGGCCTACGGTGGTTCTGAGGTCATTTCCTGTGCGCCTGTTGCGCCTCCCCCGGACCCCTCAGACCTTGGGCCGGGCTCCTCCCCCGTCAGGGCCCAGACCTGCAGCTCGGCTCCTCCCCCGTCAGGCCCCAGTCCTGCAGCCGGGCTCCTCCCCCGTCAGGACCCGTGTGCTGGGATGTTTCCTCGCTGCCTCAGGCTCCGTCTCCTCTCAGGAGGAAGGGGGGAGGGTGGGGAGGACAGGGACCCCCTCCCTTTGTCCCCCTGAGCCCCGGGGCCTGCAGGAGGCTCTCAGGTCTCTGAGGAGCTGCAGGACCAAACACAATCATCACGTGGTTTTATGGACTCGGTCGCTTCAGAGGGAAACTCTTCAGCATTCGGTCAGTTTTACCTTTTTCTCTCAGACTCAAAACAAAACATCACAAGTTTGATTTCAGGATTCTGACGTTTTAAAAAGTAATCGTTTAAATTTAAACTGCGTGAAACACTGAAGAGCACGTTTGTGTTCTGGACTTTCATAGAAAAGCTGGTTGAGTTGTTGAAGTTAAAGATAAACAAAACTTTTTTCTTTAGGTTTTGAACTGTTCAAAAACTAATTTAACATCTTTTTGTGCTGGTTTTGCATCTATTTTTAGTCTTTTTGCATCTTTTTGTGCTGGTTTTGCATCTATTTTTAAACATTTTGCATCTTTTTGTGGTGGTTTTGCATCTATTTTTAGTCATTTGGCATCTTTTTGTGGTGGTTTTGCATCTATTTTTAGTCATTTTGCATCTTTTGTGCTGGTTTTGCATCTATTTTTAGTCATTTTGCATCTTTTGTGCTGGTTTTGCATCTATTTTTAGTCATTTTGTATCTTTTTGTGGTGGTTTTGCATCTATTTTTAGTCATTTGCATCTTTTTGTGGTGGTTTTGCATCTATTTTTAGTCATTTAGCATCTTTTTGTGCTGGTTTTGCATCTATTTTTAGTCATTTTACATCTTTTTGTGGATGTTTTGCATCTGTTTCACTCATGTTGTGCGTCTTTGTCACCCTTTCTCGTCTCCGTGGTGATTCTCCAGAATAAACTTTCCCTTTTAGTGACTTCCCCTCGTTAAATCGTTTGCATCTTTAATGGAAATAACGACGTGTTTGCGTTCGATGCCCGGTGGCCGTCGGCTGAACCGCGGCTTCAGTGTTGAGTTGTTTTGTGCGTTGGAGTGTTGGAGTGTGGATTGTGCGTCCGCCGCTCTTTGTGGCTGCATCTGTGCGTCTCTATTGTCTGCGAGGGTCCATCTGCCGTCCTCCAGCTCCGCTCGGCCCCGTCCTCACCCCCCTGCAGCCCCCCCCCCCACCCCCCCCCCCCCCTGCAGAGCCAGCTGTCCCTCAGCAAACCTTTCACTTCACACAACAACACTCGTGTGACTTCTGTTTGTCTGTGTTCCTGTTTTTAGACGATTCTCTGATCTCAGTGAACGTGCAGTCGCTAAAAACAGACTTTCTTTAAGTGTCTGAAGGTTTTTCATCCACGCAAAACAAGAAACCACAAGTTTATTTATGGGAAAAATGTATTTTAATGAGTAATTTACAACGTTTTAATGCAAAAATCCCAAACGTTTCCTGGTTTTGCTGCTTTTCTTTGTAGTTTTGAAAACTTTAGATTTATTAATAACTGTAAAAAAAGTTCATCTGTCGACTGTTTTAAAAGAAAATGTGAAAACACTTTATAGATTTTGTGTATTTGGGACTTTTGTCGTATATTTACACACATATTTTGTGTATTTCAGTCTTTAATTCACTGACGCAGCTGTGATTTAAGATAAAAACACACGATTCGTTTCTCACCACGTCAAAAGTGACGACGTTTGTGTGAAAAAGACGGAAACAAAGAAACAAAGAAATGTTTCTGTCTTTAGGTTTTAAACTGTTGTTTTTAGACAAAACAACAACTTTTTTTACTCATTTCTGACGTTTTAAGACCAAAACGAATCAGAAATTTAATTCTGAGTCAAAATAAATATATAACTTTATTTATCCCCGAGGGGAAATTAGGTCATCGTAGCAGGGGAACAAAACAATCAGAGATACAAAAAAATCCCTCCCAGAGTGGATCAGGATCCACAGAAACCCTCCCAGAGTGGATCAGGATCCACAGAAACCCTCCCAGAGTGGATCAGGATCCTCAGAAACCCTCCCAGAGTGGATCAGGATCTGCAGAAACCCTCCCAGAGTGGATCAGGATCCTCAGAAACCCTCCCAGAGTGGATCAGGATCCACAGAAACCCTCCCAGAGTGGATCAGGATCCACAGAAACCCTCCCAGAGTGGATCAAGATCTGTAGAAACCCTCCCAGAGTGGATCAGGATCCACAGAAACCCTCACAGAGTGGATCAGGATCCACAGAAACCCTCCCAGAGTGGATCAGGGTCCTCAGAAACCCTCCCAGAGTGGATCAGGATCCACAGAAACCCTCCCAGAGTGGATCAGGATCCTCAGAAACCCTCCCAGAGTGGATCAGGATCCACAGAAACCCTCACAGAGTGGATCAGGATCCACAGAAACCCTCCCAGAGTGGATCAGGATCCACAGAAACCCTCCCAGAGTGGATCAGGATCCACAGAAACCCTCCCAGAGTGGATCAGGGTCCTCAGAAACCCTCCCAGAGTGGATCAGGATCCACAGAAACCCTCCCAGAGTGGATCAGGATCCTCAGAAACCCTCCCAGAGTGGATCAGGATCCACAGAAACCCTCCCAGAGTGGATCAGGATCCACAGAAACCCTCCCAGAGTGGATCAGGATCCTCAGAAACCCTCCCAGAGTGGATCAGGATCCTCAGAAACCCTCCCAGAGTGGATCAGGATCCACAGAAACCCTCCCAGAGTGGATCAAGATCTGTAGAAACCCTCCCAGAGTGGATCAGGGTCCACAGAAACCCTCCCAGAGTGGATCAGGATCCTCAGAAACCCTCCCAGAGTGGATCAGGATCCACAGAAACCCTCCCAGAGTGGATCAGGATCCTTAGAAACCCTCCCAGAGTGGATCAGGATCTGCAGAAACCCTCCCAGAGTGGATCAGGATCCACAGAAACCCTCCCAGAGTGGATCAGGATCCACAGAAACCCTCCCAGAGTGGATCAGGATCCACAGAAACCCTCCCAGAGTGGATCAGGATCCACAGAAACCCTCCCAGAGTGGACCAGGATCCACAGAAACCCTCCCAGAGTGGATCAGGATCCACAGAAACCCTCCCAGAGTGGATCAGGATCCACAGAAACCCTCCCAGAGCGGATCAGGATCCACAGAAACCCTCCCAGAGTGGATCAGGATCCTCAGAAACCCTCCCAGAGTGGATCAGGATCCACAGAAACCCTCCCAGAGCGGATCAGGATCCACAGAAACCCTCCCAGAGTGGATCAGGATCCACAGAAACCCTCCCAGAGTAAATCAGGATCCACAGAAACCCTCCCAGAGTGGATCAGGATCCACAGAAACCCTCCCAGAGTGGATCAGGATCTGCAGAAACCCTCCCAGAGTGGATCAGGATCCTCAGAAACCCTCCCAGAGTGGACCACGATCCACAGAAACCCTCTCAGAGTGGATCAGGATCCACAGAAACCTCCTCACCTCCTGCTCCGTGGTTGCCGTGGCAGCAGGAGGATGAAACCCTTATAAGCGCCCGGTTTGGCTCAGCAGACGTCCTTAATCCCGGTAATCCAACACGTTAAACGCTTGTTTTCTCGGGGCGCCGACCCTGGCACCGGAAGCTCCCCGCGGGCCCGGTTGGACCCCCTCCGGTCCCGGTCTGGCACTCCCAGCTCCCGGCCGTGCAGCCAAGAGGAGGCTGAATTAGTAAAGCGTCTTCTCTACGGAGTCAGAGTCTCTCCGAATTCTTTACTCTACAACCTTTAAATCACTCCTTCAACAATAAAAGCCTCACATTGGAATCATCCCTTCACATTAAAAGCACGGGCTTCTCCCTTTGAACCTGGATTTAACTCCTGGACACGAAGACGCTTCTGTTTTAGTGCGTTCAACACACACCTGCATCTCTGACGCGCCCTGAAGTGACGTAAACACCAGTGAGGGTCCAGTTTCATAAAGAAGGTTCTGGATCCGATCGTGGCCGAGGAGGAGGGAGGAAGGAGGGAGGGGGGGGGGGGGGGGGGTGTTAAAGGAAGTCGCTCCACTCCGTGATTCGGTCGTTTCAGGCACAAATTATTCATCTGAGGGAACAAACGCAGTCGTTTGAGGGCATGAATTACTAAAGAGAGGGAATCAAAAGTTATTTAAGGGAAAGATTCATCATCTCCAGAGCAGGGGCGATGCTTTTACTGTGAAGGGACATTTACACTTCCTATCCAACGCAAAACAACCACAGAGAGACACAAAACAACTACAAAGACACACAAAACAACCACAAAGAGGCACAAAACAACTACAAAGAGACACAAAACAACCACAAAGAGGCACAAAACAACCACAAAGAGACACAAAACAACTACAAAGAGACACAAAACAACCTCAAAGAGACACAAAACAACTAAAAAGAGACACAAAACGACTACAAAGAGACAAAACAACTACAAAGAGACAAAACAACCACAAAGAGACGCAAAACAACCACAAAGAGACACAAAACGACCACAAAGAGACACAAAACAACAACAAAGAGACAAAACAACTACAAAGAGACACAAAACAACCTCAAAGAGACACAAAACAACTACAAAGAGACACAAAACAACCTCAAAGAGACACAGAACAACCACAAAGAGACACAAAACAACCACAAAGAGACACAAAACAACTACAAAGAGACACAAAACAACCACAAAGAGACACAAAACAACTACAGAGACACAAAACAACTACAAAGAGGCACAAAACAACTACAAAGAGACACAAAACAACAACAAAGAGACAAAACAACAACAAAGAGACACAAAACAACTACAAAGAGACACAAAACAACTACAAAGAGACACACAACAACTACAAAGAGACACAAAACAACTACAAAGAGACACAAAACAACCACAAAGAGACACAAAACAACTACAAAGAGACACAAAACAACAACAAAGAGACAAAACAACAACAAAGAGACACAAAACAACTACAAAGAGACACAAAACAACCACAAAGACACAAAACAACTACAAAGAGACACAAAACAACTACAAAGAGACACAAAACAACAACAAAGAGACAAAACAACAACAAAGAGACACAAAACAACTACAAAGAGACACAAAACAACCACAAAGAGACACAAAACAACCACAAAGAGACACAAAACGTTGGATGTTTGTGTTTAAAGCTGTTAAATTTTTATTGATCGCTGATCGATACCTGGATCGGGGGTCCGATTGGCGCCCGTGGCCGTTTCCTGCCGTCGGCTCGATGCTGCAGCTGTGTCACATTCCACTGTACGGCTTCACATGAAGGGAATCAGACCCGCGGGCCGTTTGATTTGCATTTAAATGGATTAATCGTCGGCTGTCGGTGTGACGGGCGGAGACGCCGTCACCTGATCACGCTGTTTGTTTTTCAACAGGAGGAAATTAAAAGTCCAGGTGCAGTGTGTGTGTGAGTGTGTGTGTGTGTGTGTGTTTGTGTGTTTGTGTGTGCGTGCGTGCGTGCGTGCGTGCGTGTGTGTGTGTGTGTGTGTGAGATACCTGCTGCCACCGCGTCCTGTTCTCCATTCACTCTCAGCTCCTCGCTCTCCGGGAGGGCCCGCACTCTCACCCGCTGACCTTTGAGACAATCAGAGGCTGAATGGCGCGGTGGCAGCGGCGGCGGCGGCCCCCGGGGTCCTGGTGCAGGCGGCTGCCCGGGAACCCCTGTGGTTTACATGGATCCTCTGGAACAATGGCCCCACGGCGCCTCTTTGTTCAGGGGCAGAGAACAACAGGTGGAGGTAGAGTCCCGCTCTAACGCGGCTCTCCGTAAGAATCACCTGCTGTGGAGAGACTTTACCTCCCACGCAGTCAGCAGGTCTCAGTGCGTCCAACAGGGCCTCATGGTGTGTTTCTCTGGGCCTGGGCCTCGGGGTGGAGGGCCCCGCGGGTCCCCCCTTTTCTTGGAAACACCTGATGTTTCAGTCTTAAGTCGTAGTTCCTGTAGTTAGTTGGTGTGTGTAAAGTGTTTCCTATGAGCTCCGCTCGGCTGATCAGAGCAGAGACTAAACCCCTAAAGAGCCTTTTATCACCAACACCTCAGTCCACCTTAAAGCTGCAGCCTTCAGCTTGTGTTTTAAGGTGGTCTGACTCATTAGTGATGCAGCAGCGAGGCCCTGAATGGATGTAACCCCCCCTCCCTCTCTCTGGGCGGACGATACAGAGCCCTTTTATTTTGAAAATCTGCTCGTTTGGATTCTAACTTTCTATGTTTAAACGCATAATTAAATGTGATCTGTTACTTTTGCGTTTGAGGCCTTTTATCTTGTGCAGCGAGCGAGGACACAGAAACCCCCCCCCCCTCCCTCACCCGCTCACACACATACACACACACACACACACACACACACACACACACTGTAGTCCACAGAACAGAGGGAGAGGAAGAAGGCCGTGGCGGCGGAGGCGGCGGCGTTTGTGGCGGGAGGCGAAGGGGCGGTGGGATGGAATATAAAATATTTAGAGAACTGCTTCTTTAGTGTGAAGGTGAAACAGAAGGAGAGGTTT
>NC_139845.1:935636-938136 GCF_963691815.1 Echiichthys vipera
TCTCTTATTTTATTTATTTGCTTTTTAAATTTTATACATATTTTTTTTAATTCATTTTCTTAAATTCTGTCTTAAAATGTGAAAATTAAATGTTTATTTCTTTATGTTCAGGTTTATTATTTAGTTTCCCCGTCCTGTAAAAATTATAAATATTTATTTATTTTATTGTTTTTAAAGCTCAAACAATAAATGTGTTATTATTTATTATATTATATTATTTTATTTGACTAAATTAACTTATTTTAATTTGTTTTTTATGCTCCATCAGTTTCAGTTTTAGGATCTTAATCTACAAACAATAATAATAATAATGTAAACATGAACTTCCTCTGTGTTTAAAAAGCTTTAAGAGAAATGACTTTAACTTTATCTTTTCTGTAACTTTGATGTTTTTTTTGCGTTGAACAGAAATTCAGACGAAGCGTCAGGAGAGGAAGCGACGCAGCACGGCCAACCCGGCGTACAGCGGCCTGTTCGAACCCGAGGTCACAAGACTTTTATTATTCTCTCTGAATTATTGTTATGATTTCAAACACTCAGGGCGCCCTCCCACTGTTCCTCCGTCCCGTGCCCCGTGCTTTAGGGTCCTTGTCCCCCCCTCCAGGCCCGTTTGTACTCACACTACCTGGGCCTCGGAGAATGCTTCTTGCTGCCTATACGTCATCACGCCGTAACACGTCACACGCATTGATGACGTCATGGCGATGCGTGGCTTTGTTTCCAGATCTTTCCGTAGACCTCGGAGTTTTTGTGCGTCTTGTCGACTGTTTTTGAATCTTTTCATCGACCAAATCTGCAGTAAACACTCCACCTCCGCATCACACCAACGTGAACCTTTCACCGCCATTGTTTGAAATGTCCGCGCATGGTCCCTCCTTCTTTTTTCTACGTCCCAACAGGCGCACAGGAAATGACCTCAGAGCCGCCGTAGGCCTCGTGCTCGTACACGTGCGCACGCTCGTGCTCGTACACGTGCAAACGTGCTTTACTAAAGCCCACCTCTCCCAAACGGGCCGTGGACGGCAAGCGTGCCGCTCCTAGACGTGGTACGGTTGCACTCACACTGGTCAAAGGAACCAGACTTTAGCCGTGACACGTGCTGGGGCACGGTACGGAGGCACAGTGGGAGTGCGCCCTGAATCGAATTCAGTTCAATCAAACTAAACAAACGATGTCTCATCAGTGGAATATTCTCCTCTTTCCTCGTTTCTGTGAAAATTCAGATTCTTTACATCGAGTTTGTCACTTTTCTTGTGTCTAACGTGTGTTTCCTTCCTGTTTGTTCGCAGCGTAAACGTCTGGCGTCTCATTACCTGAACAGCTCGCTCTTCCTGTCGGCACGAGGTAAAAAAACAATGTTTTTTATTTTCCTCTGAGTGAAACTAGAGCGAATTACTCCAGCGTTACAAACCGTGACGTGCTAGCTTGTCTGGAAAGGAACCAAATAACGCTAAAGTTAAATTACGGCGAGGGGGAAGTTGTTGTGACTGTGGTTCATTGACTGTTGTTGGCATTAGATACAATTGTGTATCGTCGGCATAGAGATGAGCACAGATATTGTGTTTTTTACGACAAAGCGGTAGCACGTAAATGGAAATACGCAGGGGCCCAAACACAGATCCCTGTGGGACGCCTTAGTGACGCGTTTCTGTAGAACTAAACTAATCCGAGCCCAAACTAGCTAATAATGCTTAAAGGCTAGGCTACATTTTGGAGAGAGGGAAAAACT
This sequence comes from Echiichthys vipera, assembly GCF_963691815.1. Classification (NCBI taxonomy): domain Eukaryota; kingdom Metazoa; phylum Chordata; class Actinopteri; order Perciformes; family Trachinidae; genus Echiichthys; species Echiichthys vipera. The sequence continues at coordinate 937,366 of NC_139845.1, forward strand.
GGCTTCATGCTGCAACAGTTTTTGTGCTTTGTGTTTTTTTTGTTGGTAATTTTGTTTTTATACATTTTTTAACTCAAACAATCGTTAAAACCAGAAAATAACAATGAAAACAATTGTTAGTTGCAGCCGTGGTAGAGCTAGCACTTCCCCTGCTACCAGTGTTTATGCTAACCTATGCTAAGCTATGCTATGCTAATGTCCTGACTGCTGCATGGCTTCACCTCTCACCTGTGTGTGTGTGTGTGTGTGTGTGTGTGTGTGTGTGTGTGTGTGTGTGTGTGTGCTGCCACTAACATCTGCTCTGCTTCGTTTTCATGCAAGACTCTGAGGATTTCTGCTGGAAGGTAGGTCACATGACTGATGATGTCACGCCTCGTTACACGTGCGTGTGTGTGTGTGTGTGTGTGTGTGTGTGTGTGTGTGTGTGTGTGTGTGTGTGTAATCCATTAAAATTACTTAATTGGTAGATGTTTAGTGCGTTGGTTTGATGTCTGGTGCGTTGGTTTGATGTCTGGTGCGCTGGTTTGATGTCTGGTGCGTTGGTGTGATGTCTGGTGCGCTGGTTTGATGTCTGGTGCGTCTGTTTGATGTCTGGTGCGTTGGTTTGATGTCTGGTGCGCTGGTTTGATGTCTGGTGCGCTGGTTTGATGTCTGGTGCGTTGGTGTGATGTCTGGTGCGCTGGTTTGATGTCTGGTGCGTCTGTTTGATGTCTGGTGCGTTGGTTTGATGTCTGGTGCGTTGGTTTGATGTCTGGTGCGTTGGTTTGATGT
>NC_139845.1:940636-950636 GCF_963691815.1 Echiichthys vipera
TCATCAGGCTGATCCAGCGCGACCAGCTCATCCAGGTCACCATGACGACCACCGCCACCATCGCCGCCGCCGCCTCCCTGCTCTCCCCGTCCTGGATCAAACCCACCAGCACCGCCGCCGCTGCCGCTGCCACCACCACTGCCGCCATCGCCACCACCGCCACCGCCCCGGGCCCGTCGGCCACACCCCTGCAGCAGAAGAGCCACGCCCACCGCCAGGACGACGCCGCCAACTAGCCCCTCCCCCTCCGGCGCCCCGGTGATGATTTCTCCCCGTCTGAATAAAAACCCGACCATCGTTTTCGGCGCGGAGCTGAAAAAAAATCCACAAAGAACTGAGAAAGAAGCGCCTCTTCACTGGAGTCAAGTATTTTTTAAACCCAACACCTACAGTGCTTACGAGATTTCTTTTTTTATGTTATTTTATATTTATTAATGTTCTTGGCCTTAATGTATTTATTACAAACAAGTTAGACGAGGGCGCGGCGGGCGGGCGGGCGCGCGGCGGCGGCCCCCGCGGATGTTCCCCGGCCCTACAGCCAGGTCTGACTCTCGCGTGAGAGCGAAGCGTCGTTAGCCGCAGTGACAGGACAAACAAAGATGGCGTGAACTGTACATTGATATATTTCCGCGTAGATGTTCGTTCTCATTCTCCTCCGAACGTTTTTTGCCATAATAATAATTCAGGAAATGTTTTCACGCATACGAGCCTTCAAACAAAAGCAGAGAGTAACGTTTTTTCAGTATTAATAGAGTTAAAGTCAAAGAAGAAGAAAGTATTTAAGATAAAAGTACAGAAATTAGCGTTTCTAGTGGAGAGTTTAGTATTTTCATGCTGATGCCTGTTGATTAATGTGCGTTTGGAGGATTCGAGGGGATCGCTGTACATATGTTGTATTATTATTATTATCTTCATCGTCATCATCGTCATTATCGCAGTTTCTGTTTTTACGAACAGCTGTTTTCTGTTCGGCAGCACAAACAACAACAACAACAACAGCAGATCCGTCCCGTTAGCTTCACAAATGCAGTCGTTAATTATTTAAATACATTTAAAAAAACTTAAATCTCAGAAAATATCGCAAAGTTTATTGAAGGTTTTGTGGCGTTTTCTCTGCAAAGCTTCAAAATATCGGGGAAAAGCACATACCTGGGGAGGGGCGTGATATTCAGAGGGAAACCGTGTTAGTTATAGTTTACAAACGTGACTGAGATTTAATAAATGCGACTTTAATCTCATAAATTCACGATTTTAATCTCATAAAGTTACGACTTTAATCTCATAAATTCACGACTTTAATCTCATAAATGTACGACTTTAATCTCATGAATTCACGATTTTAATCTCATAAATTTACGACTTTAATCTCATAAACTCACGACTTTAATCTCATAAATTCACGATTTTAATCTCATAAATGTACGACTTTAATCTCATAAATGTACGACTTAAATCTCATAAATTTACGACTTTAATCTCATAAAGTTACGATTTAAATCTCATAAATGTACGACTTTAATCTCATAAATGTACGACTTAAATCTCATAAATTTACGACTTTAATCTCATAAAGTTACGATTTAAATCTCATAAAGTTACGACTTTAATCTCATAAATTTACGACTTTAATCTCAAAATTACGACTTTAATCTCATAAAGTTACGACTTTAGTCTCATAAATGTACGACTTTAATCTCATGAATTCACGACTTTAATCTCATAAAGTTACGACTTTAGTCTCATAAATTCACGACTTTAATCTCATAAATTCACGACTTTAATCTCAGAAAATATCGGAGTTTTGTCGTCGTAAAATCACGACTTTAATCTCAGCACATTAAGGTTTTTTTCGTGTTAATTTACGACTTTGATCGTGTTTATTACTTTATTCTTTTACCCAAAGTCGCAGATTAGCATCGTATTAGAACTCGGAAATACAGAAAAAGTAGCGTAAACGTATTTTCAGTTAAAGTTAAAGTTACTAAAATCCTCATGATGCGTTCAGGGACAGGTAAAAGCGACAGAAAAGTGAACAATATTTTTGTTTGTGTTGCCGTCACAGAAAACAAAGAGTAAATAACCGTTTGTCCGCGCTGCACTCGAACGCGTCACAGAGGACGCGCGGCGCCCTGTTAAGCCCCTCCCCCTTTAAACCAGTATAGAAAATATGCCAAAAACGTTTCTTTGTTTTTGTACTGGGACCATCGTCCGTCACGTCTTCGTTTCCTCTCCCTGCCTCTTTTATATTTACGTGTTTTCTTTTTTACTCACGAGCGTTTTAACGGCGGCGAGCCCGTTTTAACGGCGGCGAGCCCGTTAATCCCACAGACGAACACTGCCTCAAGTCCAAATCCTCTCCGATCCGGGGTTTTCGTCTTCGTCGCGTCGTCGATCGAAAAAGAGACGAGCGTCAAAGCGAACGGCGCGCTTTCACCGTCGCTGGACTCCGACCACAAAGATGGCGTCCTCCTGGTTTCCCTGAAAACAAGATGGCGGCGTCGCCCGGTTCTGTTGGGTCCGTTTGTCTCACTAGTCTTCCTGCTGGTCCAGAAAGGTTCAGTTTAAGTGTTTAAAACGCGTTTTTTATAATTTCTCGTTCTGTCCTCGCCACGCAGTCGACGCACAAACACGAACAAAGAAGAAAGAATTCGTAAAGTTTTATCGGATCTTTTATCGTTTTTCACGGATCCGAGAAACTTAAAGGTTTTTGCCGATGACGCGACTTCTGTTCGGCGGCGAACGAGTGCGACGCACAGAGAAGGAAGGAAAAGAGAGAAGACGAGAGATTTTACCCAGAATGCATCAGTTCACACTAAAAAAGAAACGGTAACGGCTCGAAACGAAGAAGTTCGTACGACGAGGCGTTTGAGGTCCGTGCGTCTTTATTTTCAATCAGCTGTTAAAAAAAACAAACATTTTTAATCTAATAAAGTTACGACTTTAATCTCATAAAATTACGACTTTAATCTCATAAATTTACGACTTTAATCTCATAAAGTTACGACTTTAATCTCATAAATTCACGACTTTAATCTCATAAAGTTACGACTTTAATCTCATTAATTTACGACTTTAATCTCATTAATTTACGACTTTAATCTCATTAATTTACGACTTTAATCTCGTTAATTTACGACTTTAATCTCATTAATTTACGACTTTAATCTCAAATTTAAGACTTTAATCTCATTAATTTACGACTTTAATCTCATTAATTTACGACTTTAATCTCAAATTTACAACTTTAATCTCATTAATTAACGACTTTAATCTCATAAATTCACGATTTTAATCTCATAAAGTTACGACTTTAATCTCATAAATTCACGATTTTAATCTCATAAAATTACGACTTTAATCTCATAAAGTTACGACTTTAATCTCATAAAGTTACGACTTTAATCTCTTAAATTCACGACTTTAATATCATAAAGTTAAGACTTTAATCTCATAAATTCACGACTTTAATCTCATAAATTCACGATTTATAATCTCATAAAGTTACGACTTTAGTCTCATAATTTTATCGTCGGTGGATTCGTGAAAAGCTTCGGACGCAAAGATGCACGGACTGAAAAACGTCGACTCAGCAGAAAGTTTGTTTCATAATTCATTTTATTTCATATCTGAAGAAAACACAAAGTTCTGTCCCGCTGTCACTCAACCCACTGAGCCAAATGCACACGTTATGCTTTAGTATATATATAAATATATATATAACGCGCTTTACCCGAACTCTGAGCCTGGGGGGGGGGAGTCGTCTGCTGAGGTCGGCAAAACTGAAAACATTCACCGTGAGAGGAAAAGAGCTAGTTTGTGTTTCACGCAGCTGACGACGTCAAAAATCATAAAAATATCGTGAATATGGTTCGTTCCCCCGCGGGGCATTCACCCGACAGCTAGAATACACAAACGACGGAAGCTGGAAACTCGGAATTTTAGTCGGAAGTTTGAGGAATTCAGAAAAAGTCGTAAGTTTCGAGAAACTTGAGAAAAAAGTCGGAAGAATTTTACGAAAGTCGGGGAAATTTCAGAAAAAGTCGTAACATTTGAGCCAAACAATCGGAAGTTTTTAATAAAAAAGTCAGAATTTCAGAAAAGTCGCAACATTCGAGACAAACTTTTGAGAAAAAAGTCGTGAGAATTCAGAAAAAGTCGGAATATTTTAGAAACGCTAGCGGGACGATAAACCGAACGTGTTTCTGCAGAAAACTCCGAACACGTCGGTCGTTTCCGAACAGTTTTTCCTTTAAATTACGGAACAAAAACACGTTTTTTGACCCAAAACGTCGACTTTTTCTGAACCAAACCAACGAGTTTAGTTCGGACTCACGATCTCAGCCGCGTGTTTCCTGCGTAACGACCTTTAACGACCCAACAGACGATAAAAAGCGTCGCGATGCGTGAAAAGAGCGATGTTTCGTCAGCAGCGTCTCCTCCGGGCTCTTCCTCCGTCACAGACGCAGCAGATATGCATCAACATTGCACCCGACATGCCTTTTACAGGGGAATCAAACCACGAGCGCCGCCGAGAGGACGCGCTTCCTCGCCGTAGAGCTGCGACGCGTAGAGGGCGCGTATCCTCTGCGTAGAGAACGCGTTTTCCCACCGTAGAGGACGCGTTTTCCCACCTTACAGGGCGCGTTTCCTCGCCGTAGAGCTGCGGCACGGAGAGGACACATTTCCTCGCAGTAGAGGACGCGTTTCCCACCGTAGAGGACGCGTTTCCTCACCGTAGAGGGCGCGTTTCCTCACCGTAGAGGACGCGTTTCCTCACCGTAGAGGGCGCGTTTCCTCACCGTAGAGGACGCGTTTCCTCACCGTAGAGGCCGCGTTTCCTCGGCGTAGAGGACGCGTTTCCTCAGCGTAGAGGGCGCGTTTCCTCGCCGTAGAGGGCGCGTTTCCTCGCCGTAGAGCCGCGGCACCGACCCGAGACGCCGAATACGAAGGAAACCATATCAGCGCTCCGTGCTGCGTTCAGGCTCCGCCCTGAAAAACAGACCGCGGAGCGTTCAAACCCCCCCCCCCTCCCCCCCGTCAACCCTCCTCATCCGTTTCTAGAACTCGTCTCCGGGAGAAACTGTGCGTAAACAGATCTATTTTAATACACGACACAAACATTTGAACAAAGGAGGAAAAGAAGAAGAAGTTGGAACGTTTTTATATTTTATCAACGAGCAAAAAAAAAAAAAGGAAGCGTTGTTGCGACTTCTCGCCGCGACGCGCGTTATAATTTTGCCACGCGGGGACGACGGTGACGCGTGTAGGTGGAAGTGAAATGTCTGTCGGCTGTTGACGTAGAAGTTTTCTTGTGGTTGCTACGGGAACGGTCCAGTGGATAGTGTGTATAGGAAGTGTTTGTCTTAAATATGCCAGTGTAGTTTTTCTTCTGTGCGACGCATCGAACGTGATGCAGTCGGTCGACGGTTCAAGAGTAGTCTCACTTTTTTGTACCAAGTTCTTACAAAAAATGGAATCATTAATAAACAAAATACAAGAACAAAGAAGTGTCTCTGTCCTTTATTAAGATCATAAAGTATAATAATAACTCACTGTCAGCTGTTTTTAGTCATTTTGCATCTTTTTGTGGTGGTTTTGCATCTATTTTTACACATTTTGCATCTTTTTGTGATGGTTTTGCATCTATTTTTAGACATTTTGCATCTTTTTGTGGTGGTTTTGCATCTATTTTTAGTCATTTTGCATCTTTTTGTGGTGGTTTTGCATCTATTTTTAGTCATTTTGCATCTTTTTGTGGTGGTTTTGCATCTATTTTTACTCATTTTGCATCTTTTTGTGGTGGTTTTGCATCTATTTTTAGTCATTTTGCATCTTTTTGTGGTGGTTTTGCATCTATTTTTAGTCATTTTGCATCTTTTTGTGGTGGTTTTGCATCTGTTTTTAGTCATTTTGCATCTTTTTGTGGTGGTTTTGCATCTATTTTTAGTCATTTTGCATCTTTTTGAGGTGGTTTTGCATCTTTTTTTAGTCATTTTGCATCTTTTTGTGCTGGTTTTGCATCTATTTTTAGTCATTTTGCATCTTTTTGTGGTGGTTTTGCATCTTTTTTTAGTCATTTTGCATCTTTGAAATTAAAATTTGCAAGTTAAATAGTTGAAATTTGTAAGTTCCCAAGTTGAAATTCGTAAGTTCGCAAGTTGAAATTCGTAAGTTTAAAATTCGTAAGTTCGCAAGTTGAAATTCGTAAGTTCGCAAGTTGAAATTCGTAAGTTTAAAATTCGTAAGTTCGCAAGTTGAAATTCGTAAGTTCGCAAGTTGAAATTCGTAAGTTGAAATTCGTAAGTTCGCAAGTTGAAATACGTAAGTTCGCACATTGAAATTCGTAAGTTCGCAAGTTGAAATTCGTAAGTTTGAAATTCGTAAGTTCGCAAGTTGAAATTCGTAAGTTCCCAAGTTGAAATTTGTAAGTTGAAATTCGTAAGTTGAAGTTGAAATTCGTGAGTTGAAGTTGGTTTGAAGCTTCAGTGTGTGAGCGGTTGTGTGAAGTACCTCAGGCGGGGTTCGAACCCGCGGCTGCAGCGTGTCCTGGTGGGCAGGCGGCGTCCTTCCCCACTGGAGCGTCTTCACAGCGATGAAGAAGAAGAAGCAGAGACGAAGAAGATCAGACTGAAGCAGGAACACGCGTCACCTCTTTGCCGACTGCGTCTCCGTTTGGCTCCAGACTCAAGAACGAGCAGCAACAGGAAGTGACCGAGGACACAGGAAGTGACCGAGGACACAGGAAGTGACAGAGGACAAGGGCTTTTATTCTGAAAGACTGCACTAGTTTCTTACTGTCACATTTATTTAGTCATGAATAATGTTTTATTTTGTATATTCAAAAAGAGGATCATGAACCAGTGGTCCAGAGGACAGGACTCCGGGTTTGGACCCATAGGATTCGGGTTCGAGACCAGGGTCAGCTTTTACATTTAGTCATTTTGCATCTTTTTGTGCTGGTTTTGCATCAATTTTTATTAATTTTGCATCTTTTTGTGCTGGTTTTGAATCTATTTTTAGTCATTTTGCATCTTTTTGTGGTGGTTTTGCATCTTTTTGTGTTGGTTTTGCATCTTTTTTTATTAATTTTGCATCTATTTTTATTAATTTTGCATCTTTTTGTGCTGGTTTTGCATCTATTTTTAGTCATTTTGCATCTTTTTGTGGTGGTTTTGCATCTTTTTGTGTTGGTTTTGCATCTTTTTTTATTAATTTTGCATCTATTTTTATTAATTTTGCATCTTTTTGTGCTGGTTTTGCATCTATTTTTAGTCATTTTAGTCACGACTCATAAATAAAATAAAAACTGAACAGAAATAAATATCTTTATAAACGTGTGTGAGTTCTGAACTTTATTAAAACATGATGAATGAAATCATATTTATAATAAAAGCTGACGGATTTCTCTGTATGTGGTGACACGTGTGTTCAGTGTGAGCAGGACTCACTCATTCAATCCTCCAGCAGGGGTCAGAGTTCACAACGATACAGGAACAGGAAACGTTATTAATAATTATTGATCTGTTAACTTATTCAACAACTTCAGACTCTTATCGCGGGATTTCAGGTGCTGGACACATAAACAACACTGCAGGTAGATGGATGGATTCGATCCGGAAACCTTTTAACTATGAGGCAAGAGTGCTGACTACTACACCACCGTGAAGCCCTGCTTCTCATTTAATGATATTCACAATATGAGATCATATCTAGTGTCATCACATAGAGATGCAAAATGACTAAAAATAGATGCAAAACCACCACAAAAAGATGCAAAATGACTAAAAATAGATGCAAAACCAGCACAAAAAGATGCAAAATGACTAAAAATAGATGCAAAACCAGCACAAAAAGATGCAAAATGACTAAAAAAAGATGCAAAACCACCACAAAAAGATGCAAAATGACTAAAAATAGATGCAAAACCAGCACAAAAAGATGCAAAATGACTAAAAAATAGATGCAAAACCACCACAAAAAGATGCAAAATGACTAAAAAAAGATGCAAAACCACCACAATAAGATACAAAATGACTAAAAATAGAGGCAAAACCACCACAAAAAGATGCAAAATGACTAAAAATAGATGCAAAACCACCACAAAAAGATGCAAAATGACTAAAAATAGATGCAAAACCAGCACAAAAAGATGGAAAATGACTAAAAATAGATGCAAAACCAGCACAATAAGATGCAAAATGACTAAAAATAGATGCAAAACCAGCACAAAAAGATGCAAAATGACTAAAAAAAGATGCAAAACCACCACAATAAGATACAAAATGACTAAAAATAGATGCAAAACCAGCACAAAAAGATGGAAAATGACTAAAAACAGATTCAAAACCAGCACAAAAAGATGCAAAATGACTAAAAATAGATGCAAAACCAGCACAAAAAGATGGAAAATGACTAAAAATAGATGCAAAACCAGCACAAAAAGATGGAAAATGACTAAAAATAGATGCAAAACCACCATAAAAAGATGCAAAATGACTAAAAATAGATGCAAAACCACCACAAAAAGATGCAAAATGACTAAAAATAGATGCAAAACCAGCACAAAAAGATGCAAAATGACTAAAAATAGATGCAAAACCACCACAAAAAGATGCAAAATGACTAAAAATAGATGCAAAACCACCACAAAAAGATGCAAAATGACTAAAAATAGATGCAAAACCACCACAAAAAGATGCAAAATGACTAAAAATAGATGCAAAACCAGCACAAAAAGATGCAAAATGACTAAAAAAAGATGCAAAACCACCACAAAAAGATGCAAAATGACTAAAAATAGATGCAAAACCAGCACAAAAAGATGCAAAATGACTAAAAATAGATGCAAAACCAGCACAAAAAGATGCAAAATGACTAAAAAAAGATGCAAAACCACCACAATAAGATACAAAATGACTAAAAATAGATGCAAAACCAGCACAAAAAGATGCAAAATGACTAAAAATAGATGCAAAACCAGCACAAAAAGATGGAAAATGACTAAAAATAGATGCAAAACCAGCACAAAAAGATGGAAAATGACTAAAAATAGATGCAAAACCACCATAAAAAGATGCAAAATGACTAAAAACAGATGCAAAACCACCACAAAAAGATGCAAAATGACTAAAAATAGATGCAAAACCAGCACAAAAAGATGGAAAATGACTAAAAATAGATGCAAAACCAGCACAAAAAGATGGAAAATGACTAAAAATAGATGCAAAACCACCATAAAAAGATGCAAAATGACTAAAAATAGATGCAAAACCACCACAAAAAGATGCAAAATGACTAAAAATAGATGCAAAACCACCATAAAAAGATGCAAAATGACTAAAAATAGACGCAAAACCAGCACAAAAAGATGCAAAATGACTAAAAATAGATGCAAAATGAGCACAAAAAGATGCAAAATGACAAAAAAAAGATGCAAAACCACCACAAAAAGATGCAAAATGACTAAAAATAGATGCAAAACCAGCACAAAAAGATGGAAAATGACTAAAAATAGATGCAAAACCAGCACAATAAGATACAAAATGACTAAAAATAGATGCAAAACCAGCACAAAAAGATGGAAAATGACTAAAAATAGATGCAAAACCAGCACAAAAAGATGGAAAATGACTAAAAATAGATGCAAAACCAGCACAATAAGATACAAAATGACTAAAAATAGATGCAAAATGAGCACAAAAAGATGCAAAATGACAAAAAAAAGATGCAAAACCACCACAAAAAGATGCAAAATGACTAAAAACAGATGCAAAACCACCACAAAAAGATGCAAAATGACTAAAAATAGATGCAAAACCAGCACAAAAAGATGGAAAATGACTAAAAATAGATGCAAAACCAGCACAATAAGATACAAAATGACTAAAAATAGATGCAAAACCAGCACAAAAAGATGCAAAATGACTAAAAAAAGATGCAAAACCACCACAATAAGATACAAAATGACTAAAAATAGATGCAAAACCACCACAAAAAGATG
>NC_139845.1:955636-1007136 GCF_963691815.1 Echiichthys vipera
TGTCCTCTAGGAGCATAAACGTGTGCTAAAGTGTCCTCTAGGAGCATAAACGTGTGCTAAAGTGTCCTCTAGGAGCATAAACGTGTGCTAAAGTGTCCTCTAGGAGCATAAACGTGTGCTAAAGTGTCCTCTAGGAGCATAAACGTGCACTAAAGTGTCCTCTAGGTGTCCAAAACATGTGCTAAAGTGTCCTCTAGGAGCATAAATGTGCACTAAAGTGAACTCTAGGAGTCCAAACTGTCGGGTGTGTCCGGCTGAATGTTGTTTACTCGGAGCAGCCTCTGGTATGAGGAAATAACACGGGGCCCGTGTTTGTCCTCCTGCGGCGTCCGCCTGCTTATTCCTTCTCATTTTGTTCTTTCCATCGCGCTCTGAGGGCGGCTGTGGTGCCGCTGTCCTCGGGCCAAATGCGTGCCCTAGTTGCAGTTGGCAGCACTTTTCTCAGGCCGCGGTCCAACGTGCACAGTGCACCTGTCAGCTCTGACACCACAGTGCGGCCTTGTGTCTACCTGCCCCCGGGCTCGTCTTCAGCAGGAGCACGGTCTCAGGAGGGGACGAGGCTGGAGCAGGAGCCGGGGGGATGATCTCTCATGACGATCCAAAGCAAATACGTTTGTGGTGAACGACTGTTGGCGCTGACGATCTGTGCAAACACAAAGTCTCTGGTTACATGAAGCCGTTGATGATGAAGTGTCACGATCGAAACATCATCACGACAGAAGAACCAGAGAAAAGTCCGGAACAGCCCTGCAGGTCAAACCGAGCGACAGTCCAGACGGCGTGTTCTCGTTCCCCCATATCACGCCGTTTTGTCACGGCACGCTGCACCCACCTGTACCCACCACCCCCTGTAGGGGCGGGTTATGAGACACTGGGCCCCTGGGCACAGATACGCAAGAAGCCCCCCCACCCTGAGCGCAAACGTGTGCAAAAGTGTCCTCTAGGAGCATAAATGTGTGCTAAAGTGTCCTCTAGGAGCATAAACATGTGTTAAAGTGTCCTCTAGGAGCATAAACGTGTGCTAAAGTGTCCTCTAGGAGCATAAACGTGTGCTAAAGTGTCCTCTAGGAGCATAAACGTGTGTTAAAGTGTCCTCTAGGAGCATAAACGTGTGCTAAAGTGTCCTCTAGGAGCCTAAACGTGTGTTAAAGTGTCCTCTAGGAGCATAAACGTGTGCTAAAGTGTCCTCTAGGAGCATAAACGTGCTAAAGTGTCCTCTAGGAGCATAAACGTGTGCTAAAGTGTCCTCTAGGAGCATAAACGTGTTAAAGTGTCCTCTAGGAGCATAAACGTGTGCTAAAGTGTCCTCTAGGAGCATAAACGTGTGTTAAAGTGTCCTCTAGGAGTATAAACGTGTGTTAAAGTGTCCTCTAGGAGCATAAACATGTGTTAAAGTGTCCTCTAGGAGCATAAACGTGTGTTAAAGTGTCCTCTAGGAGCATAAACGTGTGTTAAAGTGTCCTCTAGGAGCATAAACGTGTGCTAAAGTGTCCTCTAGGAGCATAAACGTGTGTTAAAGTGTCCTCTAGGAGCATAAACGTGTGCTAAAGTGTCCTCTAGGAGCATAAACGTGTGTTAAAGTGTCCTCTAGGAGCATAAACGTGTGCTAAAGTGTCCTCTAGGAGCATAAACGTGTGCTAAAGTGTCCTCTAGGAGCATAAACGTGTGTTAAAGTGTCCTCTAGGAGCATAAACGTGTGCTAAAGTGTCCTCTAGGAGCATAAACGTGTGTTAAAGTGTCCTCTAGGAGCATAAACGTGTGTTAAAGTGTCCTCTAGAAGCCAAAGAAACAGTCTCAAACATACCCCCAGCGTGGTCGTGACCCCCATCGTGGTCGTCACCCTCATCGTGGTCGTGACCCCCATCGTGGTCGTGACCCTCAGAGTGGTCGTGACCCTCAGAGTGGTCGTGACCCTCAGCGTGGTCGTGACCCTCAGCGTGGTCGTGACCTGATCTCCGAGGCGTCTTTTTTATTGAGAAGGTTCCAACAAAGAGTCGACCCCAGAGAACCTGCAGCGTCTCTCATGACTGATCTTTTCATTCCTAAAGAATAATAATCCTTCATAAAGAGACGCCGCCGTCCTCAAAGCAAACATGTTCGTGGTGAACGGGCGATGTGGTCGGCGTCGGCGTCGGCGTCAGGTTGAAGATCAGACACTTAAACGTCCCTTTGAAGTCTCTGTTTACACGGAGCGTTGATTAAAGCGTCACACCCTCAGTGATGGTGTGACACTTTAATCATCACAAAGGTAAATATTAGGTAAAAACCGGCCGGTGCGTTTCCCACGGGTCACAGAGACGTCTTCAAACCGTCTCTTGAGCAAGGCACCGGGGGGGGGGTCACAGCGAGGGGGCTGCCAGTGACCAGCGCCCTGAGCAGTTGGGGGTTTGGTGCCTTGTTCAACAGCACCTCTGCAGTGCCCAGGAGATGAACTGGCACCTCTCCAGCCACGAGTCCACGCTCCATTCATGGTTCACACAGGGACTCGAACCAGCGACCCTCCGGTTCCCAGCCGAGTCACCTCAGACGTCTTCAAACCGCTTGTTTCGTTGTGTGTCTGTGTGTGTGTGTGTGTGTGTGTGTGTGTGTGTGTGTGTGTGTGTGTGTGTGTGTGTGTGTGTGTGTGTGTGTGTGTAGGGACTCTTCTCCTGTGTGTGCGTGTGTGTGTGTGTGTGTGTGTGTGTGTGTGTGTGTGTGTGTGTGTGTGTGTGTGTGTGTGTGTGTGTGTGTGTGTGTGTGTGTGTGTGTGTGTGTGTGTGTGTGTGTGTGTGTGTAGGGACTCTTCTCATGCTGCTGCAGAGGTTTGCTGTTATTTTCAGCAGCATTAGTGGTTAAAAAAGACCTTTGAATGCCTTCACCGTGCTGCCCCGAGCTAACCACTGTTAGCCACGCCGGCTGTTAGCATCTCTCCTGGATTTCTACCTTAATAAGAACTGTCTCCATGGTTACTGAGGATTAAAGCGCAGAGAAAGACGCTGTGATGACACTTTAACATGAACAGATGTTTTTAAACATGTTCGTGCAGAAGGAGGAAAAACCCGTCTACACAAACACGCGTTGTCTCGTGGACGAGGCCTCGAACCGGCAGCACGCCGTTTGGGAAATGCAAACAAAGACCAGCTGATAACCAAACACACGCGCTTTACGACCTGTGTGATAACCACGCAGACACTCTGGAGCAGACATAAAGCGCCAGTTGGAAGTCCGGGCAAACCGTGAACCAAAGAGTGGCAGAGAATCAGTCCGGCGTCCTCAGCTGCCGTCCGTCTGGAGGCCAAACGGCGTCCAAATGGCGCCCATGACCCAAAAATCCTGTTTTAATGTTGAAGCTTCAGCGTTTACTCTCAGTCAGGAGCGCTGTGTTTTATTCTGAAGCGCTCTGGTTCCACGTATCCAAACCTCCGCGGCTCCTTTTCATCTCCAGCACATGAAACACATCATCGCCTCAGAGAGACGGGAGCCTCCGCGTACATTAGCACATCAAACCAGAACATTAGCATCGCTCATCTGCGTCTCTACGGCTCTTTGAAGAGTGGACGGCGTCTCCTTTACCGCAGAGAGACGATTTAGATATCACTCATTATGAGCATCGAACCGTTTTAACTGAAACTGTTGCATCTGATGCTGAAGACTCTGTCAGAGCGGTTTGATCCGTTCGTACCTTCGCTCCTCATCCTCACATCATCTTTGTGCGCTCGTCTCTTCCTCAGAGCGCTCAGGAAAACTGCAGGAGAATGGCGTTTTTATTGTACGTGTAGTTACTCCGAACGTCCTGCTGGCGATGTGAAAGAGCACAAGCTCATTTTTAATTACTCGATGTCCTCCAGCTGAACACAAACACACCTCCTACAGACATTTTTACCCATGAACTCTCTCCGTTTATCTCTGTTTTTGTGTCAATAACGCATCAAAGTTCTGCATTTGTCGAATTTGCAAACCATCAGATTCAAAACCAACCCTTTCAGTCCCCTCTCAGGGCGCCCTCCCACTGTTCCTCTGTCCCGTGCCCCAGCACGTGTCACGGCTAAAGTCTGGTTCCTTTGACCAGTGTGAGTGCAACCGTACCACGTCTAGGAGCGGCACGCTTGCCGTCCACGGCCCGTTTGGGAGAGGTGGGCTTTAGTAAAGCACGTTTGCACGTGTACGAGCACGAGCGTGCGCACGTGTACGAGCATGAGGCCTACGGCGGCTCTGAGGTCATTTCCTGTGCGCCTGTTGGGACGTAGAAAAAAGAAGGAGGGACCATGCGCGGACATTTCAAACAATGGCGGCGAAAGGTTCACGTTGGTGTGATGCGGAGGTGGAGTGTTTACTGCAGATTTGGTCGATGAAAAGATTCAAAAACAGTCGACAAGACGCACAAAAACTCCGAGGTCTACGGAAAGATCTGGAAACAAAGCCACGCATCGCCATGACGTCATCAATGCGTGTGACGTGTTACGGCGTGATGACGTATAGGCAGCAAGAAGCATTCTCCGAGGCCCAGGTAGTGTGAGTACAAACGGGCCTGGAGGGGGGGACAAGGACCCTAAAGCACGGGGCACGGGACGCACGCACAGTGGGAGGGCGGCCTCATATTCTGCAACATGTTGAACTAGTTTCAGTTCCACAGAAGCCGGAGTTTGAACACAGACTGTAAAATAGAGACGGACGTCGTCGGCGTGGAGTTGACATTTACTCCCGCTGTTACTGTGTTTCCTGGTGTCAGTCATCATCAGGCGTCGTCTTTTTACTTTATTTTTAATGCTCTTTAATTCTGCAGCTGTCAGGGCGTCGATCCTCACACGTTATCACGTTCAGGCGCCGGGGTGAACCATCCAGAACACGCTCTTTCTGCCCCCCCCCCCCCCCTCCCCGGGTCCACGGGCTCGCTGGTCCCCAGTGCGGAGCGTCCTCACTGGGACATGTTCCTCTTCCCTCTGATAAAAATAACCACACTGACCAATGACAGCCACGTCCGTGCCAAGTCCTCGGCACCTGCTCCACCCGCCAGTTGGTGATTGCGTGTTGCCAGGCAACCAGCATTCCCTTCATCAGTGGGGCTGAGGGCTTTAATGTGATGGGGAGGTTGTTTACCTGCTCTTAAAGGGACAGTGACACATCGATGCACTCCCAGATTCTACTGAACGGATGAGAAACGACCTGCTGGAACACACGCAACGTGCCCTCACCTGCAGGTTTTTACAATAACGTAAGAAAAGTTCTGCACAAAAGTTCCTATGATATCGTATGAAACGGCGACGCCTCATCAAAACTTCCCTTTAGGACGCACTCCCACTGTGCGTGCGTCCCGTGCCCCAGCACGTTTCACGGCTAAAGTCTGGTTCCTTTGACCAGTGTGAGTGCAACCGTACCGCGTCTAGGAGCGGCACGCTTGCCGTCCACGGCCCGTTTGGGAGAGGTGGGCTTTAGTAAAGCACGTTTGCACGTGTACGAGCACGAGCCTGCGCACGTGTACGAGCACGAGGCCTACGGCGGTTCTGAGGTCATTTCCTGTGCGCCTGTTGGGACGTAGAAAAAAGAAGGAGGGACCATGCGCGGACATTTCAAACAATGGTGGTGAAAGGTTCATGTTGGTGTGATGCGGAGGTGGAGTGTTTACTGCAGATTTGGTCGATGAAAAGATTCAAAAACAGTCGACAAGACGCACAAAAACTCCGAGGTCTACGGAAAGATCTGGAAACAAAGCCACGCATCGCCATGACGTCATCAATGCGTGTGACGTGTTACGGCGTGATGACGTATAGGCAGCAAGAAGCATTCTCCGAGGCCCAGGTAGTGTGAGTACAAACGGGCCTGGAGGGGGGGACAAGGACCCTAAAGCACGGGGCACGGGACGGAGGCACAGTGGGAGGGCGCCCTGAGTGACCGGTTTTAGCCTCCAAAAGGTGGCGGTTTGAGTTCTGCATGAAAAACTGACTGGATCTGGAAACAAGGATCGATTTAATCTCAAAACCTACGAAGGAAAGAGGAAACTGAAGACAAACTGAAACAGAAGGACAGTGAACTCACCAGGAAACAACAGGAGACCAGGGAACATCAACTCAGACTAACTACAGACGAGACACAGCTGGGGAGGAACTAATCAGCACAGGAAGACAGGAGAGAACTTCAAAATAAAGCAGGAAACTGACAAAATAAACTAGAAAGAAGGCGTCCAGAACACAGAACTTGACAGGAGGTCGTTTGGGTGAAAGTCCGGGGGTCGGAGTCTGAGTCTTACACACAGGATAACGCACAAATGCCTGCGCGTTACTTTACGTCGTGTACGGAAAATGCACGAGAACATCATGATTTGAAGAAGCATTAAGTGTCTGCACATTGACATATAAGGTCATGAAAGCTGGGTCAGGACCCAAAGAACCAGGTCCAGGTCAGGACCCAAAGAACCAGGTCCAGGTCAGGACCCAAAGAACCAGGTCCAGGTCAGGACCCAAAGAACCAGGTCCAGGTCCAAGCGTGTGAACTGTGTTTCCTCAGGAGGGGGTCTGGAGTCTCCCTTAGAGAGAGGGGGAGAAGTTCAGCATCCGTGAGGAACTCGGAGTAGAGCCGCTGCTCCTTTGCGTTGAAAGGAGCCAGTTGAGGTGGTTCAGGATCATCTGGTCTGGATGAACCCTGGGCGCCTCCCTAGGGAGGTGTTCCAGGCACGTCCAGCTGGGAGGAGGCCTCGGGGAAGACCCAGGACCAGGTGGAGAGATTAGATCTCCACACTGGCCTGGGAACGCCTCAGGATCCCCCAGTTAGAGCTGGTTAATGTGGCCCGGGAAAGGGAAGTTTGGGGTCCCCTGCTGGAGCTGCTGCCCCTGAGACCTGATCCAGGATCAGAGGCTGGAGCTGAGATGAGAGTTGAAGCTGCAGCTCCTAGAAACAGCTGAGTGTGAGACGCGGCGGCGGTGAGGAAGCAGAGCGGCTGATCGCTGACGTTTCCTGCTGTTCCCACGGAAACATCTGGTGACCCAGAGACTCCAACATGAAGCCTGTGAGGAACACAGCGTGTGACAGACGTCTGACCCGCAGACGCTGATGATGTGAAGGTATCGACATGAACTGGCCTGAACTGTGGACGGAGCCGGGGACGGAGCGACTCATGAGACGACCGACACTCAACTTTGAATCCTTTTGTTTCTCTTTGTGGTCATTTTACCTCCATTTTTACTGGTGCTGGTTTTGCATCTATTTTTAGTCATTTTGCATCTATTTTTAGTCATTTTGCATCTTTTTGTGCTGGTTTTGCATCTATTTTTAGTCATTTTGCATCTTTTTGTGCTGGTTTTGCATCTATTTTAAGTCATTTTGCATCTTTTTGTGCTGGTTTTGCATCTATTTTTAGTCATTTTGCATCTTTTTGTGCTGGTTTTGCATCTATTTTTAGTCATTTAGCATCTTTTTGTGCTGGTTTTGCATCTATTTTTAATCATTTTGCATCTTTTTGTGCTGGTTTTGCATCTATTTTTAGTCATTTAGCATCTTTTTGTGGTGGTTTTGCGTCTATTTTTTGTCATTTTGCATCTTTTTGTGCTGGTTTTGCATCTATTTTTAGTCATTTAGCATCTTTTTGTGGTGGTTTTGCATCTATTTTTAGTCATTTTGCATCTTTTTGTGATGGTTTTGCATCTTTTTTTAATCATTTTGCATCTTTTTGTGGTGGTTTTGCATCTATTTTTAGTCATTTTGCATCTTTTTGTGCTGGTTTTGCATCTATTTTTAGTCATTTTGCATCTTTTTGTGGTGGTTTTGCATCTATTTTTAGTCATTTTGCATCTTTTTGTGCTGGTTTTGCATCTATTTTTAGTCATTTAGCATCTTTTTGTGGTGGTTTTGCATCTATTTTTAGTCATTTTGCATCTTTTTGTGCTGGTTTTGCATCTATTTTTAGTCATTTTGCATCTTTTTGTGGTGGTTTTGCATCTATTTTTAGTCATTTTGCATCTTTTTGTGCTGGTTTTGCATCTATTTTTAGTCATTTAGCATCTTTTTGTGGTGGTTTTGCATCTATTTTTAGTCATTTTGCATCTTTTTGTGGTGGTTTTGCATCTATTTTTAGTCATTTTGCATCTTTTTGTGGTGGTTTTGCATCTATTTTTAGTCATTTTGCATCTTTTTGTGGTGGTTTTGCATCTATTTTTAGTCATTTTGCATCTTTTTGATGTAAACAAAGTAACAAATAAAGTGAGAGTCGTCCTCGTTGCTCCTTCCTGTAAACTGGTCTAAAGTTGTGTGCGTGTCTTCATCACTGAGGTCACGATGAGCCTTCGGAGCTGCAGCACATCTGTTAATGTGTAACGTGTGTGAGTGTGTGTGATCG
Source organism: Echiichthys vipera (assembly GCF_963691815.1). Lineage (NCBI taxonomy): Eukaryota > Metazoa > Chordata > Actinopteri > Perciformes > Trachinidae > Echiichthys > Echiichthys vipera. The sequence goes on from NC_139845.1 coordinate 963,942, forward strand.
ATCATTGACTGAATGATGTGATCACGGTTGAGTCCACAGAGGTGCGACTCACATCCTGCTCCGTGTTTGGTTTGTAAATGAGCGTTTATAAACCGTTATCACAGCTCGGGAACAAAGAGCAGTGTTTTACAGCCGCTCGTCGTGTAACGTCCTCCAGACGTGCCCAAAAAAAGACAAACACTCGGGTGAGTTTACCGAGGGCGGCAGTTTGTGACAGGAAGCGAGGACCGTGCGTGCGTCCTGATGAAACAACTGGAACACCAACGACACACCTGATGCTACAAACACGCCACTCTGTGTTATTTCTCACATTTTCAACGTAAGAAACAGAAAAGCGTGGCTGTGGCTGTACGACCAAAGTCAACGTTAGCGGCTAAAGGCTCCGTCGTAGCTTAAAGAGCTCTTAGTACCGTATCACCCGCTTAGATCGCTGCGCTCTGAGACTGCAGGGCTACTTGTTGGTGAATAAGGTGCAGTTAGCCACATGCTAACTACAAATAACTGCTTTGTATTCATGAAAGGAAAATGCACCACACAGAAAATGTTTTTTGAGTGATGACATTCTGAATGTGTAGTTTGTAAGATTGCCAGCTAGCTAGCTAGCTTTTACGAGCGAAATTGCTAGCGACTTAACATCCCAAGTGCTAACACCAGCTGAGTCAAATGTTAGCCGTGTTAAAGGCTCCGACATATCTTAAAGAGCCATTTTGCACCTATTTTTACTCATTCTGCATCTATTTTTACTCATTTTGCATCAATTTTAATCATTTTGCATCTATTTTTAATCATTTTGCATCTATTTTTAATCATTTTGCATCTATTTTCAGTCATTTTGCATCTATTTTTAGTCATTTTGCATCTATTTTAGTCATTTTGCGTCTATTTTTAATCATTTTGCATAAATTTTCAGTCATTTTGCATCAATTTTCAGTCATTTTGCATCTATTTTTAATCATTTTGCATCTATTTTTAATCATTTTGCATCAATTTTCAGTCATTTTGCATCTATTTTTAATCATTTTGCTTCTATTTTTAGTCATTTTGCATCAATTTTGTTTCATTTTTAGTCATTTAGTTGGAATCCCTCTGAGCACATCGTGATTTAATGTCAGAGACAAATGAAGGATGTAAATTGGGCTGTGAGCCTCAGTGTCCCACAGAGGTAATAACACTGAACACAGGGGCCTGTTTGTATAAAAGATTGCATTTTCATTCAGAGACATCCATCGTGTCCACATTATCAGCGCTCTGCAGGCGCCCGAGCATCCACAAGGTCGTCTGGAATCAGCCCGCTTCCTTCAGATCGTGAACGCGGCTGCACGCCAGGAAACCACGGGGCTGCAGAGAGACAAGGACGAGCCCCCCTCAACGCTCCGCTGCATCACTGCAGTCACACCGAGCGTATGCATGTGTGTGCTCACGAGCATGCATGTGCAGCGTGCAGGGGGGGGGGGGTGCACTCTCAATCTAAACGCCCATAAATCATGTCAGGAGCAGCTCTTCACTCTCTTTTACTGGCCCCCACTTCCTCCCTCAGAGGCTCTGCATCAATAACACACATTACAGATAATAACAAGTGTTTTCAGTCAGTGACGTTTATTCATGAGGAAAGTCCCCGTTTGTGATCGGTTACGGCCTCGACACCAACTTAGGTTTTATTTACCTCAAATACAAATGAAGGACACTTACAGGAACTGTGTTTTTAGTTATTTTTTATCAGTTTTGAATGATTTTGCATCATTGACAGGCTGCGCAGAGACAAGGACGAGGCCCTCCGCTGTAACTAAGATGCTAAATGGAGGATACAGTAATAATAAACACAACAGGTTCAGATAAAAGCTTTTCTGTTCACACTTCAAAAAGATGAAATAGAGGTTTGTTGGATAATCAGAACAACGTTACTGTCAAAGGAACTGAGACGGGTGACCGAGCGATTCATGAGACAAGTGACACCGACACGAGCGGCTCACCACGCCAGTTACCGACGAGCGTCTGCTCCTGAACAGAAGGGAAACAAACCCAGTTCTGCATCATTCTGGCCCGAACAGACCAAAAAGTGGACTTTGAATCCTTTTATTTCTCTTTGTGGTCATTTTACCTCCATTTTTAGTTGTTATGTTTGTCTTTGTGGTGGTTTTGCATCTATTTTTAGTCATTTTGCATCTTTTTGTGCTGGTTTTGCATCTATTTTTAGTCATTTTGCATCTTTTTGTGACTGTTTTGCATCTATTTTTAGTCATTTTGAATCTTTTTGTGGTGATTTTGCATCTATTTTTAGTCATTTTGCATCTTTTTGTGGTGGTTTTGCATCTATTTTTAGTCATTTTGCATCTTTTTGTGGTGGTTGAGACCGTTAACGTAAAAGAAGAGAGGACCTACAATAGAGCCCTGAGGAACACCGACACCACAACATCTGTGTCGACTGAAGCTTTGCTGCTTTTCAGAAAAGGTCAAAGGTCAACGCTGCTCTGAGTATAAAATAGTCCAAAGCTACGCGGGTGACTTTGAGGATTATGTGGACGTCAGTAACGTTGCATCACTTACGTGTTCATGTTTAGGTTTTAGTTTATTTAAAAGGGGAACAGCGCAATTTCATAAAACACATGATTACACATGGTTAAAAAAGCCAGAATCAGCCAGAAGGATAGTTTTCATCCGTAGTCGCCTGAACATGATAAAAAAAGGCAAAAAAAATTACAATTTAATGAAGTTTAGTCCTCTATCGCCCGTTTTCTGTCATTTTGCTTCCTTTTTTAATAATTTTGCTACTATTTTTAGTCATTTTGCATCTTTTTGTGCTGGTTTTGCATCTATTTTAAGTAATTTTGCACTTTTTTAGTCATTTTAATCAATTTTTAGTTATTTTGATTTAATGTTTAGTCATTTTGCTTTTATTTTTAGTCATTTTGCATCAATTCTGTGTCCGTGTTTATTGCTCTAAAGCCCTTTTATGTCTCAGGACCTCAGACCTTACGGTCGAGGTACAGTCGCATCTTTGGTCACATGGTAAATCCGTTCGTTCGTTCGTTCGTTCGTTCGTTCGTTCGTTCGTACAGTAGGCAGAGTCGTTTTAGTCTCTCTGTCTGTATCTGGACGCATGTCAGCACGTCTCATACAGGACGGATAAACACCCGTGATGATCCTGTGGGACACTAAAGTTAAAGTCTGCAGAGAGTCTTGACGGAGGATCAGACTCATTTTTATGCCTTTAAACGACGTTTCTTCAGTGTGTGTTTTCTCTGTGTTCCCCTCAGTGTCGTTATCTGAGCCGCTGTATTGTTTTCCCCGCGGTCAGAGGAGCGGCAGGAATGTCTAAACTTAGAGGGCTGACCTCATGCTGCACCTGTCCCCCGCCCGTCAGCACGCCGCTCACGCCTCTGAGGGCGCCGAAGCTGCGTCTCTGCACAAAACTGCAGCTTCTGTCCGGGGAGACGTTGAGACCCGACGCCATGACGAACAGCACACGCGTGTTCACTGTGAGTGTGAATTCATGTTCAGTCGGTGTCGCCTGGATCCACTGAACTGAACTAAATGTAGTTTATAAAATCAGAGACCAAGAACATTTTCAGGCAGCGACCGCGGCGTGGAGGCGTAGCGTCACCGTTGACTCTCTCTCCCTGCAGCTCGTTGTTCAAGCGCCCGTCTGTGACCTTGTTCCTCTGCGGTCGGGTCAGGACCCAAAGAACCAGGTCCAGGTCCAAGCGTGTGAAGTGTGTTTCCTCAGGAGGGGGTCTGGAGTCTCCCTTAGAGAGAGGGGGAGAAGTTCAGCATCCGTGAGGAACTCGGAGTAGAGCCGCTGCTCCTTTGTGTTGAAAGGAGCCAGTTGAGGTGGTTCAGGATCATCTGGTCTGGATGAACCCTGGGCGCCTCCCTAGGGAGGTGTTCCAGGCACGTCCAGCTGGGAGGAGGCCTCGGGGAAGACCCAGGACCAGGTGGAGAGATTAGATCTCCACACTGGCCTGGGAACGCCTCAGGATCCCCCAGTTAGAGCTGGTTAATGTGGCCCGGGAAAGGGAAGTTTCGGGTCCCCTGCTGGAGCTGCTGCCCCTGAGACCTGATCCAGGATCAGAGGCTGGAGCTGCTGCCCCTGAGACCTGATCCAGGATCAGAGGCTGGAGCTGCTGCCCCTGAGACCTGATCCAGGATCAGAGGCTGGAGCTGCTGCCCCTGAGACCTGATCCTGATCGTTCACATGTTCAGACGTTGTGTCTGTTTTTGTTTCAACGGAGCGTTCGAACGAACTCTTATTTTGAAAGGGTGTTACGTCACACTGAACAGACGGACAGACCTTTTCAATGGGATTCCATTGCTAGGCAACAGACTCGGTCCTCGTTAACTTCCTGTCAGCTGATGCCGTTCACATTCACTGCAACAGGAAATAAACAAGGAGAGATTTAGAATGTTTGGTTTGCACTGTCGCCTCACAGCGAGAGGGTTCCTGGTTTGAACCCCTTCTGTGTGGAGTTTGCGTGTTCTCCCCGTGTCTGCGTGGGTTTTCTCCGGGTTCTCCGGTTTCCTCCCACAGTCCAAAGACGTGCAGGTGTTCGGTTCATTGATGACTCTAAATCACCCGTAGGTGTGAATGGTTGTCTGTCTCTGTTCGTCTCTATGTGTCCTGTGATAGACTGGCGTCCTGTCCAGGGTGGACCCCGCCTCACGCCCGATGTCAGCTGGGATCGGCTCCAGCCCCCCACGACCCCGACAGGGACAAGAGGCTGAAGATGAATGAATGTTTACATCTTTGCAAAAGGTCAAAAAAACAGAAAAAGGGATTTAAAATGAGAGGAAAAGGGTGAAACGATATGAAAGAAGCCGTGATTCATAACTTTAACACCGGCTGTGGTTAGAAGTGAGGTCACGTTCACGTAAACGCAGATTTCAAACGGGCTTTTCTCATTTCACTGCGATAAAAAGGCGACTCAGCGAGCCGTCACACGGGATCGATCCGGGAACCACGGCTGTGAGGGGACTCAGTGTTATTCCTCCCTCTGCTGCTGCAGATAATTAGCTCCTTGACAAGGACATGGAACGCACACACACACACACACACACACACACACACACACACACACACACACACACACACACACACACACACACACACACACACACACACACACACACACGCACACACACACGCACGCACACACACGCGCACACACACACACACACACACACACACACACACACACACACACCATCAGCCCTCTCCTCACTTCTGATACAGAAACCTTCAGCGTCTCGTTTATTACCCAGCATCCATCACTTCTGTCAGCTCATTGGTCCAGGTCCACGGGGGGGCGGAGCCAGCTGTCAGTCACCGGCTGACGCGCTTCCATCTCATCGGTTAAAGCTCCGCGCCCCCGGGGATAAAGGGTTTTTAGTTTTACTTCCATTATCCCAATTTACCCAGAATGCCTTTCCAAAGACGCTCTGACGTCTGAGCAAAGACGAGCGTCATTGGTCGTGTCGTCTTTAGTGTTAACGACTACAAAGAGACACAAAACAACTACAAAGACACAAAACAACCACAAAGAGACACAAAACAACCACAAAGAGACACAAAACAACTACAAAGAGACACAAAACCACTACAAAGAGACGCAAAACAACCACAAAGAGACACAAAACAACCACAAAGAGACACAAAACAACCACAAAACAACTACAAAGAGACACAAAACAACCACAAAAAGACACAAAACAACTACAAAGAGACACAAAACAACCACAAAGAGACACAAAACAGCAACACAGAGACACAAAACAACCACAAAGAGACAAAAAACAACCACAAAGAGACACAAAACAACCACAAAGAGACACAAAACAACTACAAAGAGACACAAAACAACTACAAAGAGACACAAAACAACCACAAAGAGACACAAAACAACCACAAAGAGACACAAAACAACCACAAAGAGACACAAAACAACTACAAAGAGACACAAAACAACCACAAAGAGACACAAAACAACTACAAAGAGACGCAAAACAACCACAAAGAGACACAAAACAACTACAAAGAGACGCAAAACAACCACAAAGAGACACAAAACAACTACAAAGAGACAAAAAACAACAATAAAGAGACACAAAACAACTACAAAGAGAAACTAAACAACCACAAAGAGACAGAAAACAACTACAAAGAGACACAAAACAACTACAAAGAGACACTAAACAACTACAAAGACACAAAACAACCACAAAGACACAAAACAACTACAAAGAGACACAAAACAACAAGAAAGAGACACAAAACAACTACAAAGAGACACAAAACAACAAGAAAGAGACACAAAACGACCACAAAGAGACACAAAACAACCACAAAGAGACACAAAACAGCTACAAAGAGACACAAAACAACTTCAAAGAGACACTAAACAACCACAAAGAGAAACTAAACAACCACAAAGAGACAGAAAACAACTACAAAGAGACACAAAACGACCACAAAAAGACACAAAACAACTACAAAGAGACACAAAACAACTACAAAGAGACACAAAACAACCACAAAGAGACGCAAAAAAACCACAAAGAGACACAAAACAACTACAGAGACACAAAACAACCACAAAGAGACGCAAAACAACTACAAAGAGACACAAAACAACTACAAAGACACAAAATAACTACAAAGAGACACAAAACAACAAGAAAGAGATGCAAAACAACTACAAAGAGACACAAAACAACTACAAAGAGACACAAAACAACTACAAAGAGACGCAAAACAACTACAAAGAGACACAAAACAACTACAAAGACACAAAATAACTACAAAGAGACACAAAACAACCACAAAGAGACACAAAACAACTACAAAGAGACACAAAACAACCACAAAGAGACACACAACAACTACAAAGAGACACAAATATCATGTATTTGTCGGTGAAAGACGGACTATAAAAGTCCAGACGTGATGAAACGTTGGAGGGAGAGTTGATGGACGTGAGGACACAGAAGGCAAAGGGCTCGAGTTTCAGTCTCACTTCCTGCTGGAGACGACGGCGAGGACACGAGGAAGGAGGTGAACCTGAGACAGAGGAGGTCTGAGGGAGAGAGACAGGTCCAGACGTGTTCTCTGTGCTGCGTGACCTCTGCGTGACCTCTGCGTGACCTCTGCGTGACCTCTGCGGGGCGGCTGCTGGATGCAGGAGGATCCTCTCAGTGCGTTATCTCTGAGCCGCTCAATAAAGCGTCATCAGGACACGGAGGATATTTGTGGAGCACTCAGCCGGCGTTCTGCTTCAAGTGTTCCCTCCATAAAGACCTCGGACCTAATGTGGAGCCTCTGTTTAATGGACTGAACCTCCACATGATGTTGAAGTGGAGTTAGTGGAAGCTGAAAAGGACAAAATGGGAAAGCAATTGTTGGCATTAATGAACCCAAAGAGATTTGCACACCCACTGTGCCTCCGGCCCGTGCCCCAGCACGTGTCACGGCTAAAGTCTGGTTCCTTTGACCAGTGTGAGTGCAACCGTACCACGTCTAGGAGCGGCACGCTTGCCGTCCACGGCCCGTTTGGGAGAGGTGGGCTTTAGTAAAGCACGTTTGCACGTGTACGAGCACGAGCGTGCGCACGTGTACGAGCACGAGGCCTACGGCGGCTCTGAGGTCATTTCCTGTGCGCCTGTTGGGACGTAGAAAAAAGAAGGAGGGACCATGCGCGGACATTTCAAACAATGGCGGTGAAAGGTTCACGTTGGTGTGATGCGGAGGTGGAGTGTTTACTGCAGATTTGGTCGATGAAAAGATTCAAAAACAGTCGACAAGACGCACAAAAACTCCGAGGTCTACGGAAAGATCTGGAAACAAAGCCACGCATCGCCATGACATCATCAATGCGTGTGACGTGTTACGGCGTGATGACGTATAGGCAGCAAGAAGCATTCTCCGAGGCCCAGGTAGTGTGAGTACAAACGGGCCTGGAGGGGGGGACAAGGACCCTAAAGCACGGGGCACGGGACGCACGCACAGTGGGAGGGCGCCCTCAGAAGACTTGGTTTGGGACCTGACTTAAGTTACATATGTTAGTAAAGTAGGTTTGTTGCTCCCTCTGTGCGCCGTAGGCCTCGTGCTCGTACATGTGCAATCGTGCTTTACAAAAGCCTGGGTCTTCCTCGAGGCCTCCTCCCGGCTGGACGCGCCTGGAACACCGTAGGAACCAGGACTGAGGGTAGATCCAGAGCTTTGTCTTCCTCAGCTCTCTGTTCATCACAACGGTGCAGTAGAGCGACTGCAGCTCCGCCCCCGCTGCTCCGATTCTCCGGCCAAACTCACGCTCCATCGTCCCCTCACTCCTGAACCAGATCCTGAGGGACTTGAAGTCCGTCACTTGGGGTCAGGACTCATTCCAGACCTGGAGGAACAATCCAGCGGTTTCCTGCTGAGAGCCACGGCCTCAGATCCAGAGGTGCTGATCCTCATCCCGGCCGTTTCACACTCGACTGTGAACCGATCCAGTGAGTGCTGAAGGTCCCCGACCCACGACGCCATCAGGACCACGTCATCAGGACCACGCCATCAGGACCACGTCGTCAGGACCACGTCTTCCGGACCACGTCGTCAGGACCACGTCGTCAGGACCACGTCGTCAGGACCACGTCGTCAGGACCACGTCGTCAGGACCACGTCGTCAGGACCACGTCATATGCAAAAAGCAGAGACCAGATCCTCAGCCCACCCAACTGCAGCCCCTCCCCACCACGACTACGCCTCCATATCCTGTCCATGAAAACCACAAACAGGGTTGGTGACAGAGTGCCCCCCTGGAAGAGGCCGACAAACTGAAGCTGTCAGACAAACGTCGTGCAGTCAAAAGTACCTTGGATTCATTCACCATTGGGAACCGAATCTACTTCATTCATCTTAAATCAGACCGGAGTTTCGACAAAAGCATGATTTTAAGTGTAAAGCGTGTGACGTCGTCTCTGCAGGAGGATGTTTGGACTCATTATTGCAGCCAGATCTCATTTTCCCGTGGCTGGCACCTCGTGCTAATTGCTTCTCCTGAACGGCGTGATTGGGGTCATCTGGATGTGGGTAATTGTAATAACTGTAATAACTGTAATAATTGTATTCTGCTCTGCTCATTAAGAGCAGCCGGCACCATCACAGCGAGAGAGACAAAGGCTTCCACTCGTCTGTCTCCTGCTCCAAGACACAGGAAATGAAATGCTCCAGTCTCATTTTAACATGGACGGTAGTCAATAACGACATAAACGTTATAAACGTTATTAACACACAAATAAAGTTATTATTATTATTTATAATTTAACGTGTTGACAGCAAACACCTCAACGTCCTGTTTGTTGCTGAACAGCAGAAGTGTTTCGGTAACTGACGACTCAGCAGAGTCACTTCCTGTCCAGACCGGCCCGTCCTCACCACACGGGCCCGAGCTGGCACCCGCCTGCACGTCTGCAGGCCGCCGGGCGCCGCGTCCGTCCAGCCGTTACGCAACGAGCCGTCTGCTGCCTCCTGCACACACTGAGACCTGAGACCTGTTTGATATCAACCTGTTTTTGTGTCTGAGGAGAAGAATTCTTCATTTATTTACATTCACAAACATTTCAGATGATGATTTATGGTTTGAGTCCGGAGCAAAGAGTTCAGAGTAACGTCTGAAACAGGAAACAACCCGTGAAACACGACGGCGTGGTCACTTTACGGTTAAAGGCTCATTCCTGCACAGCCTTCTGTGGGTCCTCTGACCAAAAATAGATGCAAAACCAGCACAAAAAGATGCAAAATGATCAAAAATAGATGCAAAACCACCACAAAAAGATGCAAAATGACTAAAAAATAGATGCAAAACCAGCACAAAAAGATGCAAAATGACTAAAAATAGATGCAAAACCACCACAAAAAGATGCAAAATGACTAAAAATAGATGCAAAACCAGCACAAAAAGATGCAAAATGACTAAAAATAGATGCAAAACCAGCACAAAAAGATGCAAAATGACTAAAAATAGATGCAAAACCACCACAAAAAGATGCAAAATGACTAAAAATAGATGCAAAACCACCACAAAAAGATGCAAAATGATCAAAAATAGATGCAAAACCACCACAAAAAGATGCAAAATGACTAAAAAATAGATGCAAAACCAGCACAAAAAGATGCAAAATGACTAAAAATAGATGCAAAACCAGCACAAAAAGATGCAAAATGACTAAAAATAGATGCAAAACCACCACAAAAAGATGCAAAATGACTAAAAATAGATGCAAAACCAGCACAAAAAGATGCAAAATGACTAAAAATAGATGCAAAACCAGCACAAAAAGATGCTTAATGACTAAAAATAGATGAAAACCAAAACCTGACGTCGTTTTGGAGAACAGGATTTCTGCAGGCTCATCATGTTGCGTTGGCTTTTATTTTGAAAATACTTTTTCCTGCATCTTTTAAAACTTTCAAACCTGCAGAGAGTACCGAGGTCTCCTGACGCTGCTGCAGGACAGTGAACGCTCCACGAGCGCAGCATTCTTTGGGCGGTGGACGTGGAAACGTGGTCTCTGGCTCACGGAGCCGTGTGCTGATCCCAGCGTTCCCAGAGCGTTTGGACGCCGCTGCCCCGCTGAGTGATGCAGCTATTCTTACGACTGTGACCTGTTACGTAAAAACAGTCAGGCCCTAAAATAAGAGCAGGCTTTTCAGGACATCCATTGTTTGCTTTAGTCCAGGACCAGGACTCTGCACCCATCAGCCCCCAGATTAGCCACATTAGCGTCGGCGGCGGCGTGCTGCTGCTGTGATGAAGGGTATTGATGCGTCTGCTGTGGCTGAGCCCCGTCCGTGTGTAGAAATAGACGACGAGCTTTCCAGGAAAACATAAATAAACCGAGTTCACATCAGTCTCCGCTCCGGACTTTCCTCCACACGCGACAGGAAGAACTTTACTGCTCTGAGGTCCAAACGGACGCTATCGACATCACCAAATACTACGACCGTGGTCATAAAATGTGCAACTTTGGGTCTTGAAATGTGCAACTTTTGGTCTTGAAATGTGCAACTTTTGGTCTTGAAATGTGCAACTTTTGGTCTTAAAATGTGCAACTTTTGGTCTTAAAATGTGCAACTTTTGGTCTTGAAAAATGACAACAAACAGCACTTTCTTCAGCTCCTTTATTCTGCATCATATTTATTTAATTTTCCTCATTTATGGAGATTTACGGACGACAGAAACAAAATAAAACAAGAAAGTGTCGGATGAAACAGCCTCTCAAGGAGGCGCTTGCTTCCTCCGTGAGAGACGCCATCGTTGTTGAATCACAACAGTCGCTTCTCAGCTACGTCACGTCTCTGAAACCTGATTGGCTCGACCTCCTGAAACCACTTTACTACGGAGCGAATCCAAGATGGACGAGAGGAGCGAGGAGGAGCCAGAGTCACCTGGAGAGAGTCGGGTCAGGTCTCACTCACTTCCTCCACTAACTTCTCCACGTTTTACCGTAAAACTAAGCTGCTTTCCCACCAATCATTTGAACTACCGCTCGTTAAAACGCTCTCAGACGCAGCCGTGTTCAACTGTGAGGGCCGTGTTATAAAGTGTTATCGTGTTCTTTGGATCCTGGTCGATGACCTCCGTCTGTTCGTTGTTTAATATTTGCTGTATCCAGGTTTGAATCCTGGCTGGGGCCCTTCTGTGTGGAGTTTGCATGTTGTCCCCGTGTCTGCGTGGGTTTTCTCCGGGTTCTCCGGTTTCCTCCCACAGTCCAAAGACGTGCAGGTGTTGGGTTCATTGATGACTCTAAATCACCCGTAGGTGTGAATGGTTGTCTGTCTCTGTTCGTCTCTATGTGTCCTGTGATAGACTGGCGTCCTGTCCAGGGTGGACCCCGCCTCACGCCCGATGTCAGCTGGGATCGGCTCATGCCCCCGAGACCCCGACAGGGACAAGAGGTTGAAGATGAATGTGCAAGCTTCAAAACTGTCCACAGCCCTTCAAAATAAAATACTTGCTTACATCTAAAGACATTAAATCAGTGACAAACATCAGGAAACCTCCGGGTTTGTCCTCATTCACAGCTCAGTCGCAGAAACACGAGTCCAGGTGTTTGTGTGTGTTTATGTGTGTGTTTGTGTGTTTGTGTGTGTGTGTGTGTTTGTGTGTGTGTGTCCTGGTCGCAGCTGCAGGCGGCTGAAGGTGACTGCTGCGCTAATGGGAGTGAGTCTCCGTCCGTCTCCTGATGTCTCTGGTGTCAGGAGCCGCTCGTCTCCCGGGGGACGCATTAGGAGATTACACGCTTCACTGACAGCGTCCCAGCATGCAAGGTGACGGACCGGTTTCCTGCCGCGGCCGCCCCTCCACAACAAAACACAGCCGTTTGTGCTGCTGCTGCTTCACCGTGACCCTCTTTAAACGCCACACCGTGCAGCAGCCGAGCACGTTAATGAAGTGGGTTTCCTTCAGTCCACACTCTCGTTATTGGTCCTCGGGCAGAGGTGAAGTTTAATCCTCTGCTCCTCAGATGGAAGAAGGAACACTTGGACTCTGGGAACGCGGCGTGGACTCGTAGGTGAATCATTTAAAGCTGAAGAAGGTCGTTTTTTATGACGTCATTGGTAAAAAACGAGGTCGTTCTAAGTGTCTGAAGTGATTCAGTCGTTGCGTTTGTCTCTTGGTTCAGAAGCTTTGTCTCATCGTTTACAGTGAAACTAGGATGCGTCTTAGCGCGTAACTCTGGTTAACTCACATCCTGCTTTACACCAACTCCCACAGAAGTACAGAGTAAGGGCGCCCTCCCACTGTGCCTCCGTCCCGTGCCCCAGCACGTTCCACGGCTAAAGTCTGGTTCCTTTGACCAGTGTGAGTGCAACCGTACCACGTCTAGGAGCGGCACGCTTGCCGTCCACGGCCCGTTTGGGAGAGGTGGGCTTTAGTAAAGCACGTTTGCACGTGTACGAGCACGAGCGTGCGCACGTGTACGAGCACGAGGCCTACGGCGGCTCTGAGGTCATTTCCTGTGCGCCTGTTGGGACGTAGAAAAAAGAAGGAGGGACCATGCGCGGACATTTCAAACAATGGCGGTGAAAGGTTCACGTTGGTGTGATGCGGAGGTGGAGTGTTTACTGCAGATTTGGTCGATGAAAAGATTCAAAAACAGTCGACAAGACGCACAAAAACTCCGAGGTCTACGGAAAGATCTGGAAACAAAGCCACGCATCGCCATGACGTCATCAATGCGTGTGACGTGTTACGGCGTGATGACGTATAGGCAGCAAGAAGCATTCTCCGAGGCCCAGGTAGTGTGAGTACAAACGGGCCTGGAGGGGGGGACAAGGACCCTAAAGCACGGGGCGCGGGACGGAGGCACAGTGGGAGGGCGCCCCTAACTCTCACCTAACCCGACTCTCGCCAGATGAGTTTCCTGCTTCATTCTCAATCCTTGCATGTGATTGGATAAACCACTCGTCCGTCTTCTTTATTGACGTGCTGCTTCAACCGCTCCCATGGAAACCAACCGGTTACGTTTCCTCCACCAAAAGCCTTCAGAGCCATTCTCTGGTTCTTTAAAGGAGAAAAGATTCTCGTGATCGGAAACACGCTGACACAGCAGCGTCCATGTTGGCGCCTGCTTCCTCCCTGAGAGACGCCATTGTTGTCTGAATCACAACAGTCGCTTCTCAGCTACGTAAGAAGCACTCAGCTACGTGCGCTTGTGTTGCTAACCCTCACACTGAATCCCACTGAAACACTGCAGCCTGTGCACGTCGGGGACTCGTCTGTCCGCCCCCAAAGCCACAAAACCAACATCTGAATCACTGCAGCTGATTAGTTTCAAACATTCAAAGCTGAGAAAGTGTTTTTTGGAACAGTCCTTAAATAAACTGGGCCTCGCTGTGAACGAGAAAACGCTCTGTCCCCCTTCAACCTTCTCTGTTTCCTGCGATTAATCACTACAACGAGGCGTTCACGGGTCCTTAATGAGTCCGGACGTGTCAGTGACTTCAATTAAAGCTGAATGTCTCTGCGGCTGAGATAACGGCGGCTCCTCGTGATGCACCAAACCAGTTAATCCCCCCAGAGACGAGAGCGCCTTTAAGCTGCCACCGAAGCTTCTGCGTTACACAGAGACTGAGACGCTAACGTCACGTCACAGCTACAAGAGTCTCCGCTCGTCAACGTGAAGAAAGATCCTCCCGTGTGACGGAAAGGCCTCTGAGATTTCCCGTCCGCTCCCTGAAACATTAACCCAGATTCTGTCGATTTCCCCGTCAGGAGCTGAAACCACGACGCCCCTTCAGTCCTTCAGCCGGAGGACACGGAGCTTTATTAGCGTCCTGGAAACAGGTCGTTACAGAACCTCAGGAACAGCTGCAGTGTGTCCGTGTGTCTCCTGTACTGAAGGAGCCAAACGCTTCCTAAGATGATATGTTTTTGGTGCTTATTAATGTTATATTTGCTAAATGGACTTGGACTTATAACGCGCTTTCTGACTACTCAAGGTGCTTTCACAGTGTTTGTCCATTTGTCCAAGAAGAAGAATTCCTTCATTACTCCCGCAACAGGGAAATTAGATTTTCACTTTATTATGGTTATTCATGACACACACACACACACACACACACACACATGCACACACACACATCCTATATACATGCTATTAATGGAGGGATGTTAGAGCGAGGGGGCTGCCAGTGACCAGCACCACGAGCACTTGGGGGTTCGGTGCCTTGCTCAACCGCATCTCTTTAGTGCCCAGGAGATGAACTGGCACCTATGGACTGAGCTACTGCCGCCCATGGCAGTGGACGTCTACAGACCATCTAATGTAATCATTCACACCACATTTACACGCCCATGTGCAGCACGAGGAGCAATTCGGGGTTCAGGTTCAGTGTCTTGCCCAAGGACACTTAGACATGTGGACTGGGGGATCAAACTGCCGATCTCTCAAATGTAGGACGACCCACTCTCCCATTGAGCCACAGTTGCCCCATATTTGATTCTGGTATTGTTATTGCCTTCCTCTGTAACAGGTGGGTGTGTGCTTCACTTTAAAAACTGCAGTTTTCGAGACCCAGACCCAGAACATGCTGGAGACCTTAAATATCTGGTCTGGTCTGCGGACGCCTCCGGGTCCCCGAGGAAGAGCTGGAACGCACCGCTGGGGGGAGGAGGGTCTGAAATCCTCTGCTCAGCCTGCCGCCCCCCCTCGACCCGGCCCCTCTGATACACAGACAGAAATAAATGAATGGATGCAAAATGTTTTCATTTCTTTAAATTGATCGCAGTCGTCTTGCGGCGACGCTGAGCCCCAGCTGCAGTTAGGGCAGTTAGGACAGTAAAGTTAGGGACTCAGGGGGTCCCTAACTTTACGTATCTTCTGGTCTTTGTTTTGATGGTTGTGACGTTTGGTTTGGATTCAACCTTCGTTCACACACGTGTCCATTGTTTTTGCTCGCAGTGTAAAACTCCAGACGCCCCCAAACTGGCCGAACCGTAACCTTCGAACGCCTGAACCACTTTGAAAGACTTCAAAGACCCATCTTGGGTTCCCATCATGACACAACCCTTTAAAATGAAACTAGATAGCAGAAGTGGACGATTCTGTCTTTCCCTAAGTCCTTATGAGTCTTTCCTTGGCATGTTCCATTGTGGATCGAGGACCAGGGGTCCGCGAAAGACCCTAGTCGCCCCCGAGTCTCGCCGTGATCGGGAATTCTAGCCGTAGTCGACGTTTCTTCGCATCGTCCAATGAAAACAGCTGTTGGTCTTTATTTGGACGAGTCGACGGCAGAGTTTCGTCTCTGAGAACATGGACGAACGTGACCTCGTCCTTTTTTTTACGCTTTCTTGGTTATGAACGGTTCGCTGACATGCGAGCACCGCGGGGATACACGGGTCCCATGACCACGCTCCATTACCCTCCATCATCCACTTTAAATACACAGAGAGAGCACAGGGGGGGCTTTTCCCACCCTCCTGCCGCTGTAATGGATGTTATTTAAACGCACCGTTCTGGAAAACTTAAGAGTCTGACATGAAAAATGGTCGCTGTGAAAACACGTCCCGTAGAGTCTGAAGGACGCCGGCGGTATGTCGGCGCTTATGTAACATTGTTTATCATGTGTAGGGAATTTAACAGCTTAATTCATGTCGGTGTAGTTTGGGAATCACAGCCTCAAACATTCACTCAGGCTCCAAGTGTGGTTAGCAGCAGCTAAGCCCCGCCCACAGAGAGAGACTTCCTGTTTTTGATCCAATCAGGAAGCTCCGTCAGCGTCAGTTCTCTGAGTGTCCACTAGGGGCAGGTTTCATAACAGAGCAGTTTCTCATTGACCCCCATGTTAAACAGGCCGTTTACACAGCATCATTAAACCTGTTTAAGGACAAAAGAACATTCTAGTCTGTGTGTTTAGCTCAGATCTCCATGGCAACACTGAGGGGGAGGGGCTAGTTTTTTATTTGATTGGAGGTTAAAGTTTATGAATAATTAGGGGCGTGGCCTCTTGAGTGACAGCTAGCCTCTGGCCCTCACTTCTCCTCGGAGGTAAACGTCAGCCAGATGGACGTACGCCCCTCCCCCCAACGTCACATACATGCCCTTTTTTGGTCAGAGGAAATGAGGCGGAGTCAAAG
Organism: Echiichthys vipera; assembly: GCF_963691815.1. NCBI lineage: Eukaryota > Metazoa > Chordata > Actinopteri > Perciformes > Trachinidae > Echiichthys > Echiichthys vipera. The sequence continues at coordinate 980,555 of NC_139845.1, forward strand.
TCCGACAAGATGGAGACTCCTGTAGGCGAGGACGACTGGATCAAAGTGAGAGAGCGGACCAGACGTCACCTTTTGTTTCCTAAACATAAAGAAATGAAACCGTCGGCGTTCCACTTCCTGTCCGGCGTTCCACTTCCTGTCCGGCCTTCCACTTCCTGTCCGGCGTTCCACTTCCTGTCCGGCGTTCCACTTCCTGTCCGGCGTTAAACAGAACGTCATATTTCGTACGATATCCTTCAAACCCGTGGATGAGAAACCGTTGCGTGGTTGCGTGTGAGTGTTTTCTGCAGAACCTTTGAGAGGAACAGAAGTGAAACTGCCCTTTAACTGATCAGACGACGGTGACATTTAGAGACCGGAGGGGGCGACCGCAGCGCACGCCACGTGGAGCGTCCTGCAGTCCAGACAGGAAGCAGAGACCTGGACAGAAGCAGGGACGAGGAGCTGCCAGAGAACACGGCAGAGACCAGAGAGTGACATTTAAAAACATGTGGACTGGAGTATGAAACAGGAAATGAGGTAGTGGCAGACTGCAGGTCACGTGCAGGCAGCGTGAGTCAGAGCGTCGGGGGCGGGGTCATGACGAGGGGCGGGTTTATATTACAGGACACGTCTGAAAATAAGTTTGGAAATGTTGCATCATGACGCGTCCGGGGCCCGGCCTCTGGATGATCCCTGCTGCTCTGACTGCAAACTCCCTCAGAGAGAGAGTGCAACAGGTTTAGGCTCCTAGAGGACACTTTAACACACGTTTATGCTCCTAGAGGACACTTTAGCACACGTTTATGCTCCTAGAGGACACTTTAGCACACGTTTATGCTCCTAGAGGACACTTTAGCACACGTTTATGCTCCTAGAGGACACTTTAACACACGTTTATGCTCCTAGAGGACACTTTAACACACGTTTATGCTCCTAGAGGACACTTTAACACACGTTTATGCTCCTAGAGTTCACTTTAACACACGTTTATGCTCCTAGAGGACACTTTAACACACGTTTATGCTCCTAGAGGACACTTTAACACACGTTTAGGCTCCTAGAGGACACTTTAACACACGTTTAGGCTCCTAGAGGACACTTTAGCACACGTTTATGCTCCTAGAGGACACTTTAGCACACGTTTATGCTCCTAGAGGACACTTTAGCACACGTTTATGCTCCTAGAGGACACTTTAGCACACGTTTATGCTCCTAGAGGACACTTTAACACACGTTTATGCTCCTAGAGGACACTTTAACACACGTTTATGCTCCTAGAGGACACTTTAACACACGTTTATGCTCCTAGAGTTCACTTTAACACACGTTTATGCTCCTAGAGGACACTTTAACACACGTTTATGCTCCTAGAGGACACTTTAACACACGTTTAGGCTCCTAGAGGACACTTTAACACACGTTTAGGCTCCTAGAGGACACTTTACCACACGTTTATGCTCCTAGAGGACACTTTAACACACGTTTAGGCTCCTAGAGGTCACTTTAGCACACGTTTATGCTCCTAGAGGACACTTTAACACACGTTTATGCTCCTAGAGGACACTTTAACACACGTTTAGTCTCCTAGAGGACACTAACACACGTTTATGCTCCTAGAGGACACTTTAGCACACGTTTATGCTCCTAGAGGACACTTTAGCACTTAAAATAGAGTCTGACTTCATTTCATCTAACGGAGTCGGTGCTGACTTGTTGCAGAGTTGTGTTTTGTCAGCGTCACGACAACAGGACAGACGTGGAAACACAATAAAACCCACTGGTGTAACGGTCCGTCCCGTTCTGTGGGACTGGGTGCAGCTCGGTTTCCTTTCAGCAGCTCTTGAACTGTCGTTGTAAAAGCTTTTATACGTGGAACTGATGAGAGTTCAGTCGGGGATGTGTTTCACAGTCTGCAGCCGTTTACGGAGAAAAGATCCAAATTTAGAGTTTTGATGTTTCACAGCTGCTTCACTCTCCAGCGCGGCTGCAGCTCACGTCACTGACTCATTATCTGAGGACTGTTTCTGTAGAGTCATCAGTTTATCCTTCACTTTGGAAACTGTCCGAAAAATGTCTCGTTTGGTCCAAAGATATTCAGTTTAATATGAAAACTTTCTTTCAGAACAGCTGCAGAGTTTGTCGATGAATGCATCAGTCGACGGATTTAATCACCGCGCTCACAGTTCTTCTGCAAACGTCTGGTCTCTAGGAATCGCAGAGACCGCCGTCCCAGGGGCGTGCACAGACTATTTGAAGGACACGGGCGAAAAGGAAAAGAAGGGCAAATACAGCGCGTCCTCGCCACTGAAGAGGACACTTTAACACACGTTTATGCTCCTAGAGGACACTTTAACAGGTTTATGCTCCTAGAGGACACTTTAACACACGTATAGGCTCCTAGAGGACACTTTAACACACGTTTATGCTCCTAGAGGACACTTTAGCACATGTTTAGGCTCCTAGAGGACACTTTAGCACACGTTTAGGCTCCTAGAGGACACTTTAACACACGTTTATGCTCATAGAGGACACTTTAACACACATTTATGCTCCTAGAGGACACTTTAACACACGTTTATGCTCCTAGAGGACACTTTAACACACGTTTATGCTCCTAGAGGACACTTTAACACACGTTTATGCTCCTAGAGGACACTTTAACACACGTTTATGCTCCTAGAGGACACTTTAACACACGTTTATGCTCCTAGAGGACACTTTAACACACGTTTATGCTCCTAGAGGACACTTTAACACACGTTTATGCTCCTAGAGGACACTCTAACACACGTTTTTCAACAGTTGGGGGGCTAATCGTCACCAAATTCGGTCCAAAACATCTGGATGAAGCATGAAAACTTCTATGTTCCCTATAGTTGTGGACGTGACACATTTGGCCGGCGGATGGCGCTACAGCAGCATCATCTGACTGTAAATGAATGAATGTGTGTGTGTCTGACTGTCCTTCAAATATCTGAGGAACCATTCGTCCCAGCAGCTTCGCTTTGGGCAGGTGAGTCGTGGAGGACTGAAGGGAGTGCAGCGTCGAACATGAAGCCGATCGGACCGGTGGTTCCCCAGCAGCGGCGCCTCCAAACGTCCCGCTCTGAACCCGAAATCACGCTCGGTGATAGATCAGATGATTTGTTTACGTTTAAAGTTTTTTATCTTCATCTTGGTGAATGTTTTCTGCTCTCGTGTTTTTAACGCCCTGCTCCATAACACACTGTTGTTGTTGTTGTTGTTGTTGTTGTTGTTGTTTTAACGCACGTGTCTCCTGTTTTATTGTTGTTTATCATCTTTATCCGCTTATTAAATCTGCAGCTGCCGTGATTTCTGAATGACTGTGTTTCTTCTTCTCTCAGATGCAAATGTGTCTCTCTCTCTTCTCTTCTTCAGGTCATTTCATGCACCCCCCCCCCCCCCCTCAGTCCACCCCCCCCCCCTCCCTCGGGTCATTCCATGGGAAAAGAAACTTTTCCTGCAGCCCTGAGACAAACCCAGCTATTTTAGGAGAACACGTCACTGCTTTGAGCTGCAGCCCACAAACTCTCCCTCTTTTCCATCATCCCGCTCTTTCCTCTTTTCCTCCTCGGGACTTGTTGCACAGCAGCAGACGTGTTGCTCTCAAACCTCTCCACAGTTCACGGACAGCAGCAGGAACAGGGCTCTGGTGTTTTCATGCACGGCGCAACATGCCTGCAGCCGCGCGCACAGCTGAGCCATGACACAGCCCGCGGGTCGCGCTCAACTTGTGGAGCCGCTGAGCCGCGTTCAAGGTTCCGCTGTGACATTGCAGAGCCTCGTTTCCTGCGTCCCTGCCCCCCTTTATGTGCGTGTCTCTGTGCAGGAGAGGACGGGGATGGGTGGACGGAGGAGCACGAGCCCCTGAGCCACAGGTATTCATCTGCGATCACGAACGGGGGGGGGGGGGGGGAAACGCATGAACGTCGCATGTTTTTCAGCCCATTTCTCGCGCTTCTGTGCGTTTTTACGCGTTTAAACAGCTTTAATTCACCAGTGCACGTCCGCGGACGCACATCTCACGTGACATTTCACCATAAACAACAACTCAGGTGATAACCTTGAGCCCGCGCCGCGCTGGACACAACAGGTTCATTACGCGCGACACTTTCTGTCTCCGCGTTCGTCACGTTTCCTCCTGAAAATCGTTTTTTTTTTTCCTGTTTGATGCTTTAAAAAAATATAATGTGGATCCCATTCATGTTGAGCGTGTGTGCGTGCGTGTGTGTTTTTGTTTCCCCCCTCCCTCAGTGACGGAGCGTGCACACACACACGTCAGCTCGGGGGGAGGGCGCAGCCTGCTTTAAGATGCGCTGGATGTGACAGAGGAGTCCAGACTACAGCGGCGCGTGGACCGGGGAGCGAGAAAAGGTGAGCGTGGACTGGAGGGGTGGGGGGGCAGCAGCGGCGGCGGCGGCGGCACAACAATGCCAGAGGAGCCGGCTCAGCGGCAGACGTGACGCGGACTCACTGAGGCCGAGGAAGAGACACGCTCAGCGGGTTTTTCCAAATTACGCGCAGCGCGTGAGGGGGGACAGAGGGGACTGAGCTGCGGGGAGAGGAGCCCTTCTGCGGGAGAGGGGGGTGGGGTGGGGGGGTAAGATGACAGTGGTGCCCGCAGAGAACCTGGATGAGACTGTGGCACTGGCCGCGCTGTCGGCCCAGGATGTGTACGCGCCGGAGAGGGGAGCCGAGAACCAGGAGTGCTGCGAGCGCGTGGTCATCAACATCTCCGGGCTGCGCTTCGAGACGCAGCTGAAGACGCTCGCGCAGTTCCCCTCCACCCTGCTGGGGGACCCGCGCAAGAGGATGCGCTTCTTTGACCCCCTGAGGAACGAGTACTTCTTCGACAGGAACAGACCCAGCTTCGACGCCATCCTCTACTACTACCAGTCCGGGGGGAGGCTGCGCAGACCCGTCAACGTGCCCGTGGACATCTTCATGGAGGAGATCAAATTCTACGAGCTGGGGGAGGAGGTGATCGAGAACTACAAGGAGGACGAGGGGTTCATCAAGGAGGAGGAGCGCCCGCTGCCCGAGAACGAGTTCCAGCGGCAGGTCTGGCTCCTGTTCGAGTACCCGGAGAGCTCCGGACCCGCCAGGGGGATCGCGATCGTCTCGGTGCTGGTCATCCTCATCTCCATCGTGATTTTCTGCCTGGAGACTTTACCGGAGTTCAGGGAGGAAGCCAGGACTTTCGACGAGCAGCAGCTGGCGTTGAACGGGACCGGACCCGGAATTGCGCGCGCCAAGAAGCCGAACCCCTTCACAGACCCGTTCTTCATCGTGGAGACCCTCTGCATCATCTGGTTCTCCTTCGAGCTCCTTGTGCGGTTCCTGGCGTGCCCGAGCAAGCCCGCGTTCTTCAAGAACATCATGAACACCATCGACATCGTGGCCATCATGCCCTACTTCATCACGCTGGGGCTGGAGCTGGCGGAGCACCAGGGGAACCAGCAGCAGGCCATGTCCCTGGCCATCCTCCGGGTCATCCGCCTGGTGCGGGTCTTCCGCATCTTCAAGCTGTCGCGGCACTCCAAGGGGCTCCAGATCCTGGGGAAGACCCTGCAGGCGAGCATGCGGGAGCTGGGTCTGCTCATCTTCTTCCTCTTCATCGGGGTCATCCTCTTCTCCAGCGCCGTGTACTTCGCGGAGACGGACGACCCGGACTCCGGCTTCAGCAGCATCCCGGACGCGTTCTGGTGGGCCGTGGTCTCCATGACGACCGTGGGGTACGGGGACATGTGTCCGGTGACCATCGGGGGGAAGATCGTGGGCTCCCTGTGCGCCATCGCCGGGGTGCTCACCATCGCGCTGCCGGTGCCGGTCATCGTGTCCAACTTCAACTACTTCTACCACCGGGAGACGGAGCACGAGGAGCAGCTGCAGTACACGCACGTGACCTGCGGGCAGCAGGGGCCCCAGTTCGAGTTCAGCCACAGCGACAGCAAAGCGTCCCTGTCCAAGGGGGGCTACCCGGACAGCGAGGACGCGGACTCCGTCAAATACACCAACTGCAGCCCGCACAAAGGCTACACCGGGAAACTCACCGACGTCTGACCCGGGGCCCAGAGAGGGGGAGGGGGGAGGGGGACACCTGTCAGACCACATCCTGAGCTCTGGTCCCGGTCCAGAGGGAGGAAGGGAGGGGGGCACCTGTCAGACCACATCCAGAGCTCTGGTCCCGGTCCAGAGGGAGGGAGGGAGGGGGGCACCTGTCAGACCACATCCTGAGCTCTGGTCCCGGTCCAGAGGGAGGGAGGGGGGCACCTGTCAGACCTCATCCTGAGCTCTGGTCCCGGTCCAGAGGGAGGAAGGGAGGGGGGCACCTGTCAGACCTCATCCAGAGCTCTGGTCCCGGTCCAGAGGGAGGGAGGGGGGCACCTGTCAGACCTCATCCAGAGCTCTGGTCCCGGTCCAGAGGGAGGGGGAGGGGGCACCTGTCAGACCTCATCCTGAGCTCTGGTCCCGGTCCAGAGGGAGAGGGAGGGGGGCACCTGTCAGACCTCATCCTGAGCTCTGGTCCCGGTCCAGAGGGAGGGAGGGAGGGAGGGGGGCACCTGTCAGACCTCATCCAGAGCTCTGGTCCCGGCCCAGAGGGGGGGGGGGGGGGGCACCTGTCAGACCTCATCCAGAGCTCTGGTCCCGGCCCAGAGGGAGGGAGGGGGGCACCTGTCAGACCTCATCCTGAGGGAGTCCACCTCACTGACGGGTTCTCAGAGGACCCACACATCTTTGTCTTCCATCATCACCGCGCGGGAGGGAGCGCTTCTAGATTGTAGCACTTTATTATTATTATTATTATTATTATTAATTATTAATAATTATTAATGTGTCTCTTAGTAAACGCGTAATTTATTGACACACTGATGCAGGTTTAAAGTTTACATTTGCTTTGTTCTCGGAGCACGGGACCAACACGGGGACCAGGGGGCGGGGCGGGGGGGGGGGGGGGGGTTATTATGGGATGCAGATTTTTCAGGTGCAGCTTCTTTTTCCTTTATTTTTTACGCCGGACCGAGCGCGCCCCCGTGCGGCGGCGGCGCGGCCCCGCAGCCGCTGCGCCGTGGATGCAGTTTCTATAGCAACCTTCCAGACTTTTCCGTGTGTCTGGACGATGCAAGGACGGCGAGGCTGCAGCCGCGGGGAGCAGGACGGCCTCCATGTTGCGGGAGCCTCCATGTTGTTGCGACCTGTTGTCTGCATCCAAACACGCGCTGAACGCAGTGCATTATGGGATGTTTTAGGCTCAAAATGACGCAACTAAGGTTTAAAATTTGATATTTTTTAGATTAAAGGGAAGAAAATTATCACATTTAATATTTTGACAGATAAAAATATAATGTTTCAGTGTTTCAGAGCTCGGCTGATGATGAAACAATACAGATATTTATGTTTTATTGAGATTTATTTTAAATTCCAGCTGATTTTCATAACAACAAAGTGATAAAACCTCCTGGAAAATGATGATTTTAGTGTAAACAGTAGATTTTATTGTAAAAATTACAATAAAAGTGACATAAAAAGATTATTTTGAAGAGAAATTTCACTGGAATCAGTAAAAATATTAAAAGAATCTGAAACAAAGATGTTAAAAGAAAAGAAAGACACTTTCTGTTGCAGGTATGGAAGCCTAAAGAGGCCAAAATCAGAATATTTGGCATTGAGTTTCATAATAAAAGGTCCTGAAGCAGGATATTTTAGTGTAAACAATATATTTTAATCTAATTAATGACGAAATTCATTAAGTATGGAAGCCCAAAAGGACCAAAATCTAAAATTGTGATTGCACTTCACAGTTAAATGTCCCGTAGAAGGATATTTTAGTGTAAACAAGAGTTTTCCTGATGAAAAATTACTTTAAAAGAACATTTTAAACAGAAAAGTCACTGGAATCAATAAAAATATTAAACAGAATTTGAAACATAGAAAAAAAAGCAATTTCTGCAGCTGTATGGAAGCCAAAACAGGTAAAAATTTGAATATTTGGCATTAAGTTTCATAATAGATTGTCTGGAAGCAGGATGTTTTAGTGTAAACGATATGTTTGAATCTAATTAATGACGGAAATCCATTAAGTATGGAAGCCAAAAAGGACCAAAATCTTAAAATGACTATAAAAGAACATTTTAAACAGAAAAGCTCACTTTCTGCTGCTGTATGGAAGCCAAAAAATGCAAAATCTGAATATTTGGCATTGAAATTGGGATTGAGTTTCAAAATAAAATGTCCTGAAGCAGAATGTTTTAGTGTAAACGATATATTTTAATCTAATCAATGACAGAAAAAAACACAAAGCGGATACAAACTTCTAAAAAGAAAAATTTAAGCCAAATTTGCCACTTTGTGTTGCGCAGCTTCAGTGTCGTATGGAAGCCAAAAAGGACCAAAACCTGAAATTGTGATTGCATTTCACAGTTAAATGTCCCGTAGAAGGATGTTTTAGTGTAAACACGAGTTTTTCTGGTAAAAAAATGACTTTAAAAGAACATTTTGAACAGAAAAGCTCACTTTCTGCTGCGGTATGGAAGCCAAAAGAGGCAAAAATGGAATCTTTGGCATTGAAATTGGGATTGACTTTCAAAATAAAATGTCCTGGATCAGGATGTTTTAGTGTAAAACAATATATTTTAATCTAATTAATGACAGAAACCCCCAAAATACTGATAAACTTTTTGTTTTGCACCTTCAGCGTAGTATGGAAGCCAAAAAGGACCAAAATCTGAATATTTTGCATTAAATTGTGATTGCATTTCGTAATTAAATGTCCTGAAGCAGCATATTTAAGTGTAAACACGAGTTTTTCTGGTAAAAAATGAATTTAAAAGAACATTTTGAACAGAAAAATCCATTTCCTGCTGCCGTATGGAAGCCGAAAGAGGCAAAACCTGAATATTTGAATTCCTGAAACAGGATATTTTAGTGTAAACAAAATCTTTCAATCCCACAAATCACAAAGAAAACAAAATACTGACACAAACATCCCAAAAAAATTAATAAATACAAAAGATTTTAGCTAAATTTTGTCACTTTTTCAGTGAATCGTCGGCAAAGTACGGCGGCCGAAAAGAGAAAAACCTGAATATTTAAATGCAGAAAATTGAAAGCACTTTGTCTCTTGTTTGCTTCCATATTTGACTTTTATCGTCATCAGCCGAGCTCTTCACCGAAAACACCTTAAATCTGTTTTAAAAAGTCAAAAGTCGCAGAAGTTTATCGCAGAGTGAATCCACCGGTGGCGTTTGGCGTTAAAGGACCTTAAACGCCGCGTCTCTGGGGACGAATCGACCGAACATCGAGACGACAAAAGAGGATTTTTGAGCAAACTGAGGGAATCGAACTGTTCCCGTGCTGTTGGATTATCAGCTGATGGAGTTTCCCTGCAGACGGACGGACGGACGGACGGACGGGGGACGGACGGGGGGGCGGACGCTCACGCTGAGAGGTGAGTCCAACCGCTGACATTACATCTGTGCATCTGCGTTCATGTTCTAACCAATCAGCAGAGAGCGACCTGTTCCGTCTGTTGGCATCATTAAGGGCGCACTCCCACTGTGCCTCCGTCCCGTGCCCCAGCACGTGTCACGGCTAAAGTCTGGTTCCTTTGACCAGTGTGAGTGCAACCATACCACGTCTAGGAGCGGCACGCTTGCCGTCCACGGCCCGTTTGGGAGAGGTGGGCTTTAGTAAAGCACGTTTGCACGTGTACGAGCACGAGCGTGCGCACGTGTACGAGCACGAGGCCTACGGCGGTTCTGAGGTCATTTCCTGTGCGCCTGTTGGGACGTAGAGAAAAGAAGGAGGGACCATGCGCGGACATTTCAAACAATGGCGGTGAAAGGTTCACGTTGGTGTGATGCGGAGGTGGAGTGTTTACTGCAGATTTGGTCGATGAAAAGATTCAAAAACAGTCGACAAGACGCACAAAAACTCTGAGGTCTACGGAAAGATCTGGAAACAAAGCCACGCATCGCCATGACGTCATCAATGCGTGTGACGTGTTACGGCGTGATGACGTATAGGCAGCAAGAAGCATTCTCCGAGGCCCAGGTAGTGTGAGTACAAACGGGCCTGGAGGGGGGGACAAGGACCCTAAAGCACGGGGCACGGGACGGAGGCACAGTGGGAGGGCGCCCTGAGTTTGCGTCTGTTAAAAATAAAATAAAATATAAAATCAAATATAAGAAGCATTAATAAAGTGTGAGAATTAATAGAATATAAAAATTAAACTATACACTTGAATGAATCCATATATTTAAAGCATTAAATTATTTTTATTGCAGCTCCTTTGATCAAACACAGAATTATTATTATTTTCATTCATAAATGTAAATATTTTTGTTCACACAACTGCAGCTGAGAGCCAGCAGGTGGCAGCACACACACACACACACACACACACACACACACACACACACACACACACACACACACACACACACACACACACACACACACACACACACACACACACACACACACACACACACACGTTTAAAGTCCTTATAATAATGAAAAAGAATCCCTTTTATTTTACCTTCAAAATAAAGTAAATAAAATAATTATTAAAAAAATATTATTATTTAATAAAAAATAATACTTTTTTATTTTTTTAAATATATTTCGATTTTATTATTATTAAATTAATTTATTATATATATATATATATATATATAATATAACAATACCTTCTACTGTATTATTAATTAATTATGGTTTATTATTTGTTTACATAAAGGCTACAGAATCAAAGTATGTAAAAACAAATTATGTCTATTTTTAAAACTATATAAATAAATAAACAGAAAATGACATTTGTCACATTTAAATCTGTTTCTGTGAGAATAAATGACTTTGTATTAGTCCAAACTCTAAATTTATTATTATTTTACTGAGACTTTGTTAAACGTTAAAATAATATCTGTGAGAAACATTTGATCAAAGCTCAGAGACAAACAGCTGATTCTTTAGTCTCCTAGAGGACACTTTAACACACGTTTAGCTCCTAGAGGACACTTTAACACACGTTTATGCTCCTAGAGGACACTTTAACACACGTTTATGCTCCTAGAGGACACTTTAACACACGTTTATGCTCCTAGAGGACACTTTAACACACGTTTATGCTCCTAGAGGACACTTTAACACACGTTTAGGCTCCTAGAGGACACTTTAACACACGTTTATGCTCCTAGAGGACACTTAAGCACACGTTAATGCTCCTAGAGGACACTTTAACACACGTTTATGCTCCTAGAGGACACTTTAACACACGTTTATGCTCCTAGAGGACACTTTAACACACGTTTATGCTCCTAGAGGACACTTTAGCACACGTTTATGCTCCTAGAGGACACTTTAACACACGTTTATGCTCCTAGAGGACACTTTAACACACGTTTATGCTCCTAGAGGACACTTTAACACACGTTTAGGCTCCTAGAGGACACTTTAACACACGTTTATGCTCCTAGAGGACACTTAAGCACACGTTAATGCTCCTAGAGGACACTTTAGCACACGTTAATGCTCCTAGAGGACACTTTAACACACGTTTATGCTCCTAGAGAACACTTTAACACACGTTTATGCTCCTAGAGGACACTTTAGCACACGTTTATGCTCCTAGAGGACACTTTAACACACGTTTATGCTCCTAGAGGACACTTTAACACACGTTTATGCTCCTAGAGGACACTTTAACACACGTTTAGGCTCCTAGAGGACACTTTAACACACGTTTATGCTCCTAGAGGACACTTTAGCACACGTTTATGCTCCTAGAGGACACTTTAGCACACGTTTATGCTCCTAGAGGACACTTTAGCACACGTTTATGCTCCTAGAGGACACTTTAACACACGTTAATGCTCCTAGAGGACACTTTAACACACGTTTATGCTCCTAGAGGACACTTTAACACACGTTTATGCTCCTAGAGGACACTTTAACACACGTTTATGCTCCTAGAGGACACTTTAACACACGTTTATGCTCCTAGAGGACACTTTAGCACACGTTTATGCTCCTAGAGGACACTTTAACACACGTTTATGCTCCTAGAGGACACTTTAACACACGTTTATGCTCCTAGAGGACACTTTAGCACACGTTTATGCTCCTAGAGGACACTTTAGCACACGTTTATGCTCCTAGAGGACACTTTAACAGACGTTTATGCTCCTAGAGGACACTTTAACACACGTTTATGCTCCTAGAGGACACTTTAACACACTTTTATGCTCCTAGAGGACACTTTAACACACGTTTATGCTCCTAGAGGACACTTTAGCACACGTTTATGCTCCTAGAGGACACTTTAGCACACGTTTATGCTCCTAGAGGACACTTTAGCACACGTTTATGCTCCTAGAGGACACTTTAACACACGTTTATGCTCCTAGAGGACACTTTAGCACACGTTTATGCTCCTAGAGGACACTTTAGCACACGTTTATGCTCCTAGAGGACACTTTAGCACACGTTTATGCTCCTAGAGGACACTTTAACACACGTTTATGCTCCTAGAGGACACTTCAGCACACGTTTATGCTCCTAGAGAACACTTTAACACACGTTTATGCTCCTAGAGGACACTTCAGCACACGTTTATGCTCCTAGAGGACACTTTAGCACACGTTTATGCTCCTAGAGGACACTTTAACACACGTTTATGCTCCTAGAGGACACTTCAGCACACGTTTATGCTCCTAGAGAACACTTTAACACACGTTTATGCTCCTAGAGGACACTTCAGCACACGTTTATGCTCCTAGAGGACACTTTAACACACGTTTATGCTCCTAGAGGACACTTTAGCACACGTTTATGCTCCTAGAGGACACTTTATCACACGTTTATGCTCCTAGAGAACACTTTAACACACGTTTATGCTCCTAGAAGATACTTTAGCACACGTTTATGCTCCTAGAGGACACTTTAACACACGTTTATGCTCCTAGAGGACACTTTAACACACGTTTATGCTCCTAGAGGACACTTTAACACACGTTTATGCTCCTAGAGGACACTTTAGCACACGTTTATGCTCCTAGAGGACACTTTAGCACATGTTTATGCTCCTAGAGGACACTTTAGCACACGTTTATGCTCCTAGAGGACACTTTACCACACGTTTATGCTCCTAGAGGACACTTTAGCACACGTTTATGCTCCTAGAGGACACTTTAGCACACGTTTATGCTCCTAGAGGACACTTTAGCACACGTTTATGCTCCTAGAGGACACTTTAGCACACGTTTATGCTCCTAGAGGACACTTTAACACATGTTATAAACGTTAAACACCACGCCGCCCGTGTCACTGTTGGATGAACGGTGTTGTCACAGGGTCCTGCAGTGATGGAGTGCCTCTGTGCAGCCTCGTGTCGCAGGTCACCGTTATTTAAAGACCCGTGTGTCACTTACACTTGATGGATCACACACACGGGACCTTCAGCTGCGGCACCACAACAATAAACCACCGGTGACAGCAGCTGCTGGGCCGCCGTCGCCACGGTGACGGCATCACAACATCACACACAACATCACACACAACATCAGTCACACTGTTCAGATCAGGACACGAGAATTCAGAGGAATCAGTGAAACCTGGTCAGTGAACGCATCCGGAGTCTGCCTAGCAACAGGGAATACTGGATTCTGATTGGCTGCAGCTCCTCCTGCAGGACGGAGGACAGAGATCTTTATTATGTTTATGTTTATTCAAGGTCAACGTCTAACTTTAACCATTCAAGGTCAACGTCTGACTTTAACCATTCAAGGTCGACGTCTAACTTTAACCATTCAAGGTCGACGTCTAACTTTAACCATTCAAGGTCGGCGTCTGACTTTAACCATTCAAGGTCAACGTCTAACTTTAACCATTCAAGGTCAACGTCTAACTTTAACCATTCAAGGTCAACGTCTAACTTTAACCATTCAAGGTCAACGTCTAACTTTAACCATTCAAGGTCGACGTCTAACTTTAACCATTCAAGGTCAACAACTAACTTTAACCATTCAAGGCCAACGTCTAACTTTAACCATCTAACTTTAACCATTCAAGGTCATCGTCTAACTTTAACCATTCAAGGTCGACGTCTAACTTTAACCATTCAAGGTCAACGTCTAACTTTAACCATTCAAGGTCAACGTCTAACTTTAACCATTCAAGGTCAACGTCTACCTTTAACCATTAAAGGTCAACGTCTAACTTTAACCATCTAACTTTAACCATTCAAGGTCAACCTTTAACTTTAACCATTCAAGGTCAACGTCTAAGTTTTTTCTTTTTGTCTTCCAGGTGAAGAGCGATGAGCCGCGTCTCCACCTCGTCAAACCAAAAGAGTCCAACACCCCCGCTCGCCCGTCACCCATCATCCTCCTCTTCCTCTTCCTCTTCTTCTTCTTCTTCGGTGAAAAAACACGAACTCTGGATTAAAAAAACGCCGCCACTCAACGGAAACACGGCGCTCTGAGACGCCTTTCCACGACGAGACGACGTCCTGACCGACTTTTTTTGCGCCGAGCGAAGCTGCAGTCGGACTCTCGAGGTACGACAAACGTTACTTGAATCACCCGTTCCGTGTATTCACCACGTCTGCGCGGCTGACGGCGTCCTCCGCGGAGTCACGCGCAGATGTTTCTGGGAGGTCGCTGAAGGGGAACAGAAACGCGTGCGTCGTGTCCGTACGTCGCGAGTAGTAATCAAATCAAAACATATTAACGCATGCTTGGAAAGTAGAGCATGTAAACAGAAGTAGTCGAGTTTGACTTTTGTGTTGACGGCTCAACCAGAAACATGGGAACAACAACAACAACAACAACAACAACAACAACAACAACAACAACAACAGCAGCTCATCCATATCACGACATACTTCTGTTCGCCCGGTGGAGGTATTTGCTAAATCTATATTTTTTAAAGTACCATACTGTTTATGTTTTATACGGAGAAGGGGATCGGTTCGTTATTTTGTAGATTTTTACGCTAACGTGTTTTAATTTTTACGTTTTTGTTTCTTTGTTGTCGCCTCTGATGAAAAACGTCTGCCTGCCAAAAACACTTTAACACAACGAGAAGAAGAAAACAACCGCCCCTTAAAAGAAGACGAAGCGTCCGCGTGGAACATTTTGACATCAGATTAATTTCCAATGTCTCTGATTGTGTTTTTTGGTTTTGATCAGAATGCTGTATCTGTTGTTATCGATAACCTCTACCTCAGTGTCCGCGCTCATCAACGACAGAAGCTTTAACACCTGAACGCCGTCGGTGTCCCTCTGGTATCTGACCTGGATCCACTTTTCAAACGCCTCTTTGATCGTCTGGTGCGGTTAAAGAAACCCAAACGCTCTAAAAACTGCCATTTGATGACTGAGAGCAGTTCAAATATATATGAAATGTATTCAAAACCATGTTTAAAGGGTCGGGGATGTATGACGCCAATATCGGCCTTTGAATTAAACCGTAGATGTCATCCAGCCTGAGTGCAGCAGAACAGCTTAGAGCCTGACATCACCATTTTCTTTGCACATTTTAATTTATTGGTGAAGGTGTGTGTGTGTGTGTGTGTGTGTGTGTGTGTGTGTGTGTGTGGGAGCGACCGTGACTGTTTTACTGTTGATTTAAGGGCAATAATGTACCGCAGAGGTTTCCTACCATTGAGTAAATGGGAGTGGGTCAGCCTGTCTTAAACACTATTTCATTAGTTGCAGCTTTTAAATGGAAAGTTTTATGATATTGTTTCGTTGTGTCGTCGGCCGATGATGCTGTTTCAGAGGGTTCTTTAAGAATCCAAGGGGAGGCGTTTACTTCCTGTATATTTCAGACACAAAACTGGTGACATCTGTTGGAAGAATGTAAATATTTTGGGGAAATCCTGCTGGTGACTCTCTCTCTTGCAGATTCAGATGAAAAGATGGATACCAGTTTAACCTGGGGCGTCCAGGACGTGATATTTTACCCAAAAGGGTTCGGTTCCATGATGACTCCCCTTGGTTTGGCCTTCATTCGACAGAATACCGTTAGGTCGTCTGCGTAGATGGAGAACTCAAATTACCGTAAAGCAGTAATCTCAGTGCTCTCTAGGGTGTAACCTAACCTGTTTCTTTCCTAGGATGGGGAAGGCAACTCACCCAACTCTGCCTCTGATTGGTTGCCCTTATAGTCTAACCCTAACCAACCCAACCAATGAAGGCAACAAGTGCTAGCCAATTAAAGGCCTTCCTCTGATTGGCTTAACCTCGTATTCCTAGCACCTCTAAATCTGAGGCTGTGACTCTCAGCAGGAAACCGGTGGATTGTTACTCCAGGTAGGGAATGAGTCCTGACCCCAAGTGCAGGAGTTAAAGTACCTCAGGATCATGTTCACGAGTGAGGGGACGATGGAGCGTGAGTTTGGCCGGAGAATCGGAGCAGCGGGGGCGGAGCTGCAGTCGCTCTACCGCACCGTTGTGATGAACAGAGAGCTGAGGAAGGCAAAGCTCTGGATCTACCCTCAGTCCTGGTTCCTACCCTCACCTGTGGTCCTGAAAGCTGGGTCAGGACCCAAAGAACCAGGTCCAGGTCAGGACCCAAAGAACCAGGTCCAGGTCAGGACCCAAAGAACCAGGTCCAGGTCCAAGTGTCTGAAATGTGTTTCCTCAGGAGGGGGTCTGGTGTCTCCCTTAGAGAGAGGGAGAGAAGAGATGAGATGAGTATTCTTACCCTAAACCTAACCAACCAGACCAACGGTGGCAACAGGTGCTAGCCAGTCAGAGGAAGAGTTGTGCGGGTAATGACTTCGCTATCCTAGTAAAAAAAAGTTTGGCATTTAGCGCATGGTTGGATCCAATATGTCTGCAGCCTAGCTTAGCACAAAGGCTGGACGCAGCGGCAAACTACTACTAACCGTGCTCGAAAAAGAAAATCGACCTTCAACTCTCGAAATCTGAGACTCTGAAAACAATCAAGTGAAAGACAAACAACAGCTAGCATCTCAAAAGTCCTGTTCTGGCTTCAGCTCTGTCTAAATTCTACATGCTTTGCTAGCAAGCATCATATTTTTACTATGTCCACCAAGGAGGTTGTTTGTCCGTTTGATTTGTTTTCAGTCGGATCACAAAAAAATGACTTTGATCTGATTTCCGTGAAAGGTCGTAGCATTAGCCGAGGAAGAACCCGTTAAATATCGGAGCATATCTGAATGATTTTTCACTTCCTTCAACAAGAGCTAGGTCACGACCTTTGAGCTAAGCTAGGCTAACACGTCCTGACTGTATCTCTGTACTGAAGACAATTGAAAGTGATATCCATCTTCTCATCTGACTCTCAGGAAGAAGACAAATATACATATTTCTCAACATGTTGAACGTATAACATCATCATCACTAATCACTGGTAGTCGGCTCAGACTGTGTTCAACTCCATCAACTAGCATCAACTCTGCAGTTTGGCCTTGATGTAATTCTGCTTTGCTCAGACGTAAACATAGCCACGGGGGATGTGTGTTGGACGGGGGCACTGATGAGCTGTGACTTGGTATTAGCGGTGATGATTAGTGTATTCTGCACGCTGTATGTGCAACAATACAGCGTTTCTCCTGGGAGGGCCGTGATCAGGTCAGATCACTTTATATTCCCCACATGTAACAAACATCACAACATGTTGAAGGACATTTCCATTCTTCATCATCAGCTGCAGAGTTTAGTTCAAGCTTGTGTCCAAATTGTCTCATTTTCATGCAAAAATAAGGAGAAAAGCAATAGTACGAGTGTTTTTTTTGTGTTCTGGGAGCTTTGGTGTGGAAGCAAAATGCATTTTTCATTTCTTTCCTTTTTTAATTCCATTATTGTTGCCATGTTTATTTTGACAATCTCCAATTGTGATCTATTTTTGATAAAAAATAAATCTTTTATGCTGACCACGTTTCAATCTCCATGTGTTTCAGATGGCCGCACATGCAGATGGGTCACTTTGGGTTATCTGTTGTTTTGTTTTGTGACGTAGACATTTCCATAAGAAGGCGAGGCCGGGTTTATGTTGGCGGTGTGTAAATGTGTGTTGTTGGGGTTAAACAAACATCACACCTGTATCACCTTCATCCATCCTTCATCCTCATTGTCTGCTACAGCGTAAATATCCATGTTCTACTTTCAGAAAAACTCAGAAACCAAAAGGGTTTGGTTGCACGATGGCACAAGCTAGGTTTGCACTCATTCGACAGAATAGCGTTAAGTCGTCTGCGTACATGGAGAACTCAGATCTATTGCAAATATCACGCGTGAAGCCTCGAGGGAAGGACCCAAATGCAAAAAAGCAGCCAGAAAAATAAATAAGGATCGGTTTAATCTCAAAAGCCTTCCACAGGAACCAGGAAACAGACACGACTTCAACCTAAACTGACACCAAACTCACCAGGGAACATTAATACGGACTAATTAGAGACAAGACACAGCTGGGGAGGGCGACACAGGTGGAACAAATCAGGACAAGGGAAGCAATCACAGACAGGAAGACAGGAGAGAACTTCAAAATAAAGCAGGAAACTGACGAAACAAACTAGAAACAAGACGCACAGAACCCAGAACCGGACAGTGAAGCAGTAAAATATTGGCACCCTTGTTCCCTGGGGTGTAACACCTACAGTTACGCTAGGTTTGCATTCATTCGACAGAATAGCGTTAAGTCGTCTGCGTAGATGGAGAACTCAAATCTATGGCAAATATCACGCGTGAAGCCTCAAGGGAAGGACCCAAATGCAAAAAAGCAGCCAGAAAACCGACTGGATGTTGAGACAAGATCGATTTAATCTCAATAACCTTCCACAGACACGACTTCAACCTAAACGGACAATGAACTCACCAGGGTTCATAAAGACGGACTAATTACAGACAAGACACAGCTGGGGAGGGCGACACAGGTGGACAATCACAGACAGGAAGACAGGAGAGAACTTCAAAATAAAGCAGGAAACTGACGAAACAAACTAGAAACAAGACGCACAGAACCCAGAACCCAGAACCGGACAGTGAAGCAGTAATATCAGCGTTCCCTGGGGCGTAACACCTACAGTTACAGTTACAAACATCATTTTTAACCACAACAACACGATGACTGAATGGGATTTCAGTTGGACTTTAAAGTTCAGCCGTGAATGTCAGTGATTATCAGCACAGTTAACTGCAGAACTCAGTGCCTGGTGCAAAATGTCAGCGTGCCATAGCGACTGTATCTCCGGTCATATTACGACTAAACATGCCTCTCCACTGTCGGTAATTAACACTCTGTAGGCGTGGCCCTTTGTCGTCACCGCTGCACTAAAAAACTTAAAAAACTAAAAGAGAGCGATGCCACGTCATCACCAACAGCAGCCGCCACTTACGCTTTCAACAAACGCGTGGAAGTCATTCAACAAAGGAGGAATCACAGACTCACCCTTTATCCTCCTGGTGGGCGCAACCTTTTGATCTGTGCCTCACTACCAGTTTGACCTGCGTACCTCCGCATCTGAGTCCTCATTCCTGCCCAGGTCTGACGGTTTGTGTGCAGCGTTCAGCTCCGGCGGGCGTGTTCGCCTTTGGAGGGTGGGGGGGCGTGACCTTTGAGCTGCGTTCACAACAAACGCGATAGATGCGGATTGTGTTGGCCACTCTACTTTAACGATCGAAGTAAATGCTGTGATGACGTCATGTACATCATTTAAATGTTCATCATATAAATGTTCATCATCTCTGTCCGTGTTGTTTGAAGGGAATATGAACGTGTCATCAGCTAATTATGAAAGTGGGTCCAATCCTGAAAAAGTAATATTTTCCTACAGTACGACTCATATCTCTTTAGTTCTCTAGAATATGATTGTAGACTTATAGCAACATGAACAGGTATAATATATATACATATTTAGGTATTTTTTTAGGGGTTACACCATTATCTGACTGGAGATTTCACCCTATTGCAGGAAAAACCAATCTATTAAAGACCTGGGGCCGTATTCCTAAAGAGTCTTAGTGCAAAGAGTTGCTCCTCGGCCAAATGCTAAGAAAGTTCTTAGAATCGAGATGTTTTCTTCGATGAATTTCCCCTAAAAGTGAAGAGTAGATCCCAGTAAAGATCAAAGCTAGTCCTAAAGAATCTTAGCTCTGTAAGGGCGAACTCACACTGTCTTTCCGCACCGCGCCAAAACCGTTTTTTCGGGTCAAGCCTAGCGTTTGACCAGTGTGAGTGCACCTGCTCTGCGCATAACTGCGGCCAGCCGGCCGTCCACGGCCCGTTTGGGAGAGGTGGGCTTTTGTGGAGCGCGTGCGCACGTGTACGAGCACGAGGCCTACGGCGGCTCTGAGGTCATTTCCTGTGCGCCTGTTGGGACGTAGAAAAAAGAAGGAGGGACCATGCGCGGACATTTCAAACAATGGCGGTGAAAGGTTCACGTTGGTGTGATGCGGAGGTGGAGTGTTTACTGCAGATTTGGTTGATGAAAAGATTCAAAAACAGTCGACAAGACGCACAAAAACTCCGAGGTCTACGGAAAGATCTGGAAACAAAGCCACGCATCGCCATGACGTCATCAATGCGTGTGACGTGTTACGGCGTGATGACGTATAGGCAGCAAGAAGCATTCACCGAGGCCCAGGTAGTGTGAGTACAAACGGGCCTGGAGGGGGGGACAAGGACCCTAAAGCCTGAGGCGCGGTGCAGAAGGACAGTGTGAGTGCGCCCTCAGAGAGCTCTTAAGGTGAGATCTGTTCAGAGCAGGGACGAGGACTTTGAAGGAGTTCCCTAAGCAGAGGACAAAATGGCGGACGGAAGAGGCAGCAGAGAGATTCTCCAAACACTGGATGACACTGAATTAATGAAATGCTGCAGAGTGGATCGTGCAGGAGTCTTGTTTGTGGTTGATCTGAGAGGATCTCAGAGTCTTCAGGAATACGGGCCCAGGACATTTATTCAGGGGGATTTGTCGGGACACTGCTGCCAGACGCAGTTTGGGGCAAAATAGGAAGTTCTGTATCCACGATATATCCATGACTGTGCTCAAATGTCGTTTCTACATGTGTCAATTAGCCCCGGAAGAGCTGCTTTTAAAGGGGTAATTCAAATAAAACAGACATAAAGTACAAGTTAATGAATAACAAGGTTGATAGTATGTCTTTGTTGTGTCTCCGAACGTTCAAAACCAAACCTACAGCCTTTCATTTACTTGATTAACACTAATGACACCACAACAGTGTCCTTGTCTGGACGACTGTAGGGTTTGGGTTTGACATGTCACGTTTCGCTGCGGACAAAGATCCGTAGATGAAACATTCAGTAACCAGTTATTCATCAATAAGCAATAATGCATGAAGAGTACAACATCATCAGCAAAAGGTGATTCGTCTGATTGTTCGTGTGTGTGCATAACGATGTGAATAGTGCCTTAATCATGACCTGATTGAGTTAATAACCCTATCAAATGCATCTGTACCATAGAAGAAGAACGGTAGTACGTATATTAGCACGGTAGCGATGCAACGGACCGGTTGCACATAGAAATAATGTATCGTAAATGTATTGAATGTACAGTAAGAAGTCTTCCTGGTTGGTGTTTTGAGAGGAAACAAGTAAAAATAAGTTCATCTTTTCTTTGAGAACCCAAAGTGGACGAGAAGACCGATATTTCCTGTAGGTCGGTTATCGTGTAAAAGCATTATTAAGCTTTCTTGTGGTGAATTAACTTTAAATAAAAAAGTATTTCCTGGATAATTTTCTGTGCAAAAAGGAAATTAAATGATTTGGTGTCTTGGGGAAAAGACCGTCCTCACCAGAGAACGAGACGGTGGTAAAGGTCAATTTTAAGCAGCTTATTATATTATTATTTATATGTTTATTGTTATTCAGCGACCACGAGACGCCGCAGTAACTATGGCGGGAGAGAAGGAAGTGTAAAGAGCGATGGATGAGTCATGACCATGTCAAACCAAAGTCGATGTTGACTTGACTTTAAGCTTTCTCCCCGTCGCCCACGATGATTGTTATTGGTTTAAAAGAATGAGTCGACCGTTCTTCAACGCTGGGGTAAGGTTGGCACTGCGAGACTGTTACGTACGTGACTTCAGTTACGTAACAAACATAATTATTTGAACTCAAACCACGATGTTTTCCTAAACCCAAAAGCAGTTTTGTTGTCATTCACAACTTTAGCTACAACGTACAACGTCACGCAACGCAACGCAGTGTAACGTAACGTAACGCAACATAACGGAACGGAATGAAACGTAGCGTAATGTAACATAGCTTGACGTAACATAGCGTGACGTAACACAGCGTAATGAAATGTAACGTAACGTAGCTTTGCGTAGCGTAACGTAACGAAGCGTAACATAACGTAGCGAAGCGTAGCGTAACGTAGCGTAACGTAGCGTAACGTAACGTAGCGTAATGTAACGTAGCGTAACGTAGCGTAACGTAACGTAACGTAGCGTAACGTAGCGTAATGTAACGTAGCGTTACGTAGCATAGCGCAACGTAGCATAACGTAACGTAACACACCTTGCGATAATGATCTAAGTAGTGATTTGATTACAGGCCTAAAAGAATATTTGCGTCAGGTCCACTTAGAGCTAACCCATCAAGACGTTTCTTTCCGCAGTTTTAATTCGGCGGCTCACGAAAGTAAAACTGCGATCTTCTATCGTGTCTTCACTTTGGACGTTTTCATACAATCAGCAGTTTTTCTTCTTGTTTCAGTTTGATCGCAAAATGACGACTAATACTTGTGTCATGAAAGTTGATTATGATGAAAGTAACAAAACCAGATCTGACGATTTTAAAGAGAATCCGACGTCCCCGGGGACTTTT
Organism: Echiichthys vipera; assembly: GCF_963691815.1. Lineage (NCBI taxonomy): Eukaryota > Metazoa > Chordata > Actinopteri > Perciformes > Trachinidae > Echiichthys > Echiichthys vipera. The sequence goes on from NC_139845.1 coordinate 1,003,379, forward strand.
ATCGTGACTTATCTCGTTTTACCGTCCGCGCTAAACGTAAAAATGGTGTTTAACTTGGACGTTTTTCCGCGGTTAAGCTCTGTGGTCGGCGTTTCCGCACTTTGAACAGCATCTCTTAGTAAAGACGTTTGGTTGTGGACTCGAAACAAAACCGTGAGAAAGATCGCAACAAAAAAAACAAACAAACAAAAAAAAACAAATAATCGTCAAAGACCTTTACGGGCACGCGTGTAACAAAAGCCGTCTGTCTCCGTGTGTTCGCGGTCGTCCTCTGAACTGTGTTCGTCTCCTGGTGTTTTCCTGCTTCTGCGAACAGCTGATGCAACCGCGACGACAGTAACGTCTGCGAAACCTCGACTCGTGTCCTGAGAGGATCCTTTATTTCTGTGTTTCACTGTGAAACAGGTGTAACGTTAAATAACAGATGTGAAACTGTACATGCACAACCGAGTCGACCTGAGTAGTTGTGACTGCGTGTGATGTGGCCTTTGCTTTCTCTTTGACGTGCTGCGATGTTGTAAATGATCTGTAAAATACGACATGATGTATATTAAAGTTTTACCTCCTATGTTTAATAAAGAAACCAACTGTGCGCAAATGTACCACGTGTCCTCCGTTTGTGTCACGCCGCGGTGACGTCTGTCCTGTCTCTGGGTTTTTCTCACAACTTTACAACAACAACATTAACACAAGTGATAAAAGACAAACCACAAATGACCCCAGTTCTCTGAGTGTCCACTAGGGGCAGGTTTCATAACAGAGCAGTTTCTCATTGAGCCCCATGTTAAACAGGCCGTTTACACAGCATCATTAAACCTGTTTAAGGACAAAAGAACATTCTAGTCTGTGTGTTTAGCTCATATCTCCATGACAACACTGAGGGGGAGGGGCTAGTTTTTATTTGATTGGAGGTTAAAGTGTATGAATAATTAGGGGCGTGGCCTCTTGAGTGACAGCTAGCCTCTGGCCCTCACTTCTCCTCGGAGGCAAACGTCAGCCAGATGGACGTACGCCCCTCCCCCTCAACGTCACATACATGCCCTTTTATGGTCAGAGGAAATGAGGCGGAGTCAAAGACAAGATGGAGACTCCAGTAGGCGAGGACGACTGGATCAAAGTTAGAGAACGGACTCTACGGAGACGCTACGTCTGTTGTCGGACGTTATTGTTCGAGCGTGAGGAGTTTCCGACTTTGAAGAGTCGACGCAGAAAGTTCCGATCCGGGGAAATCCGGTGCATGGTTGAGCCTTTGGTTCTCGGTCCGAAGAGTCGATGAGCAGCTAACTTCACTTAAACAATCAGTTTAATCAGGATCAGGAGGCGAGTGTGAGACGTGGACGTGAGACGACTAATCTTCCCGCCGCTGAGCTTCATCACGCCCGGAGACTTCTCTCATCTCTCAGATCTGCACCGGGATCAGCCGGTAATCCAAGGACGCTCCCGTCCGTGTGAAGAAGGCCAACCACCACTCGTGGTTAATCCACGCCGCCGCCGTCATCAGTCACATCAGCCCGGGATCATCAGGCGCCTTCAGTGTCAGAGGAAACGTCCTGTGACTGAAACAGACTCGTCAGCTGTTCAGAGCACAGATGTGTGTGTGGTTTTGCATCTATTTATATATATTTTTTGTCTCTGATATAAATATACAGTATACACACACACACACACACACACACACGTATATATATATATATATACGTGTGTGTGTGTGTGTGTGTGTATCCATACATGTTGGAAGTGGAAACCCCCCACCCCCAAAAATGAATAATGAAGAAAATGCATATAAAATGATTTCAGACACAAATATGACGTCAATAAGGAGCCCTGTGTGCGCGTGTGTGTGTGTGTGTGTGTGTGTGTGTGTGTGTGTGTGTGTGTGTGTGTGTGTGTGTGTGTGTGAGCTGGAGGGCAAAACAAGGTCGATTCTCTCTGAACAGTGGAGGGATTTTTTAATTTTTATATATATTTTTGGGTCGTACCATCTAAGAGAGAAGAGTCGGGGGGAGAACAGAGTACACACACACACACACACACACACACACACACACACACACACACACACACATACGTGTCTTTATATAGTTGTGAGGACCCTGCTCCTGGATTACTTTGTGAGTGCCACCACTTCCACTATAGCTAGAATGGTGCAAAAAATATATCTAACACTAGGTGGGAGTGGGGAACCAGAATGTGACTTTAAATTTCAGAAAACACAAAGTAAAAAAAATATTTTACTTCTAGAGTTGTGAGGACCAAAGCCTGTTGCCGGGCAGATTTGCGTGTGTTTTTTGTTGTTATTTTAAGTGATCCTCACAGCTTCAAGTTTTCTCACCAAGCCAAAAGCATCAGCATTAAACAGATTTGTTTATCATGGTTTAAATTTACCAACAAGAATGTTCCAAGTTCTGTACATCAAACAATGCTAATAAAGCTATGTAACACACCTGAAGGTGACACCAATTGTGTTGTTCAGTCCAAAGCTTATGCTCACGATATAGCTTGACAATTTATTTTCACTTACCAGTCCGCCATCTAGAACTCCTATTCAGCTGGCCTGCTCTGCCTGCCTTCCCTCCCATCAAAAGGTGCCTTCATCTGCTCTTGTTAACCATCTGTTACAAACTGTCTGGCCTTCCTGGGTGAGGGATCCCTCCTCGGTTTCTCACCCTGAGCTTTCACCAATTATTTCCCTGTTAAAAGGGTTTCAATTAGTTTTTCCTTAGTGGATGTCAGGGTCTCAGGGCAGAGGATGTTGTTATGAAAGCCCTTTGAGACAAACTGTTTTTTAAAAATGGGCTATACAAATAAAACTACCTTGACTAGCCTTACGGAAAACATATTTTTCTGTGTACTGGAATGAACCCAAGCTGCCATTTATTAATCTGGAGAAATGTCTCAAAGACATTAGGAAACTCATAAGGCTCAACTTCAACAGAGTACTTTATTTAATGAAAGTACTTAAAACTGCACACAAACTTGAACTTGAACACAAAAACAAACAGCTGCAGTGTATATATATACACTTGTTTAGAACTTCCTCTTTTGGGAGGTGATTATGTTGTAAGCCTGTTTTTTTACGTCTTTCCATGAACGGCTTCTAAGTGCCCGTTCAGCACCCAATGCTTTCATGCACTCTAATTTCCCAGGAACTCTTTGGAGGGTGATGAACTTTCCCAGCTGCCTCCATACAGCTTCTTTTTCCTCTCTACTCCAAGGCTTGCGTCGGAAGCCTTTTGGGAGATCTATAACAGAAATCAAACATGGCATTATTTATCAGACCTGCAAACTCTTGAGTAGTCAAATAAGTAGCAACATACAATCCTTAAACCCTCTTCATTCACTTCTACCCTGACTGAGATTAAAGAAAAGGTGACAGTAGCCAAAAGCCGACCAGCTTGCAGGTGTGATTTATGAATTCAATGGGTCATAATGTACAGGTCATTTATTTATACTAAACATTTTGGCAGACCCATGGAAACTCTGAGTTTATACATTTCAGTTAGACAACTCTGAAATCTATGGAGCGGTGGGTAACGTTATTTATCATCCACCATGTTACCATGTGTATATTTGCATAGTCTTATCTGTCATAAACAAGAGATTAGGGATGCATTACTTCTATGTGGCGGTGCCGCAGAGACAAGAGCTTGGACAATGGGTCTGAGTCTCTGATCCTACAAGGTTGGTTTTCAGCCCAGAGATGCTGGGTGGAAGTCAAATAGTCTCTATTCTACCTGGAACAAGTTACAATTCATTTA
>NC_139845.1:1009836-1022336 GCF_963691815.1 Echiichthys vipera
AACAGACGACCAAGAGCTCGCTGTGCAGCCGATCTGCTCCTGCCATAAAGACGCGCTGCTCCCTGCACACCTGCAAATCAAGAGGTTTAGAGACGAATGCACCTCAATAAATATAAATATATGAATTTATTCCTTATTCTGGGACCAGATGTTCGGGCCCATGTGAACTCACACTTGTCCTGGTTGATGACACACGGCTGCGGTGCACAGTTAGCAAGATGCTACGTTGAAATACGGATCGTTTGCGCAGAAACTTTGGTCTTTTCCTTCAAAACATCTGCAGATACTTGAGTTTGGACGTCCATAAAAGGGACATTCTGGTGTTTTTCAATGATTTATTCCCAAAATTGTGGCCATGTTTGACATACAGGGCAACTAGACAGCTAACTATGCTAGCTGTATTGATAGCTTATCAGCAAGCTAGCAAATACTTGTCTCTAGATCCAAAAAGTAAGCACATCAATTAGCCCCCTGCGTTAGCTGCTTTTGGTAAGCTAACTCGCAAACTTGCTATCAAAATGCTTGTTTGTTATTATCAGTATTAGCCTCTTGGATTAGCAGTTGAAGCTAACTGTACAGGGATCTACTTACAGGGGAAGCTAGCAGTTTGGTTAGCCAACTCATTAACTGCCTAATCAAATGGTTGTCTTTAAATACGAATTCAAGTAAACACAAATTAGCTAGATGTTAGCTTCTTGAATCAGCTACATTAGCTAACTCGAGTGATCTTGTGGATCAGTTTGTCCACTAATGAAGCAAGCTGTTTGCTTGGCTAACTAGCCAATTGCGTACTCAGATTCTTCTCTATGATCAAAGTAAACACAGAAATTAGCCTCTTGAGTTAGTTATTCAAGCTAACTGTACAAGGATCTACTTACAGGGAAAGCTAGCTGTTTGGTTAGCCAACTCATAAACTGCCCAACTAAACAAGTAGCTTTAAATCCAAATAAAATAAAACACAAACTAGCTTGGATTAGCCGTTGCAGCTAGCTACTAAAGCACATCTGTGAGCTTCTTGGATTGGTTTAGCTGACTAGCCAATTACCTACTCAGAATCTTCTCTCTGATCAAAGTAAACACAGAAATTAGCCTCTTGAGTTAGCTTTTAGTTAGCGATGCTAGTGGATCTACATTCAGTGCAGCCAGGCGGCTAACCAAGGTAGCTGCTAGTTAGCTGATTTCATAATCTTCCTGTTTTAACACTTGTCTCTGAGTCCATACAAATGTAAACAGAGGCATTGGCACACGGGATTATCTATAGTAGCTAACTACACACTATAGGCTACAGCTTGATTAAGCAATCTTTCAGTTTAACCAAGAAGAAAATTAGTTAAATTCTTCTCTCTGAGTCCAAATCAAAGTACACAATAATTAGCATCTTGGATTAGCTGTATGGGGCAACTAGACGGCTAACCAAACTAGCTACTTACACATTCATATGCAGCAATACTGCAAAATAACTTTCATCAATCATGATTCTACTCAAACAGAGTTCAACAGATATAAACAAATGTTATGGTTTAGAGAAGATCAGCTGATCCAGGAGGGTCATTCTCTTTTTTTTGGATTTGGAGACAAACATAAAAAGATGACGAGTGCAAATTTAACATGAGTCATGAGTCAGAATGGTCACAATTATCAGGATAAGACTGAAAAACACCAGGATTTCCCTGAGTGTTTATTGGTACCTATGAATATCTATAGCAGGCTACATGTTTGGTCATAAGCAGTATCATTATTTTAATGTTTCCTTACAGTATTATGGATCATAAATACATTTGCAGACAGCAATATTTATAAGCCATCGTTTTACAAATATTAAGGTCGTAAATCTGTGTTTTCTGGGTTTGAAGTGTTTGGAGAAAATCACAAGACTTTCTTTAATCGTTAAATGTAAACATTAGAGAAAAGTATGGCTGCACGTCACATCAGTAAGGCCTGAATTTCAAAATAAAACCTCCACATCCCTGAAAACACCGAAGGCCCGACCTCGGTGGCTTTAACGTCCCTGACTGCCGCTCCAAACATCTCAACAGACAAGCGTTCATTTTTATAACCCGCTGCCGTCAGAGGGGCGTTCACGCTGTAATCGGGCTGCACAAGACACCGCCGGGGTCAATGCTGGGCCCACTTCCTTTCTCTACTTTTGTTAATGATCTTCCTTTAATTTGTTCTAAATCTTCTGTTCGACCGTATGCAGATGATGCTCGTTTATACGTCTGAACCTCATTTACTGCAAAACAAGAAACATTTCATCCTGAGGAATTAACTTGTTCATATAAAACATAGATTTAGTTGTTTTCAGACATTTTAATGTGTAAAAGTTTGATTTCTCCAGTTTGAACATTGTTGGAAACACTTGTGAGGATGTAAGAACAAAGGTCTAAAGGTCGTTTCCTGACTCCTGGGACCAAAACGTGCGGCCGAAAAACTAAATCTGCTCCTTTTACAAGAGAATCTGAAAACAATGAGCCTCACACATCTTTGCTTCTGAGTCTTCCTGACGTTGCTCGATTAAGGCTTACGCGGTCCAACGTGTCCTCAGGGGGTCGGACAGTCGGGCGAGGCTCCGCGTATTAGGCAGAAATACGGTTGTAAATGTGTGTTTGCCGCGTGGCTGGGAGAGCTCTGTTGTGGACGTTGCTGCAGAGAGATAAGGACGAGTCAGTGTTCCCTCTGCAGAGGAACATTAGCACAGGCATTAGTCACTCTGCGTGCCAGCAAAATGGCGCTGCTGCTGCTGGTTTGTTTTGAGGAGGGAGCACATGGCCGTGTGTGGAGGAGGATGAAGCCGCCTGGTGTTTTCAGGACCGAGTGATGAATATGGATGATGTTAAAGCCTCCACCAGGAGAAAGAGTTGACTTACTGGCTTCAGTCGTACTCCAAAGTCTGGTTTTGCTTCAGTCAGGAAAACAGCTGCGGGCGTTAATCCATATTAACATATGTTACATATTTTATAGCACTCTCATATATCCACATTTCCTCCTCAGTGGGTTTGCTTTCATGCACACCAGCGTTCTCTTTCCTCTTATTCCTCACAAAGATGTTTACAAAGCTAATGGAAATGAATATTCATGTCTGCAGCGTGTGAACAGTCTGTGATGTTTGCACAAAACCTGCTGATGTCCAAGACTTTCACTACGTATCTGTGCTCCGGCTTCTAACGTCTGAACGATAGCTGCAGATGACGTGCTTCATTTGAAAATGATGCTTCAGAATAAGGGTGCCAACGTGCTTCAGACAAACGTGCGGACGCAAGTGACACTCGCCTGGTCGAGTTGGCTCAAAGACGCTCCCCCCCCGGCGAACATACAGTCTTCAGAGCTAATCAGAGTCTCTCCACGACCACAGTTAAAAAGCGTCTGCGGAGGAACGTGTACTGGTCTTTTCTCTGCACAGAAAGTGATGAGACGTGAATAAAAAGGTGACAAAGTGTCGGAAACATGGCGACGCATGCAGGTGTGTTCAGCTCGAGCTTCGTCGAACAGGTGCCGCTCTCTCGTCACGTTTCCACAAGCAACAGTTCCTGCTTCTTGTGCTCTGCACGGTCGGTGCGGTGTGGACGAAAGGTACTGCAGGATTGTGGGCCGGGTGATGTCTTGTAGCAACGTGTAAGGAGTCGTGACAGTGATTGGACTTTCTGTTGGCTGAGAGGTCCTCAGTTCTTGGAGCCGCTCAGTGTGAACGACCCGACGTACTCGCCGTCTGCACTGCCACGAGACAGACATCAGGCGCACACTCGCACTTGCGTTAAGGCCCCTCCACATGATCCAGGGTAAAACCGCTTTGCTCCGGCCGTTCCATTCATTTCCTATGGAGGAGGCGTTAGCACCAAAGTAGCGGCGTTAGCACCAAAGTAGCGGCGTGCTCGGCTCAGATTTCCTCTCTGCCGCTGCGTTAAAAGTTAAAATCAGTTGAACTTTGACCTTTCAAACGCTTTGAGTGTGACGTTTACGTTTCCTAGGCAACCAGATAGCGTCATGGAGCCGGTTAGAAAGACGGAGGATAAACTTCTTGTTCGTGTGTCGGAGTTTCCGGAACTATTTAACGTTCCATTAAAGTCGTTTCAGGATCAGAAGAAAACGTAAAGATGGAGGTTTAGTAGCATCACGGTTTACCAGCTAACGGTTGCTACAATGCTAACGTTGATTTAGCCGTTTACTGGGTCTCTGCGCCCGACCTCACGGTGAGCCCAGCGGTAGAAGATGATCATGTGACGGCCCCTGTAGGATTGTCAGGTGACACGCTCCAAATCAATCTTTTACAGGGCTGCGTTTGCGTAAGCGTGCGCGTGTGTCTGGTTCCTTTGACCAGTGTGAGTGCAACCGTACCACGTCTAGGAGCGGCACGCTTGCCGTCCACGGCCCGTTTGGGAGAGGTGGGTTTTAGTAAAGCACGTTTGCACGTGTACGAGCACGAGCGTGCGCACGTGTACGAGCACGAGGCCTACGGCGGTTCTGAGGTCATTTCCTGTGCGCCTGTTGGGACGTAGAAAAAAGAAGGAGGGACCATGCGCGGACATTTCAAACAATGGCGGTGAAAGGTTCACGTTGGTGTGATGCGGAGGTGGAGTGTTTACTGCAGATTTGGTCGATGAAAAGATTCAAAAACAGTCGACAAGACGCACAAAAACTCTGAGGTCTACGGAAAGATCTGGAAACAAAGCCACGCATCGCCATGACGTCATCAATGCGTGTGACGTGTTACGGCGTGATGACGTATAGGCAGGAAGAAGCATTCTCCGAGGCCCAGGTAGTGTGAGTACAAACGGGCCTGGAGGGGGGGACAAGGACCCTACAGCACGGGGCACGGGACGGAGGCACAGTGGGAGGGCGCCATTAGATCAAATGTTCTTTATCTTCATGATTTCAGTCTTTTGCAGGACCAGAGTTTCTCAGTGAAATGGCGGCCTGTTCTCTCGTAGTGTAATTCTGGGATGTGACAGAAATCCTTCCCATCGACACTTCACAGCCGTCACCATTTCCTGCGGCAGCCGCGTGAAGCTGCTCAGTGTGGCTTCATGAAACAAAAGCACCAGAATGATTGGATTTATTTAACGAGCAATGATTCTGAGAGGGAAAAGGACAAAGCTTCTGTTGGGAGTGTAGGGAATTCACTGGTTTCTGGGTGCACTGCAAACACCAAGAGGTTCTTATTCATCTAAACTCGACCATAACTCGTTGATTTGCGTGTTTATTGAAGTGAAATCAGCTGCTGTAAGAGGCCGTGTGGAGAAAAACCTTTGAACCCTTCCTCGGCCCGTGTGCAGCAGCTGTTTCCACTCGTTTCTCTTGTGCTTGATTGACACCGTCGGTGCTGGTGTGCAGACGTCCAATCAGTCGTCACACAAGTGAAAACACCTGTTTCCCTCATTTAGTCACAGTCCAGCAGCAGCAGCACCAAAACTCTGCAGAACCACAGCAGTTTGACAGTGTTTCTATCAAACACATAAGGACTTTTAACAGAAACACGACGCTGTGGCTCCTAAAAAGAACATTAGACGATATATTCAAGCCTGTGACCCTGTTTCATAAACATTATTATTTATTATTATGGCTTTTCTCAGTGTTTAAGGTGCTTTACAGAGTCCAGGTGCATTCACACAGACACACACGGTGTTGGTGGTAAAGTACGTAGTAGTCACAGCTGCCCTGAAGTTGACTGACGGGAGCGTGGCAGCCAATCAGCGCCTACGGCCCCTCGACCACCTCCTCACACACACAGCAGTCGCACACATTCACACGAGGCACGGTGGGTGAAGCGTCTCGCCCGAGGACACAACGACCATGACACATGTAGGGCAGGGCGTGGATGGGAGCGCTGACCCTTCAGACATTGGCCACAGTCGCCCCCTTAAACATAAAAGTCCCGCATAAACATGAGAAAGTCTCGCAAATGCTACTCTGACCAAAATCGCATTTCTTATCCGCCGCATGCACAGATTCCATCTTGTTCCAAGTCTCGAGGGAACAGGACGATGATTTGTGTGAAAGTTATCGTCTTAAAGTTCATTTTTGAGTCGTTATTCACCATTTTTTACAGAGGGATGCGAAAAAATTAGTTTTCATCAAGATAACTTTGTGCAGACTTTGAGGTTCTTACGTAAAACAACGAGACGAGTGTCCGTTTGCATAGTTTGTGCTTTGCGAGACGACGTTAATGCATCTGTTGCGTGGACGCCATCTTTCCTTTCATGAGTGTTCTGGAGGTGTGTCGTGTGCGGACGTGTGCAGCGGCTGCGTGTCATCAACCAGTTCACGGCTCAAACCGCAGCCGAACGTGTGAAGACGACAAAAAAATCCCTTTAACTTTCAAACGCTTCGGCAAAACAAAAGAAGTCAAAGCTGCGAAAGGTGCTACGTGTGAAACATGAAGCGGGTCCGAGGGAGCGAAATTACAAACGTCACTACGTGTTTTTTATTTTTGAATGAAGAAATCACTTAAAAAAATGAATATTTGACATGAAAAAATGACATCAGCGTGGCTGGGAGTGTCGTGTTTGTTCGTACTCGTGGTGTTTTAGGCCAAAGTCGGACACGTTTCTGCGCCGCGGAGGGACCAAATGAAGTTTTCTAGTTTTTCATATCATCGGAGCAGCTGAACACGCGGACGACGCGACGAATCAAAGCCTGTTGGGAACAAACGTGACACTGTTGAATCTTTTTTGTTTGATATGCAGCGAAGAGGACGTCAGGAAAAAACCCCTTTCCCCTTCAAAATAAAACACAGTTTTTGTAATAATGTGATTTCGTTTACAAGCTTCAAACTGCCGAGCGTTAATTTACAGACGACCGATGTTCAGAGAGCTGCGTATCAACGACTTCTGTTCAACCGTTCACGACAGAGATGTTCTGGTTTCATTCTCTTCGACGTAAAACGTAAATGCAGAGTTTCTCAACCTTCAGACGACGTTTTTAAGACTTTTAATGTGTGTTTTGTTTCATATGTTTCAACTTAAAGCTGCAGTAATTCTCATTAATCCACTTTTAATGTCATAATGTTGATACTTTCAGCTTTAAACTGAAATATTTCACGAGTTAAATTACTAAATTTATGAAATGTTGGTTTTAAATCTGAATTTTTGAGCAAAGGGAAATTTATTTTTCAAAATGTACCAATTATTTTCTAATTATTTAAGCAACACTTGCTTATTTAACATATTTCTTAAAGTATGACAGGCATTAGAGTCATTATTTGTAATTATTAAAAGGCTAACTGATGATGTAACGCTCCATGTTTTGATGCATTTAAACTTTAAAAGGAATTAAAACGAGCTTTAAAAGATCAAATAAAAGAATTGTTTGACTTTTCTGTCGTAAAAAAAGTCTCATTAATTACAGTTTTACTCAGATTTTGGGATTCAAACGTACGATGTGTAATTTTCTGAGTGTTGCAGGAGGTTTTAATCGCAGACGTTTCCTTCTCTACAGAAAAAAACGGTAAAAACACTGAATAAAGCAGACGGAAAGTTAAAAATCAGTTTCTTTGACGCTGTTCGGCGTTAAAGAGTCAAAAAACACCAAGATCTAAAAAGTGTTGGATACAAATCCGTCTTAAAACCAAAGAGGACCAAACGTAACATTTACCTGGAATACAATTACACTTTACTCTGGTTTAAACATTAGAAACATTTCTGATGTAAGAACTCAACTCAATATAAAGGTGTGCCACAGGGTTCAACGCTGGGTCCACTTCTTTTTCCTATTTCGTGAATGTTCTTCCTTTAATTTGTTCTAATTCTTCAGTTCGCCTATATGCAGACGACACTCGTTTATACTTCTGAACCTCATTTACTGCAAAACGAGAAACATTTCATCCTAATGAATAAAAAAAAGTACTTTTAAAACATATATTCAGTTGTTTTCAGACATTTTAATGTGGAAAAGTTAAGTTAAAAGTTACATTTCTGATGTAAGAACTCAACTAAATATAAAGGTGTACCACAGGGTTCAATGCTGGGTCCACTTCTTTTCTCTAGTTTCATTAATGATCTTCCTTTAATTTGTTCTAATTCTTCTGTTCAACTGTTTGCAGATGACACTCGTTTATACTTAAAACAAGAAAAATTCATCCTAGTGAATAAAAATGTATTTATAAAACATAGATTTAGTTGTTTTAAGACATTTTAATGTGGAAAAGTTTGATTTCTCTGGTTTGAACATTAGAAACATTTGTGATAATGTAAAAACTCAACTAAATATAGAACAAACGTCAAGTCTTTCACACAATTAAATGCGGAGAAGTTACATATTTTATCATTATTACAAAGTGAATTGAGTGATATGTTTGTTCTTTATGTTGGAAATAGTAAATAAGAGCTGGAGTCTGCTCCGTGTTCATTCACACATGAGATGTGTAAAAGTTTACATGATCCAAAACGGTCCCAAATCTTGAGCCTGACTGCAAATTAAAACAGATTTTCTAGATCAGCAGCCTGTAAATAATCTTTCCTGACGACAGAAATAGATCAGTTGGCCTTTTAAACATTTAAAAATAAAGACAATTGCACATCATCAGTTCCCGAACGCCTTGAAGTTATTTTCTGCCGCTCCGAAAATCCCAAAGGAACTCGAAGACGTGTCGAGCTCAAGTCGCGCTAAAAATACACCGGCTGAGAAACTCTGCATCAGTTAAAGAGTCGACAGGAACGTGTGAGATTAAAGAAACGCCATGACACGAGTGACGACGAGGAGTTTGAAGTCTTTCTGGAACGTCATGCGGAGGTGCATGATCTTAACATTCACCATCGTGTCTCTGTGCAGAAAGCTTGACCCTGGTGATCGGGGTCATTTAGCGGTGCGGTGCGTGTTTCCCCTCTCGTCCCCGCGCCGGAGACACCACTTAAAAAAAACCCGATGTGATAAACGTCCTCGCTGAGATCCTCCTCATCCTGAACCCTGCCGTCCGTCAGCTGTGTTTAAAAAACCCGGGTTCTCGCTGCTGTTTGCAACGTCTGTCATCTGTCGCTGAGGCATAGTCTGTGACCTATGCAAGGTCGTCCACGGTCGCATCATAGTGCAACAGTTTCAATAAATTTTGAAAGATACCACCGCTGCTGTTTGTCCGTTATTGAGTGTTTTCTCTTCTTTAATTCAAGATAAAAATGTTTGTTTTAAAGACTTTAAGGTTGAATCTGTAGAATCTTTATTAAAAGTTATATTTAAATAAATAATAATAATAATTCAGCCCTGGAGGGTTTTGAGGGGGACAGAATGAAAGTAATGCTTTTCCATAAACAAATGTATTTAGTCTGAATTCATATTTTAAAAAATGAGTTTTGTGTTTGACAATGACTTTCTGTCCCGTTCTGTTTCCATGGTAACAGCCGATAGCGTTGGCCGTTGCTGGGTAACGTTAAATTATGTTGTCAAATGAACAAATTAGTCCAAATGAGTGGTTCGCCTGTTTGATTCATCACTGACACACTCTGCAACCAACCTGGCAACCAACCAACCTGGCAACCAACCAACCTGGCAACTAACCAACCTGGACACCAACAAACCTGCACACCAACCAACCTGGCAACCAACCAACCTGGCAACCGACAAACCTGGACACCAACCAACCTGCACACCAACCAACCTGCACACCAACCAACCTGGCAACCTACCAACCTGAACACCAACCAACCTGGCAACCAACCAACCTGGACACCAACCAACCTGGCAACCAACCAACCTGGACACCAACTAACCTGGCAACCAACCAACATGGACACCAACCAACCTGGCAACCAACCAACCTGGCAACCAACCAACCTGGACACCAACTAACCTGGCAACCAACCAACATGGACACCAACCAACCAACCTGGCAACCAACCAACCTGGACACCAACTAACCTGGCAACCAACCAACATGGACACCAACCAACCTGGCAACCAACCAACCTGGCAACCACCCAACCTGGACACCAACCAACCTGGCAACCAAACAACCTGCACACCAACAAACCTGCACACCAACCAACCTGGCAACCAACCAACCTGCACACCAACAAACCTGCACACCAACCAACCTGGCAACCAATCAACCTGCACACCAACCAACCTGGACACCAACTAACCTGGCAACCAACCAACATGGACACCAACCAACCTGGCAACCAACCAACCTGCACACCAACCAACCTGGCAACCAATCAACCTGCTCACCAACCAACCTGGACACCAACCAACCTGGCAACCAACCAACCTGGACACCAACCAACCTGGCAACCAACCAACCTGGACACCAACCAACCTGGACAACAACCAACCAACCTGGACACCAACCAACATGGACACCAACCAACCTGGCAACCAACCAACCTGGCAACCAACCAACATGGACACCAACCAACATGGACACCAACCAACCTGGCAACCAACCAACCTGGCAACCAACCAACCTGCACACCAACCAACCTGGGCACCAACCAACCTGGCAACCCGACTGCTGGAGTTATATTTTGTTGTTGCGACTATGATCTTGAGACTTTAGATGGAGCTCTTCTCGTTCTCCATATTCAACCTTTAAGTATGATTGAAATATTAAAGTATTAACTCTCTTTGTTCAGTGAGTTTCCTCTCGTTTTAAAATATAAAATAATTTTAAAAGTACTTATTGTATTATTTTTACACGCACAGCGACGTCTGAACTCTGTATCAACAGCATCTTGTTTCCTGGTGTGGACATGAACACGAGTGCAGGAGCGAACACGTGCTGGAGTTCAGCGTTCAGAGGTGACCTCTCTAAAATAGTCCGGCATGTGAAGCAGCTCAGAGTCAGAACACGGGAGCTGCAACAACGTGGACGTGCGGACGCAAGGAGAGACTCCCGTTCATCCGCGCTCTGACCAACACTTTTCACACAGACACAGTTAAAGTGTGAACACGGTTCTGCAAAGAAAGAAAAGAAAGGTCTAAACTTAACCGTCACCTTTAGTCGTCTAAACTTAACCGTCTCCTTTAGTGACTAAACTTAACCGTCTCCTTTAGTCGTCTAAACTTAACCGTCACCTTTAGTGTCTAAACTTAACGGTCTCCTTTAGAGACTAAACTTAACCGTCTCCTTTAGAGACTAAACTTAACCGTCTCCTTTAGTGTCTAAACTTAACCGTCACCTTTAGTGACTAAACTTAACCGTCTCCTTTAGAGACTAAACTTAACCGTCTCCTTTAGTGACTAAACTTAACCGTCTCCTTTAGTGACTAAACTTAACCGTCTCCTTTAGTCGCCTGAACTTAACCGTCTCCTTTAGTGTCTAAACTTAACCGTCACCTTTAGAGACTAAACTCAACCGTCTCCTTTAGACGTCTAAACCTTGTAGGTGGGTGAAAGTTTTGACTTTCTCTTTTCAGAGAAACAGGAAACAGGAAGCAGGAAACAGGAAGCAGGAAGAGCGGATGGAAGTGGGAGCGTTAAAGGAAGTCTGCAGAGGGCCAGAGGGCTGAGCGTGTCCGTGCTGCGGTGTGGACGCACGTCTGTTCCTGTGGAGCTGCAGGAGCCGTCAGAGTCACACAGGAGAGCTAAGAATACGCCTCGTCTGTACCGGCACCGAGGCTCCCGCACCTGCTCACAGCGACCGCTAACAGTGACCGCTAACAGCAGTCCAGGTCCAGATGACAGAGCTAGCATGCTAATGATGCTTATCCTGACAACTAGCCTCCGAGGAGAAGTGAGGGCCAGAGGCTAGCTGTCACTCAAGAGGCCACGCCCCTAATTATTCATGAACTTTAACCTCCAATCAAATCAAACCTAGTCCCTCCCCCTCAGTGTTGTCATGGAGATGTGATCTAAACACACAGACTAGAATGTTCTTTTGTCCTTAAACAGGTTTAATGATGCTGTGTAATCGGCCTGTTTAACATGGGGCTCAATGAGAAACTGCTCTGTTATGAAACCTGCCCCTAGTGGACACTCAGAGAAATGACGCTGACCGAGCTTCCTGATTGGATCAAACAGGAAGTGGCTGTGGGCGGGGCTTGGTAATTTGGCGCAATAACATTTGTAAAATCTAGGAAATGAAAATGATTTGAACCACATTCAAGTTAGCAGAGCGCTAAACAGGAAGTAGCTCATCCAGGGATAATTAGACCAGGAAGTTGAACTCTTTTGTCTTCGGGCTCCACCTCCTACACTGAATCCAGTTCTTTTGTACATCCATAAACCTGCGTTGGGGCTCGTTTAACACACTGTGGCACGTCTTCTCTGCAGAGGGACAGCACTTACTCATCCGCTTCCTCCTGACACTGAATCCTACATGTTGTTTTTGTATAAGATGCTGTTGTTTTGTTGTTGTTGCATGAGTCACGCTGAGGCTGGAGACCACTGCGGCATACAGTAAACGGTTGTGTGTCGAAACTGAGAAGAGCTGTTTCTGCGTCTATATGGAGACAGAGAGGAGCCCGGGGCAGAGTGCATGTTAGGTTAGTGTGGGTGGACGCAGAGGGAGATCCAGAGGAGCACAAAAAACAACAGAAACAAAGAAAATAGAAGGAAACAGGGAGGAGGAGGTA
>NC_139845.1:1027336-1029836 GCF_963691815.1 Echiichthys vipera
GACCCGGAGAAGGAGCTGGGTTCATCCAAACTACGAACATGGACGGTAGGGTGCTGAGGGAGCTGTCTGAGGCTCTCGGTGCATGCTGGGATATGTAGTCCCTCCAGCGCCCAAAAGGGTACGATTGCAGAACTCGTGTTGGGACTTTAAGACTCGGAGGATTGATGCTGCGTTCCTCAGCACCGGGACACGGGACTGATCCTACCTGGACTTCAGAGCGCCCCAGAACATTTAAGTCGAACGTGAACAGAAAACATGGACGACAGCAATCAAATACGTTAATAAACATATTGTCCAGCAGTGGATCACACTGGTCTCCCTTAGAGAGAGGGGGAGAAGTTCAGCATCCGTGAGGAACTCGGAGTAGAGCCGCTGCTCCTTTGCGTTGAAAGGAGCCAGTTGAGGTGGTTCAGGATCATCTGGTAAGGATGAACCCTGGGCGCCTCCCTAGGGAGGTGTTCCAGGCACGTCCAGCTGGGAGGAGGCCTCGGGGAAGACCCAGGACCAGGTGGAGAGATTAGATCTCCACACTGGCCTGGGAACGCCTCAGGATCCCCCAGTTAAAACTGGTTAATGTGGCCCGGGAAAGGGAAGTTTGGGGTCCCCTGCTGGAGCTGCTGCCCCTGAGACCTGATCCAGGATCAGAGGCTGGAGCTGCTGCCCCTGAGACCTGATCCAGGATCAGAGGCTGAAGATGAGATCGTATTGTATCGTCTTGGAAACCCTGAAAGTGACATCGAGCTGGTTGTGACCACGTCAGCGTAACGACGTCATCACGTGACAGAAGCCGTCAGAATCTACTGACACTAAAGAGAATGCTGTTTTTAATATTAGATCTCCTGCCGTCACAGGTCTGAGGTCCTATTTCATTTCCATCCTCCAGCACGGTGTTTCACAGCCCAGCAGGGATCCACTGTGTCAGCCGCCCGCCGCCCGCCGCCCGTCGGCTGCTGCCCGCTGGCTGCTGGCTGCTGCCCGCTGGCTGCTGGCATGTGGTCAACAGGACTAAATGATTGATACCAAACAAAGCTGTCTAAAACAGGCCTCTAAATGATGGATGACACCGAGCTGCAGCCGACACACACACACACACACACACACACACACACACACACACACACACACACACACACACACACACACACACACACACACACACACACACACACACACACACACACACACAGAGGCACACGCTCAAACTCCAGTTACAAGGTGCAAAGTGCAAAACCCGACAGCTGATTTTGTCACCTGAGACTGTGTGTGTGTGTGTGTGTGTGTGTGTGTGTGTGTGTGTGTGTGTGTGTGTGTGTGTGTGTGTGTGTGTGTGTGTGTGTGTGTGTGTGTGTGTGTGTGTGTGTGTGTGTGTGTGTGTGTGTGTGTGTGTGTGTGTGTGTGTGTGTGTGTGTGTGTGTGTGTGTTAAAGCAAGCAGGAAAGTAAGCCCAAGAGCCACTTACCGGGCCGGGCACACGACCACACAGAGCTCAGACGGGCACAAATAACCGCTCTGACGTCACCGTCCTGTAAACAACACGGGTTATTTGTCCCTGCAGAGACACAGCGACACGTTTACTCTTCTGTCAAATTACTGACTAATTATAAAACTACAGGCGCTTATTTACATCTAACTAAAAAGGGATTCACCTGCAGAGTTTGTGTACACACGTTTGCAGCACATTCAGGCCTCGTCCACAGGAACACGGGTGTTTCTAACCCTCTGAATGTTCTCATGTGTCCAGGTCGTCGTTCTCCTCAAAGCAACTTCAGTCAAAAGCAACTGGACTTGGTTCTTTGTCAGGAAGACGTTTCACCTCTGATCCAAGAGGCTTCATCAGTTCATGTACACATCTGACCAGGACCAGGACCAGGACCAGGACCAGGACCAGGACCAGGCTGGGACTGGACCAGGACCAGGCTGGGACTGGACCAGGACCAGGACCAGGACCAGGCTGAGACTGGTCCAACTAACTGGTGTGAGATCCAGGTCTTTAACCTCTCACAGGCCGATGATGTCACTGGAACCCTTTGTGCTTCAAGTGCCAACGACCATCGTTAGAGTGACAGTCGTTGGTGGAAGTAGGTCTGGACTCCGTTAGTGCTGGTCCAGTCCCAGCCTGGTCCTGGTCCTGGTCCAGTGGCTGGTGGAAGTAGGTCTGGACTTGGTTAGTGCTCTATTGAGTCTGAACGACAGTCGTTGGAGTCACAGGAGGACGTTTGTGAACAGTTGTTCTTTGAGGTTGGATGAAGGGATGAAAGGGCAGCATTGTAAACTGGAGAAAAGTGGAGTCTCAGACCTCCTCC
Organism: Echiichthys vipera; assembly: GCF_963691815.1. NCBI lineage: Eukaryota > Metazoa > Chordata > Actinopteri > Perciformes > Trachinidae > Echiichthys > Echiichthys vipera. The sequence goes on from NC_139845.1 coordinate 1,029,639, forward strand.
TCTGGTTAGAGATGGTCCAGTCCCAGCCTGGTCCTGGTCCTGGTCCTGGTGTCTCAGACCTCCTACTCTGGTTAGAGAGGGGTATTTTTAAAAACAAACTTTTACGGCTCCCGGGTAAAAGAAAACCCGTCCACATGAAACCGCAAAATCCGCCTCAAACTATGTCGTCCACATTCCAGAGCAGTAGGGGGCGATAGC
>NC_139845.1:1039836-1127210 GCF_963691815.1 Echiichthys vipera
CCTCTGCAGCAGCATGAGAAGAGTCCCTACACACAGAACAAAGCAGCAACAGTGTAGTTAGTGAAGCCAGAGTTTATTAAAGAGTGTTTTAAAGACTTACCTACTGGCCCCTGTACCAGCTCCTCTCATAGTAAAGTCCATTACAGTGGAAGGAGCCCATTGCTGCTTTGTTTACTTCTTTAGTTGTTGTTGTTGATGATGTTGTTGTGGTTGTTGTTGTTAATGGTGTTGTGTTGTTGTCGTTTCTGCTGCTGCTGTAGTTGGTGTTGTAGTTGTTGCGGTTGTTGTTGTTGTTGTTGTCGCTGTTGTTGTTGTGGTTGTTGTGTTGTTGTTGTTGTTGCTGCTGCTGCTGTTGTTGTTGTTGCTGCTGCTGTGGTTGTTGTGGTTGTTGTTGTTGTTGTTGCTGCTGCTGCTGTTGTAGTGGTTGTTGCCGTGGTTGTTGTTGTTGTTGTTGTGGTTGTTGTTGTTGCTGCTGTTGTTGTCGTGGTTGTTGTTGTTGCTGCTGTTGTTGTCGTTGCTGCTGTTGTTGTTGTTGCTGGTGTTGTTATTGTTGTTGTTGTTGAGTTGTTGTTGTTGTTGTGTTGTTGTGTTGTTGTTGTTGTTGTTGTGTTCAGCAGCAGCTCTGTAATCAGAGCTCATTTGTGAGCTGCAGTCGTTACGGATGCTGGTTGTTAGTGGTTACCTGTTGTTATGGTAACTGTCTCCCTCTGTAACTGGCAACGAGACCTCAAGTACCACAGAGTGGTACTCCCACACACACATTACACACACACACACACACACACACACACACACACACACACACACATACACACACACACACACACACACACACACACACACACACACACACACACACATACACACACACACACACACACACACACACACACACACACACACACACACACACACACACACACACACACACACACCAAATGCTGTAAAGTGGATTGCTGCAGAAACACCCTGGTGGCTGCAGCCGGTGCGTGAAATCGCAGCGTTGCCGGTTGCCGGTGGCTGGTGGTCGGTCTCACGCTGAGACGGGGGTCTGAGGACGGCGCACTAATCCGGTGGGGGGGGGGGGTGCACTCGGCGGCAGCATCAGATAAGGAAACGGATAAATATAGTGCTCGTGCTTTGTTTTCCTAATCCACCCACGGGCTGAGAAACTAACCTTTTTAAATAGGTCACCTTCTCTGCTTTTAGAAACCGACAGGCTCTGTGTGTGTGTGTGTGTGTGTGCGTGTGTGTGTGTGTGTGTGTGTGTGTGTGTGTGTGTGTGTGTGTGTGTGTGTGTGTGTGTGTGTGTGTGTGTGTGTGTGTGTGTGTGTGTGTGTGTGTGTGTGTGTGTGTGTGTGTGTGTGTGTGTGTGTGTGTGTGTGTGTGTGTGTGTGTGTGTGTGTGCCCACCGGCTCTGAGAGTGTGTGTCCTCCACAGTTTGAGGTTTGGGATGCGTCTTGGACGGTCCTCCGTTAAAGGGTCGGTTCACATTATTTTAAGCGCGTGTCACAACAATAAACGGAGCTGATCTCAGGATAAAGCTGCGGAAATGCTCCAAATGATCCCAAAAATGAGGAGAACTCGACCCACTTAATGTTCTTTATGTGCAGCTTTGTTCTTTAGGATGAGATGTTTCTGCTGTAGGTTTATAATGATATAGATTTATAGATTAATATTTCTCTTTATTGATGCTTTGGGACGAACTCCTGCAGGGAAATTAAGTTTCCAGCAGCTTAAAAAACACAAGAGAGGTTTAAACAAATACAGAAAGTATAAAAAACAATAAACTCTTAGTCAAATATAAATGAGGTAGATAAAAGAAAACAGGTCAAATCAAAGTCACAGGAAGTTAAATCAGATAATTTAAATGTTTAAGATCAAAAATGTTTGAATGTTTACGACAGAAATGAGCAGAAAGATTATTATATATATTATATCATCTCATCTCAGCTTCAGCCTCTGATCCTGGATCAGGTCTCGGGGGCAGCAGCTCCAGCAGGGGACCCCAAACTTCCCTTTCCCGGGCCACATTAACCAGCTCTAACTGGGGGATCCTGAGGCGTTCCCAGGCCAGTGTGGAGATCTAATCTCTCCACCTGGTCCTGGGTCTTCCCCGAGGCCTCCTCCCAGCTGGACGTGCCTGGAACACCTCCCTAGGGAGGCGCCCAGGGTTCATCCAGACCAGATGATCCTGAACCACCTCAACTGGCTCCTTTCAACACAAAGGAGCAGCGGCTCTACTCCGAGTTCCTCACGGATGCTGAACTTCTCCCCCTCTCTCTAAGGGAGACTCCAGACCCCCTCCTGAGGAAACACAGTTCACACGCTTGGACCTGGACCTGGTTCTTTGGGTCCTGACCTGGACCTGGTTCTTTGGGTCCTGACCTGGACCTGGTTCTTTGGGTCCTGACCTGGACCTGGTTCTTTGGGTCCTGACCTGGACCTGGTTCTTTGGGTCCTGACCTGGACCTGGTTCTTTGGGTCCTGACGAGCTAAAAAGTAAGACATTGAAATATAACACAGGTAGTTTTAGACACACAGGGATTCCTTCACAGTTGATGCTTCTGTGACTTATGTAAATGATTATGTCACATCTGCGTCTCTGAATGTCACGCTGGTCCCAGGCTCACGAGACGTTTGGTTTCATGTTTCTTTGCCACAAACACAAACTGTGGTTTCAGCGAGTCAAAGCGACTGGAGGGTCGTCTTTATATATCGCACGGGAACACGAGCTCGTGTGCGTTTGTGGAGGTAAAGAAAGGAGCCGTCCATCTCCTTCAAAGGCAGCGGGACGAGTGAACATCCGGATGAAGAGCGGAGTGCAGAGTGGCCCCGGGGCTCGACCTCCCGTCCACAGAAGAGCAGAGCGCTCGGACACAAAGAGGACACAAAGGCGAGGAGTGGAAGCGTCCTCGGATGTCTTCATGTGGAAGCTGGTCTTTGTGCTGCGGCTGGAAGGATTTGTGTGCATTAAGGATGAAAACGATGCAGCGACGCAGAGAAGCTCAGATGTTATGTAAGAGTCAAAGGGAGCAACATGCAAACAGAGTCACTTTATGTTGTGAACTACTGTAAATGAAGGGTCCTGGACGGGAACCAGCAACATTAGAACATTAAGATGATAAAATGCAAATATGAGACTCATTACATCAGGTTTGCATCCAAATGTGATGCATGTTTTTTATGAATAAGCAGAAAATATTCAAAGGAAAAAGCAAATGAATGCTTGTTTTCATCCACTGCAGAAAAAGAAGAAAAAGACACAATCAAAGGAGGTGATAAATGATATAAAATGTAACTTTTCTGTATTAAAATGTGTAAAAACAACCGATATTTAGTTGAGTTTTGTTCTTACGTTACCAAAATGTTTCCAATAATGTTCAAACCGGAGAAATCTAAGTTTTTCACATTAAAATATGCGAGAACAACTTTATCTATGTTCATTATTTACAAGTTTATTCATGAGGATAAATCACTGAGATGAAACATCTTGTTTTGCAGTAAATGAAGTTCAGAAGTATAAACGAGTGTCGTCTGCAAACAGTCGAACAGAAGAATTAGAACAAATTAAAGGAAGATCATTAACGAAATAGGAAAAAAAAAAAAAGTGGACCCAGTGTTGAACCCTGTGGTACACCTTTATATTTAGTTGAGTTCTTACATCAGAAATGTTTCAAATAATGTTTAAACCAGAAAAAAGTGTCTCCTAGAGGACACTTTAACACACGTTTATGCTCCTAGAGGACACTTTAACACACGTTTATGCTCCTAGAGGACACTTTAGCACAGGTTTAGGGTCCTAGAGGGCACTTTAACACACGTTTATGCTCCTAGAGGACACTTTAACACACGTTTATGCTCCTAGAGGACACTTTAACACACGTTTATGCTCCTAGAGGACACTTTAACACACGTTTATGCTCCTAGAGGACACTTTAGCACACGTTTATGCTCCTAGAGGACACTTTAACACACGTTTAGGCTCCTAGAGGACACTTTAACACACGTTTATGCTCCTAGAGGACACTTTAACACACGTTTATGCTCCTAGAGGACACTTTAGCACACGTTTATGCATCTAGAGGACACTTTAACACACGTTTATGCTCCTAGATGCACCAAAGATGAACCAAATCAAACCTTATGGAGCTCAAGTTTCCTCTAAATGTTTAAATGTTTAATGTTGGACACATTAAAAGCTTTAGTGTAAACCTCAAACCAGGGTCCTCTCTCTGGGTTTTTGTCTCATCTTATGATAAAAAAAGACCCCGAATTTCAAAATAAAGTGACGCCAATGCGCGCGCACTTTGTTGCCATAAACCTAGAAAATGAACAGAGTCCGTCCCCGCCCCCAGAGAGAGAGAGAGAGAGAGAGTGTGTGTGTGAGAGAGAGAGAGAGAGAGAGAGAGAGAGAGAGAGAGAGAGAGAGAGAGAGAGAGAGAGAGAGAGAGAGAGAGAGAGAGGGCGACAGCTTGTCTCACATCCACAGACATTTTCAGAGGCAGTTAAACGGTCTGAGCAGCACTTTTGACGTCAGGAGTAATCATTCCAGCCGCTACTCTCTCATCCGGGTCTTCTGGCTCTGCTCCCTCTGCTCCGGTGGCTTTAATATTTCCTCCATCCACAGCAGCAGCAGCAGCAGCAGGAGCAGCAGCAGCAGCAGCAGCAGCAGCAGCAGCAGCAGCAGCAGGAGCAGCAGGAGCAGCAGCAGGAGCAGCAGCAGCAGCGGCAGCACATGCATCCATCCATGTAGAGAGGAGCGGCGGCTGGAGGAGCAGCAGCCGTGATCCGACCCGCTCCGTCAGCTCCATCCTTCACTTGTTCGTCCCTGGAGCCTCGGAGAGGATGTTGTTGTCGGCGCGGCTCAACAAGTCTCTTCTGTCTTTCACACATTAACTGTGGATGGCTGCGGAATGGAGATAGCCTTGGTGAGTTTTGAGAACGGCGGCGCTAAAGGGAGCGGTGGTGGTGGTGGTGGAGGCAACAATGCCGAGGAGAGCTGCCGGAACGCGCTGGATGTCCCTCAGTCGGGCTTCGTTCAAACCGGCCTCGGAGAGGACTACACTAAAGAGCTGAACACCCGCGGGAGCCCGCAGCCGCAGCCGCCGCCGCCGCAGCACCATCACCCTCATCAGCAGCAGAGCTCCTGGAAAATCAACGACATGAACAACACTCTGAGCTGCAGCGAGAACGCCATGGATGCGCTTTTACGCGCGGACCACAGCCCCCACCTGTTCGACGAGGACATGCTGGACATGGACATGGACACGGAGAGCAACGAGAGGGTGCTCATCAACATAGCCGGGCTCAGGTACGAGACCCAGCTGGGCACACTGAACCAGTTCCCGGATACTTTGCTGGGAGACCCCGCCAAGAGGATTAAATACTTCGACCCGCTCCGGAACGAGTACTTCTTCGACCGGAACCGACCGAGTTTCGACGGGATTTTGTATTTTTATCAGTCTGGGGGGAAGATCCGCAGACCCGTGAACGTGTCCATCGACGTGTTCGCGGACGAGATCCGGTTCTATCAGCTGGGGGAGGAGGCCATGGAGAGGTTCCGAGAGGACGAGGGCTACATAAAGGAGGAGGAGAAGCCGCTGCCCCAGAACGAGTTCCAGAAGCAGGTCTGGCTCATCTTCGAGTACCCGGAGAGCTCCATGCCGGCCCGGGGCATCGCCATCGTGTCCGTGATCGTCATCACCATCTCCATCATCACCTTCTGCCTGGAGACGCTGCCAGAGTTCAGGGACGAGAGGGAGCTGCCGGTGACCAGCCGGATGGACAACAGCACCGCCCCCCGGCCCTCCCTCACCTTCACGGACCCCTTCTTCATCATCGAGACCACGTGCGTCATCTGGTTCACCTTCGAGCTGTTCGTGCGCTTCTTCGCGTGCCCCAGCAAGTCGGAGTTCTCCAAGACCGTCATGAACATCATCGACATCATGTCCATCATGCCTTACTTCATCACAGTGGGCACGGAGCTGGCGGAGCAGCAGGGCCAGGAGCACCAGAACGGGCAGCAGGCCATGTCCCTGGCCATCCTCAGGGTCATCCGCCTGGTGCGGGTCTTCCGGATCTTCAAGCTGTCGCGGCACTCCAAGGGGCTCCAGATCCTGGGCCAGACTCTCAAAGCCAGCATGCGGGAGCTCGGCCTCCTCATCTTCTTCCTCTTCATCGGGGTCATCCTCTTCTCCAGCGCCGTGTTCTTCGCCGAGGCGGACGAGCCGGAGTCGCACTTCTCCAGCATCCCGGACGCGTTCTGGTGGGCCGTGGTTACCATGACGACCGTAGGGTACGGAGACATGAGGCCGGTGACGGTTGGGGGTAAGATAGTGGGCTCCCTGTGCGCAATCGCCGGGGTGCTCACCATCGCGCTGCCGGTGCCGGTCATCGTGTCCAACTTCAACTACTTCTACCACCGGGAGACGGACCAGGACCAGTCGTCCCTGAAGGACGAGCCCAACAGCGGCCGAGCGAGCCCCGAACTGAAGCGCAAGGGGAGCAAGTCCTCGGAGAAGTCGCAGCAGCAGGACGCGGAGAACAACGACGGCGCGTCCGCGGAGAAGGCGAACATGAAGGCGAACAGCAGCATGGACTTCAAGAGATCCCTTTACGCGTTCTGCCTGGACACGCGGGAGACGGACCTGTAGTCCCGCAGACTCGACCCCCCTCTCATCCAAACTGTTACAGCCCATAGTTGTTTAGATTAGACCCCCGTCCACGCGCTCGTGAGGCTCTGCGCATCACTTGGATGTTGGAGGATCAACACTTTGCAATCCTGAAAAGTTGAGAGAGCGGCGGGGTCGATTTATAAAAAGCACATTTTAATCCTCCTCATCTGCTGAAGCACATCCGGGAGTGGAGCCGCGGCGCACGCGCTGCAGCAACAGCAGGAGCCACCTAAAGATCAGCAGGGAGCGCGAGAGGGACGCGTGCAGGTCGTGTACATAGAATAAGGACGAGTCCGTGTTTAGTGCAACAAGAACTGAACAAAAGCCAAATCTTATTTTTCTTACCCTGCATTTAGTCGTTATGTTTACGCGGACACGCCGCAGATGTGTGCACCCTCCCCCACAGAGCGCGTTCATGAGTCGGTCAGTCCAGGACGAGCCCCCAAACACGCGCTGCGCCCCGGACAACGTCCTGCAGGAGACGTTGTCCGGGGCGTAACGAGCAGACTCAGGTGAAAGCAGAGGACCTTTTTTAGCCTTGTTAAGATCAAACTAAAGAACTTTTTTGTTATTTAAGAAAAAGAAAAAGAGACTTTATATGGAAGTAAAGTGAAAAACCAGGAGACGAGGACCGAGCAAAGTCTGGAGGAGACGGAGCCACGCAGACACCAGGTGAGTGTCCCACAGTCTCACCTGTGGTTGTTTTGGATCATCAGCTTTGTGCAGGTGTGTCACTAATGGTCCTCCATACAGACATGTTTAGTCTCCTAGAGGACACTTTAACACACGTTTAGGCTCCTAGAGGACACTTTAACACACGTTTATGCTCCTAGAGGACACTTTAACACACGTTTATGCTCCTAGAGGACACTTTAACACACGTTTAGGCTCCTAGAGGACACTTTAACACACGTTTATGCTCCTAGAGGACACTTTAACACTTGTTTATGCTCCTAGAGGACACTTTAACACTTGTTTATGCTCCTAGAGGACACTTTAACACACGTTTATGCTCCTAGAGGACACTTTAACACACGTTCATGCTCCTAGAGGACACTTTAGCACACGTTTATGTTCCTAGAGGACACTTTAACACAGGTTTATGCTCCTAGAGGACACTTTAGCACACGTTTATGCTCCTAGAGGACACTTTAGCACACGTTTATACTCCTAGAGGACACTTTAACACACGTTTATGCTCCTAGAGGACACTTTAACACAGGTTTATGCTTCTAGAGGACACTTTAACACATGTTTATGCTCCTAGAGGACACTTTAAAACACGTTTATGCTCCTAGAGGACACTTTAACACAGGTTTATGCTCCTAGAGGACACTTTAACACACGTTCATGCTCCTAGAGGACACTTTAACACACGTTTATGCTCCTAGAGGACACTTTAACACACGTTTATGCTCCTAGAGGACACTTTAACACACATTTAGGCTCCTAGAGGACACTTTAACACACGTTTATGCTCCTAGAGGACACTTTAGCACACGTTTATGCTCCTAGAGGACACTTTAACACACGTTTATGCTCCTAGAGGACACTTTAACACACGTTTATGCTCGTAAAAAAACAATGTCCTTTTGGTGCTGAATCGAGTTCCCTGGACTTCTGCTGAGCTCAGCACCCGTCACTTCAGATCACACGCCGTTTGTGTTTGTTCTCCGTCCTCCACGCTCCTCACCGCCGCGGTGCACATGGACGTTATTACCATGACAACAGTTGCTTCTGTGCGTGAGGAGTCGGTCCACGTGGCCTCACCTCCGCTGACACACGGCCAGCAGCGCAGCATCTGGACGCAGCCGAGCAGAAGCCCAGCGTGCACGTTCGCCTGCTTCTGTTATTACTCTCATCTGAGTTCACCGACTAATTACAGCCTCCATCACCATCACAGCCTCCATCACAGCCTCCATCACCATCACTGCCTCCATCACCATCAGAGCCTCCATCACAGCCTCCATCACTGCCTCCATCACCATCACAGCCTCCATCACAGCCTCCATCACCATCACTGCCTCCATCACCATCAGAGCCTCCATCACAGCCTCCATCACTGCCTCCATCACCATCACAGCCTCCATCACAGCCTCCATCACCATCACAGCCTCCATCACAGCCTCCATCACTGCCTCCATCACCATCACTGCCTCCATCACAGCCTCCATCACTGCCTCCATCACCATCACTGCCTCCATCACAGCCTCCATCACTGCCTCCATCACCATCACAGCCTCCATCACAGCCTAAACGTCTGTTAAAGTGTCCTCTAGGAGCCTAAACGTCTGTTAAAGTGTCCTCTAGGAGCCTAAACGTCTGTTAAAGTGTCCTCTAGGAGTCTAAACGTGTGCTAAAGTGTCCTCTAGGAGCATAAACGTGTGCTAAAGTGTCCTCTAGGAGCATAAACGTGTGTTAAAGTGTCCTCTAGGAGCATAAACGTGTGCTAAAGTGTCCTCTAGGAGCATAAACGTGTGCTAAAGTGTCCTCTAGGAGCATAAACGTGTGTTAAAGTGTCCTCTAGGAGCATAAACGTGTGCTAAAGTGTCCTCTAGGAGTCTAAACGTGTGCTAAAGTGTCCTCTAGGAGCATAAACGTGTGTTAAAGTGTCCTCTAGGAGCATAAACGTGTGTTAAAGTGTCCTCTAGGAGCCTAAACGTGTGCTAAAGTGTCCTCTAGGAGCATAAACGTGTGTTAAAGTGTCCTCTAGGAGCCTAAACGTGTGCTAAAGTGTCCTCTAGGAGCATGAACGTGTGCTAAAGTGTCCTCTAGGAGCATATACGTGTGTTAAAGTATCCTCTAGGAGCATAAACGTGTACTAAAGTGTCCTCTAGGAGCACAAACGTGTGTTAAAGTGTCCTCTAGGAGCATAAACGTGTGTTAAAGTGTCCTCTAGGAGCATAAACGTGAGTTAAAGTGTCCTCTAGGAGCATAAACCTGTGTTAAAGTGTCCTCTAGGAGCCAAAACGTGTGTTAAAGTGTCCTCTAGGAGCATAAACGTGTGTTAAAGTGTCCTCTACGAGCATAAACGTGTGCTAAAGTGTCCTCTAGGAGCCTAAACGTGCGTTAAAGTGTCCTCTAGGAGCATAAACGTGTGCTAAAGTGTCCTCTAGGAGCATAAACGTGTGTTAAAGTGTCCTCTACGAGCATAAACGTGTGCTAAAGTGTCCTCTAGGAGCCTAAACGTGCGTTAAAGTGTCCTCTAGGAGCATAAACGTGTGCTAAAGTGTCCTCTAGGAGCATAAACGTGTGTTAAAGTGTCCTCTAGGAGCATAAACGTGTGTTAAAGTGTCCTCTAGGAGCATAAACGTGTGCTAAAGTGTCCTCTAGGAGCCTAAACGTGTGTTAAAGTGTCCTCTAGGAGCCTAAACGTGTGTTAAAGTGTCCTCTAGGAGCATAAACCTGTGTTAAAGTGTCCTCTAGGAGCCTAAACGTGTGTTTAAGTGTCCTCTAGGAGCATAAACGTGAGTTAAAGTGTCCTCTAGGAGCATAAACGTGTGTTAAAGTGTCCTCTAGGAGCATAAACGTGTGTTAAAGTGTCCTCTAGGAGCATAAACGTGTGTTAAAGTGTCCTCTAGGAGCATAAACGTGTGCTAAAGTGTCCTCTAGGAGCATAAACGTGTGTTAAAGTGTCCTCTAGGAGCATAAACGTGTGCTAAAGTGTCCTCTAGGAGTCTAAACGTGTGCTAAAGTGTCCTCTAGGAGCATAAACGTGTGTTAAAGTGTCCTCTAGGAGCATAAACGTGTGTTAAAGTGTCCTCTAGGAGCCTAAACGTGTGCTAAAGTGTCCTCTAGGAGCATAAACGTGTGTTAAAGTGTCCTCTAGGAGCCTAAACGTGTGCTAAAGTGTCCTCTAGGAGCATGAACGTGTGCTAAAGTGTCCTCTAGGAGCATATACGTGTGTTAAAGTATCCTCTAGGAGCATAAACGTGTACTAAAGTGTCCTCTAGGAGCACAAACGTGTGTTAAAGTGTCCTCTAGGAGCATAAACGTGTGTTAAAGTGTCCTCTAGGAGCATAAACGTGAGTTAAAGTGTCCTCTAGGAGCATAAACCTGTGTTAAAGTGTCCTCTAGGAGCCAAAACGTGTGTTAAAGTGTCCTCTAGGAGCATAAACGTGTGTTAAAGTGTCCTCTACGAGCATAAACGTGTGCTAAAGTGTCCTCTAGGAGCCTAAACGTGCGTTAAAGTGTCCTCTAGGAGCATAAACGTGTGCTAAAGTGTCCTCTAGGAGCATAAACGTGTGTTAAAGTGTCCTCTACGAGCATAAACGTGTGCTAAAGTGTCCTCTAGGAGCCTAAACGTGCGTTAAAGTGTCCTCTAGGAGCATAAACGTGTGCTAAAGTGTCCTCTAGGAGCATAAACGTGTGTTAAAGTGTCCTCTAGGAGCATAAACGTGTGTTAAAGTGTCCTCTAGGAGCATAAACGTGTGCTAAAGTGTCCTCTAGGAGCCTAAACTTGTGTTAAAGTGTCCTCTAGGAGCCTAAACGTGTGTTAAAGTGTCCTCTAGGAGCATAAACCTGTGTTAAAGTGTCCTCTAGGAGCCTAAACGTGTGTTTAAGTGTCCTCTAGGAGCATAAACGTGAGTTAAAGTGTCCTCTAGGAGCATAAACGTGTGTTAAAGTGTCCTCTAGGAGCATAAACGTGTGTTAAAGTGTCCTCTAGGAGCATAAACGTGTGCTAAAGTGTCCTCTAGGAGCCTAAACGTGTGTTAAAGTGTCCTCTAGGAGCATAAACGTGTGTTTAAGTGTCCTCTAGGAGCATAAACGTGTGTTAAAGTGTCCTCTACGAGCATAAACGTGTGCTAAAGTGTCCTCTAGGAGCCTAAACGTGCGTTAAAGTGTCCTCTAGGAGCATAAACGTGTGCTAAAGTGTCCTCTAGGAGCATAAACGTGTGTTAAAGTGTCCTCTAGGAGCATAAATGTGAGTTAAAGTGTCCTCTAGGAGCATAAACGTGTGTTAAAGTGTCCTCTAGGAGCATAAACGTGTGCTAAAGTGTCCTCTAGGAGCCTAAACGTGTGTTAAAGTGTCCTCTAGGAGCCTAAACGTGTGTTAAAGTGTCCTCTAGGAGCCTAAACGTGTGTTTAAGTGTCCTCTAGGAGCATAAACGTGAGTTAAAGTGTCCTCTAGGAGCATAAACGTGTGTTAAAGTGTCCTCTAGGAGCATAAACGTGTGTTAAAGTGTCCTCTAGGAGCATAAACGTGTGCTAAAGTGTCCTCTAGGAGCCTAAACGTGTGTTAAAGTGTCCTCTAGGAGCATAAACGTGTGTTTAAGTGTCCTCTAGGAGCATAAACGTGTGCTAAAGTGTCCTCTAGGAGCCTAAACGTGTGTTAAAGTGTCCTCTAGGAGCATAAACGTGTGCTAAAGTGTCCTCTAGGAGCATAAACGTGTGCTAAAGTGTCCTCTAGGAGCCTAAACGTGTGTTAAAGTGTCCTCTAGGAGCATAAACGTGTGCTAAAGTGTCCTCTAGGAGCATAAACGTGTGTTAAAGTGTCCTCTAGGAGCATAAACGTGTGTTAAAGTGTCCTCTAGGAGCATAAACGTGTGTTAAAGTGTCCTCTAGGAGCATAAACGTGTGTTAAAGTGTCCTCTAGGAGCATAAACGTGTGCTAAAGTGTCCTCTAGGAGACTAAACGTGTGTTAAAGTGTCCTCTAGGAGCATAAACTGTGCTAAAGTGTCCTCTAGGAGCATAAACGTGTGCTAAAGTGTCCTCTAGGAGCATAAACGTGTGTTAAAGGTTCCTCTAGGAGCATGAACATGTGCTAAAGCTGCTCCACAGCGCTCGGTTTCTTTATTAGCCCGATGTTTCCCGGCTCTCCTCGAGCTCTGGGACGTCGTCCAGCGCTCATGAACTCTGGCAGAAGCGGAGCTGATGTGTAATCTGGTGAACTGGCGCCCGCCGCAGACACGCGTGCTGCCGCTCCACCGACGCTGCCGAGGATCAGCATCGTTTGGGGTCTTCGGGTTTGACCCCAAATGTTCCTTTGAACTTGTGATTCCTCCAGTTAAGGTGAATAAACCGCTGCTTGCTCTCGCTGCGCTCCTTCAGCATCGTGGTGAAGTCACGGCAGCGTTTCCTGTCTTTGACGCAGCGTTTGGCGAAGGATCGGTGAATGAAAGTGAATCCGTGTCGTCTTATTTTGAAATTACAAAGCTGTTTGAATTTCTGGCGCTGGATGTTTATGTCATTAATATGTTTCTGAATGTTTTGACTAAAAAATTCAGTATTAAGAAAATTCAATGTCAAATAATTCAGTTAAAAATAAAAAAAAATCAATTTAAAAAAAATTAAATGTTAAAAAAACTCAACGTTAAAAAATTCAGTGGTAAATAATTCATGGTTAAAGAATTAAAGGTTAAAATGCTGCGTCCCGATGCAGAGTTCAATTCTTTAAACTCTTTAAATGAGAAACTCACCAGAGAAGCACGAGAGCACCGTTACGTTTACACATATTTCCACATTAGTTGGGGACTCAGCCTCTTTCTCTTTGTTTCTCTTGAATTTTTAACTTTGAATTCATAAGATTGAACTTCAGACTTTGTGAATTTGGTTTATTTCATTTTGAACCTTTAATTTATGAACATTAAATAATAAAGTTACGTTCAGAGTCAAAACACATCCTGATATTTCCAATGCTTAAATATTCAGGGCTTGAAATTCAATAGTTTTTTAATTCACTCTCATGTTTCTGGCGTCTGCAGCGAGCGTGGGGGGGGGGGGGGGGGTTGACCTTGAGTCCGATCTGAGGTCACCCCTGAAAACGAGTGTTTGCCGTCGTTGTCGTGGTGATTGTTCCCTGACTCCGTTTCTCTGGCTCTGCCACAGAAACATGACGTAACCTCGCCTCCGGAGCTCTGGTGCGTTGAGTCACGGGCGTGTAGGAGCAGAGCAGCTCAGATGTGAGAGGAGGCGGCTCCGGTCGTCCGCCCGCGGGACGTCGGTGCAGATCGGACCTTTAGCTGTCGCAGAAACGGCAAAATTTAAAACCAGGGACGCCGAGAAACCGCCACGACCACCGTGTTCAGTTCAGTTCTCTCTTTAAGGGACCAGAGCGTTTCTTCTGTTAGACTCAGGGCGCCCTCCCACTGTGCCTCCGTCCCGTGCCCCGTGCTTTAGGGTCCTTGTCCCCCCCTCCAGGCCCGTTTGTACTCACACTACCTGGGCCTCGGAGAATGCTTCTTGCTGCCTATACGTCATCACGCCGTAACACGTCACACGCATTGATGACGTCATGGCGATGCGTGGCTTTGTTTCCAGATCTTTCCGTAGACCTCGGAGTTTTTGTGCGTCTTGTCGACTGTTTTTGAATCTTTTCATCGACCAAATCTGCAGTAAACACTCCACCTCCGCATCACACCAACGTGAACCTTTCACCGCCATTGTTTGAAATGTCCGCGCATGGTCCCTCCTTCTTTTTTCTACGTCCCAACAGGCGCACAGGAAATGACCTCAGAACCGCCGTAGGCCTCGTGCTCGTACACGTGCGCACGCTCGTGCTCGTACACGTGCGCACGCTCGTGCTCGTACACGTGCAAACGTGCTTTACTAAAGCCCACCTCTCCCAAACGGGCCGTGGACGGCAAGCGTGCCGCTCCTAGACGTGGTACGGTTGCACTCACACTGGTCAAAGGAACCAGACTTTAGCCGTGACACGTGCTGGGGCACGGTACGGAGGCACAGTGGGAGGGCGCCCTTAAAGGTTGAATCTGTATAATCTGTATTAAAAGCTGTATTTTTAAAAACAATAACACACCACAGGGCGTTTTGAGGGGTAGAGAATGAAAGTGTGTTTTAAATGTTTGACTTCCTGTCCCGTTGTGTTTCCATGGTAGCAGCCAATAGCGTTGGGTGTTGCTGGTTAACGTTAAATACTGTTGTTAATTCATTGATTAGTCCTGATGAGTGGTTCCCCTGTTTGATTCATCGCTGACACACTGGGCAACAAACCTGGACACCAACCAACCTGGCAACCCGACTGCTGGAGTTATATTTTGTTACTCTAAACCAGGGTCGGGCACTTCGGGTCCTGCATGTTTTAGTCTCTCTCTGCTCCAGCACACCTGAGTCTGACACACACCTGAGTCTGACACACCTGAGTCTGACACACACCTGCGTCTAACACACACCTGAGTCTGACACACCTGAGTCTAACACACCTGAGTCTGACACACCTGAGTCTGACACACCTGAGTCTGACACACTTGAGTCTGACACACTTGAGTCTGACACACCTGAGTCTAACACACCTGAGTCTGACACACCTGAGTCTGACACACTTGAGTCTGACACACCTGAGTCTGACACACCTGAGTCTAACACACCTGAGTCTGACACACCTGAGTCTAACACACCTGAGTCTGACACACCTGAGTCTGACACACCTGAGTCTAACACACACCTGAGTCTGACACACCTGAGACTGACACACACCTGAGTCTGACACACCTGAGTCTGACACACACCTGCGTCTAACACACACCTGAGTCTGACACACCTGAGTCTAACACACCTGAGTCTGACACACCTGAGTCTGACACACACCTGAGTCTGACACACACCTGAGTCTAACACACACCTGAGTCTGACACACCTGAGTCTAACACACCTGAGTCTGACACACACCTGAGTCTAACACACCTGAGTCTAAGACACACCTGAGTCTGACACACCTGAGTCTGACACACACCTGAGTCTAACACACCTGAGTCTGATGCTCTGCTCGTTATCAAGCAGCTGAAGCTCATCACAGTTTGATTATTGTTAGACTCAGGTGTGTCAGACTCAGGTGTGTGTTAGACTCAGGTGTGTCAGACTCAGGTGTGTCAGACTCAGGTGTGTTAGACTCAGGTGTGTGTTAGACTCAGGTGTGTGTTAGACTCAGGTGTGTGTTAGACTCAGGTGTGTCAGACTCAGGTGTGTGTCAGTCTCAGGTGTGTCAGACTCAGGTGTGTGTCAGACTCAGGTGTGTCAGACTCAGGTGTGTTAGACTCAGGTGTGTCAGACTCAGGTGTGTCAGACTCAGGTGTGTTAGACTCAGGTGTGTCAGACTCAGGTGTGTGTCAGTCTCAGGTGTGTCGGACTCAGGTGTGTCGGACTCAGGTGTGTGTCGGACTCAGGCGTGTGTCAGACTCAGGTGTGTTAGACTCAGGTGTGTGTCGGACTCAGGCGTGTGTCAGACTCAGGTGTGTTAGACTCAGGTGTGTTAGACTCAGGCGTGTGTCAGACTCAGGTGTGTCAGACTCAGGTGTGTGTCAGACTCAGGTGTGTCAGACTCAGGTGTGTGTCAGTCTCAGGTGTGTCGGACTCAGGTGTGTCGGACTCAGGTGTGTGTCGGACTCAGGCGTGTGTCAGACTCAGGTGTGTTAGACTCAGGTGTGTGTCGGACTCAGGCGTGTGTCAGACTCAGGTGTGTCAGACTCAGGTGAGTCAGACTCAGGCGTGTCAGACTCAGGTGTGTGTTAGACTCAGGTGTGTCAGACTCAGGTGTGTGTCAGACTCAGGTGTGTCAGACTCAGGTGTGTGTCAGACTCATGTGTGTCAGACTCAGGTGTGTCAGACTCAGGTGTGTCAGACTCAGGTGTGTGTTAGACTCAGGCGTGTCAGACTCAGGTGTGTCAGACTCAGGTGTGTGTTAGACTCAGGCGTGTCAGACTCAGGTGTGTGTTAGACTCAGGTGTGTCAGACTCAGGTGTGTGTCAGACTCAGGTGTGTCAGACTCAGGTGTGTCAGACTCAGGTGTGACAGACTCAGGCGTGTCAGACTCAGGCGTGTCAGACTCAGGTGTGTGTCAGACTCAGGTGTGTCAGACTCAGGTGTGTGTTAGACTCAGGCGTGTTAGACTCAGGTGTGTCAGACTCAGGTGTGTTACACTCAGGTGTGTCAGACTCAGGTGTGTTACTCTCAGGTGTGTCAGACTCAGGTGTGTCAGACTCAGGTGTGTCAGACTCAGGTGTGTCAGACTCAGGTGTGTCAGACTCAG
Source organism: Echiichthys vipera (assembly GCF_963691815.1). Taxonomy (NCBI): domain Eukaryota; kingdom Metazoa; phylum Chordata; class Actinopteri; order Perciformes; family Trachinidae; genus Echiichthys; species Echiichthys vipera. Next base: position 1,056,497 of record NC_139845.1, read on the forward strand.
GTGTGTTAGACTCAGGTGTGTCAGACTCAGGTGTGTGTCAGACTCAGGTGTGTCAGACTCAGGCGTGTCAGACTCAGGTGTGTGTTAGACTCAGGTGTGTGTCAGACTCAGGTGTGTCAGACTCAGGTGTGTGTTAGACTCAGGTGTGACAGACTCAGGTGTGTGTCAGACTCAGGTGTGTGTCAGACTCAGGTGTGTCAGACTCAGGTGTGTGTCAGACTCAGGCGTGTCAGACTCAGGTGTGTCAGACTCAGGCGTGTCAGACTCAGGTGTGTTAGACTCAGGTGTGTCAGACTCAGGCGTGTGTTAGACTCAGGTGTGTGAGACTCAGGTGTGTTAGACTCAGGTGTGTGTCAGACTCAGGTGTGTGTCTGACTCAGGTGTGTGTCAGACTCAGGTGTGTTAGACTCAGGTGTGTGTCAGACTCAGGTGTGTCAGACTCAGGTGTGTCAGACTCAGGTGTGTGTTAGACTCAGGTGTGTGAGACTCAGGTGTGTTAGGCTCAGGTGTGTCAGACTCAGGTGTGTCAGACTCAGGTGTGTGTTAGACTCAGGTGTGTCAGACTCAGGCGTGTGTTAGACTCAGGTGTGTGAGACTCAGGTGTGTTAGACTCAGGTGTGTGTCAGACTCAGGTGTGTGTCAGACTCAGGTGTGTGTTAGACTCAGGTGTGTTAGACTCAGGTGTGTTAGACTCAGGTGTGTCGGACTCAGGCGTGTGTCAGACTCAGGTGTGTCAGACTCAGGTGTGTGTCAGACTCATGTGTGTCAGACTCATGTGTGTCAGACTCAGGTGTGTTAGACTCAGGTGTGTCAGACTCAGGTGTGTTAGACTCAGGTGTGTTAGACTCAGGTGTGTGTCAGACTCAGGTGTGTCAGACTCAGGTGTGTCTGACTCAGGTGTGTTAGACTCAGGTGTGTCAGACTCAGGTGTGACAGACTCAGGTGTGTCAGACTCAGGTGTGTGTTAGACTCAGGTGTGTGTCAGACTCAGGTGTGTGTCAGACTCAGGTGTGTTAGACTCATGTGTGTCAGACTCAGGTGTGTTACACTCAGGTGTGTCAGACTCAGGTGTGTTACACTCAGGTGTGTTAGTCTCAGGTGTGTTAGACTCAGGTGTGTTAGACTCAGGTGTGTGTTAGACTCAGGTGTGTTAGACTCAGGTGTGTTAGTCTCAGGTGTGTTAGACTCAGGTGTGTTAGACTCAGGTGTGTGTCAGACTCAGGTGTGTTTGACTCAGGTGTGTCAGACTCAGGTGTGACAGACTCAGGTGTGTGTCAGACTCAGGTGTGACAGACTCAGGTGTGTGTCAGACTCAGGTGTGTCAGACTCAGGTGTGTCAGACTCAGGTGTGTGTCAGACTCAGGTGTGTGTCAGACTCAGGTGTGTGTCAGACTCAGGTTCATCCAAAGGAGGCTTCATAATTACGCAGCTCTGGTGGTGGGTAAACAAAGGGGCATCTAAAGGCTCCTACACGCGATCCGCGGTAAAAACGCGGCCGTTCCATTTATTTCCTACGGAGGAGGCGGTAGCGCCCAATGAAGCCGCGTGCAACGCTCAGATTTGCCTCTTTGCCGCTGACCTTTCAAAAGCTCAACCAATGAGAGAGAAGCTCAACAGCTCGTGAGCCCTTTGTTGAACAGTGAGCGCCATCTAGTGGACACCAATACTTTCCCGTCTACATTCACTAAACTGTCTCGTACTCGTCTTTGTCACGTTGTTATCGCACAATGATTTAAAAGAAACTGTAAAAACAGACGCTCGTATCACAAAGGTTGTCGTCCCCTTCCGCAGATGTAACAAAACCGTGTACGGCGCTTTTGAGCCACCGTGAATCACAGCGGGGGAAATTCAAGGTTGTCCTTGAACGCCTCGTGTCCGTACGGCGGCAGGATTTGAGCCCCCGAACTTTTAAGCCGTGTCCTAAAAAACTTGGCGGAGATTAAAAAACTTTGCGTGCTGACAGAAATCTCCGCTCACGGCCGTCAGAGTGATTGACATCTCATTTCTCCTGAGCGCTCAGAGACGGACGGGCGGACGGACGAGGGGGGGTCTCTGTGACTAATCCGACCGCTCTGCAAACCCGACGCGGTCGCGTAAACAAACACGGAGAGGAAGTGCAGTGTTTACATGTGCACATGCATTATCATGTTTCTATTTTTAGCCTCATGAATGCGTTTTAATCCGCGGAGGCTGGGGGCGTCTAATGCTCCGCGTGACACGCAAGAAGCATTACTGAGGGGTTTCTGCAGCTCAGCTAATTACACTGCCACTGCCGCACGGACCCACACGGCGTGATTAGTGCTGTTAGAACATGAAAGATGAATCTGTGACACTGTGGCTGAGCTGACGACACACGACCGAAGCTAAAAGCGTCTGCAGCGGGCGAACGCCAAGGCCGCACGCCGTCTTCTCTGTGATTGGCGTGAGCTTCTTCCTGCAGCCCTCCTGACTCCTGTAACCCGCGCTCCACTGGGAAAGCGCTGGAAGCAGGAGAGGCAATGCGATGAGGAAGTTACATAACACACACTCACACTCACACACACACACACACACACACACACACACACACACACACACACACACACACACACACACACACACACACACACACACACACAGAGTCCTCAGCTGCATCCTCCACTGCTGCTCATGAAAAGCAAAGATGGGGATGAGCTCGTCCTGGTTCAGAGTGAATGACGAGGGCGATGACTCCGAGGAAATGTTCCCCACACCCAGGAGAGATTTCACAATATCTGAAGCTTTTGAAATGTGTGTGTGTGTGTGTGTGTGTGTGTGTGTGTGTGTGTGTGTGTGTGTGTGTGTGTGTGTGTGTGTGTGTGTGTGTGTGTGTGTGTGTGTGTGTGTGTGTGTGTGTGTGTGTGTGTGTGTGTGTGTGTGTGTGTGTGTGTGAGTGAGTGTGTGTTTAAACCCGGCAGTTTGGAAACTGTAGCCGCTTCCTTAAAGCCTCGTGAGTCCGTCCTGATCAGTCTGGTAGAAAAACGTCCCCCACGACCACGACACGCGACATTAAAGTCCAGTTTATTTGGGTGTGATGGAAACATGTTGGGCATCAGACCGGGGACGACTGTCCAGATCTAAAGCCCATAGAGAACCTCTGGAAAACCCTTGGTGACAAAGTAACGATTCAAGGCGCCCTCCCACTGTGCGTGCGTCCCGTGCCCCGTGCTTTAGGGTCCTTGTCCCCCCCTCCAGGCCCGTTTGTACTCACACTACCTGGGCCTCGGAGAATGCTTCTTGCTGCCTATACCTCATCACGCCGTAACACGTCACACGCATTGATGACGTCATGGCGATGCGTGGCTTTGTTTCCAGATCTTTCCGTAGACCTCGGAGTTTTTGTGCGTCTTGTCGACTGTTTTTGAATCTTTTCATCGACCAAATCTGCAGTAAACACTCCACCTCCGCATCACACCAACGTGAACCTTTCACCGCCATTGTTTGAAATGTCCGCGCATGGTCCCTCCTTCTTTTTTCTACGTCCCAACAGGCGCACAGGAAATGACCTCAGAACCGCCGTAGGCCTCGTGCTCGTACACGTGCGCACGCTCGTGCTCGTACACGTGCAAACGTGCTTTACTAAAGCCCACCTCTCCCAAACGGGCCGTGGACGGCAAGCGTGCCGCTCCTAGACGTGGTACGGTTGCACTCACACTGGTCAAAGGAACCAGACTTTAGCCGTGACACGTGCTGGGGCACGGGACGGAGGAACAGTGGGAGTGCGCCCTCAGTTTGTTCTTAGTTGTCGTATCCAAGTGCAACTATTTTTAGTCATTTTGCATCTTATTTACTAACTTATTGTTTGTATCTTTCTCTAGAAACATATTCCGTATTTTTACGTCTGGCCTGTCGTGTTAAAACGACGCCCCCTTCGTGCGTCATCATAACCACGTGACTGAAACACGCCATTAAGTCGAACACGTTCACGTGTTTCTCTGGAAAAACAAAAATCCCAGCTGAGTCATCACGAAGCTTCACTGGCGAACGTAGAACCACTGAACCTCTGCAGTCGTTGATGGAGTTGCATGTGCGGAGGTGGTCGTTCAGAGGACATTAGCTTCCTGTAATCTCTGCTGCTGCAGGATTTAAGCCTCCAGTTGCATAAGAATCAATCCTCTGTCACAGGAGCTCAGGTAGTCGTCACAGCTCAGCTCCAACTTTCACTTCACCTGAAACAGGTTTTGGGTTGAATGTTTTTCTTCAGCGTATCAGAACGTTACGTCGATGCATTCGCCCGGGTCTGACTCTTTGTTACGCTGATGAATCAGCAAAATAGACTCAGAGACGACCAACTGGACACCTTCTGGATACAAATCATGAAGAAAAATAATTTCTTCCAAAAAATAAATCACTTTATTGGAGCAAATATTATTTATTCTGTCTTTTCAAAATGTTTTCTTGGACGCCGCACCACTCCTCAGAGGGTTATAATACTGTGAAACTCAATTTCGCAGCTCTGTAACTCTGTTTTTCATCCAAGTTCAGTTTTTACGTTGAAACTGAAAGTAAAATAAAACCGATTTATTTTTCAAGAGCTTCAACTCAAACTCGATTTGGACGACTGGACGTTCGGTTAAAGTTTGTTTTGGACGATTGTTCTAATTTAAGTTTGTTTGTTAAGATTTCTTTGTTCTTTTATTTCGCTACTGCCCCGGCCTCTCTAATAGCGTGCAAAGACCATAGCTTCACGAACACGTTCACTCATCAAAACTGGAAAGAAAGGAAATAAAACTTGTCTTTAAACTGTTCGACTCCGGCTTGGTCCAAATAAAACCGTCATTCATCAAGTAAGATGTGAAACTACGGCTCGTTCTCCAGAGGGTGGAAGTTGAATTAGCAAAATAAAAGTTAGAACGGAGTAGAGCCGCTACTCCTTTGCGTTGAAAGGAGCCAGTTGAGGTGGTTCAGGATCATCTGGTCTGGATGAACCCTGGGCGCCTCCCTAGGGAGGTGTTCCAGGCACGTCCAGCTGGGAGGAGGCCTCGGGGAAGACCCAGGACCAGGTGGAGAGATTAGATCTCCACACTGGCCTGGGAACGCCTCAGGATCCCCCAGTTAGAGCTGGTTAATGTGGCCCGGGAAAGGGAAGTTTGGGGTCCCCTGCTGGAGCTGCTGCGCCTGAGACCTGATCCAGGATAAGAGGCTGAAGATGAGATGAGATGAAATTAGAACAATTGTCCAACCCGAGTGGGAGTTTGAGTTTAAGTTGAAGCTCTTGGAAAATAAATCAGTTTGATTTTACTTGTGGGTTGAATCTCTGTAGATAATTAAAGTGTCAGTTTGATCGTAAACACTGAAATCTGTTGAACTTGGACGATCAAATGCATTAAAGGTGGATTGTGTCATAAAACTTCAGAACATCTGATAGAAACTCTCCTGGATTTCTCCGTTAACAGTTGTTACATGAATGAAACTGTGTCAGTGGCTTATTTGATGAATGTCAGTGCAGACAAAGACCCTGGGATGTGACTCCTAACCACAAACCTTTACAGGCAGCTGAACCGGTCCCAGCTTCAGAAACACAAACCCGTTACAGATCCATCAGAGCGTTCTACCTAAAACACACCGCGGACGCCACAACGGGCCCTGAACGCATCCTGAACCCACAATTATGTGGATGAAAGTGGCAGCGCGAGGTTCACTACGTCCTCTCGTAGGTTAATTTTAAACCTGGGCTGCACCGGGTCATTACGCGGAGCTGCGAGCGCACGAGCAAACACTAAATGATTGCCTCGCCGGCGAGTGGTAATTAATGGTTTTGTGCCGAGCTGCTCAGCTGGCTCGAGGTCTGTGACATGGAAATGTAAGACTCAGATGAGCTTACGTAACCTAATTGTTTAGCCTCGGAGGAGAGTGGTTATCTTTAAAACGGGAGCATTGTGAGGCCTGAATGAATCAAATACATGGAAACTCTTCGGAGAATGCTAATTAACCCCTCTGCGTGTCCCCGCCCTCCGCTGCCAGCTCCTTCCTGGATCCACTCCGCTGCGTTCCTCTCATTGTGCTCATCCGGCGGTGGGAGGGGGGGGGCGACGGCTAATTGTGCTTCACACACAAAACTAGAAAACATCGACGCCACTTCGACGCCGCGCCGACTCGTCCTGACAAGTGTCTCCGTGATGAACAAACGCCGCGCGTACGGAGACAAGAGGAAGGAAGGGGTAGAAAATAACAACAGGAGTCAGATTCACACGGTTCAACACAGCTGAGCAGAGAGACGCAACATAAAGATGTGAACTGACTTTAAATGTGAAGAAATGATGGAACAATGTTTCCTGAAGCTCTGAATTTACAACGTAGGGCTGAAAAGTAGGTGCGTAAATACATTTGAAGCAGAATACAAGATAAAGGTCTTTAGATCTTCCTAAGGGGGAACCTTAAAGTGTAATTCTGGTGTAAAAATGTTCTTTTTCAGCACTTTACACTCATCAAATAATCAACGAGACAGTTTTTAAACAGAGAAATCCAGGAGAGATGCTAACAGCCGGACGAGGCTAACAGTGATTAGCTCGGGGCAGCACGGTGAAGGCATTCAAAGGTCTTTTTTAACCACTAATGCTGCTGAAATGCTGGGCCCTCCCACTGTGCCTCCGTCCCGTGCCCCGTGCTTTAGGGTCCTTGTCCCCCCTCCAGGCCCGTTTGTACTCACACTACCTGGGCCTCTGAGAATGCTTCTTGCTGCCTATACGTCATCACGCCGTAACACGTCACACGCATTGATGACGTCATGGCGATGCGTGGCTTTGTTTCCAGATCTTTCCGTAGACCTCGGAGTTTTTGTGCGTCTTGTCGACTGTTTTTGAATCTCTTCATCGACCAAATCTGCAGTAAACACTCCACCTCCGCATCACACCAACGTGAACCTTTCACCGCCATTGTTTGAAATGTCCGCGCATGGTCCCTCCTTCTTTTTTCTACGTCCCAACAGGCGCACAGGAAATGACCTCAGAGCCGCCGTAGGCCTCGTGCTCGTACACGTGCGCACGCTTGTGCTCGTACACGTGCAAACGTGCTTTACTAAAGCCCACCTCTCCCAAACGGGCCGTGGACGGCAAGCGTGCCGCTCCTAGACGTGGTACGGTTGCACTCACACTGGTCAAAGGAACCAGACTTTAGCCGTGACACGTGCTGGGGCACGGGACGGAGGAACAGTGTGAGTGCGCCCTGAAGGTTTCATTGGTCAAGCGTCCAATTTCAGACGAAAGATCCGTGTTTTGGCGTGAGCTCTGATGTAAATGCTCAGGGTTAAAGATCAGTGGTGTAAATGTTAAAGCATGAGAAAGTGTAAAGAGAAAGCTGCTCCGTGCACATCTCCAGTGCAGATGCATTTTGGTATCAGATGCATTTCAGCGGTTTGGATCAAGAGAGGGGGAAAAATCAAATAAGCAGAAAACAAGCAAACAAAGAGGCATCAGAGGAACGTTATCTAACCACACTGACTGAATGCAACGTTTCCACATGAGCGGCTGCTGCCATCACTTCTGCATCGCCGGCTCTCAATGCAGCACCGTGACTGTCTGCCACAGGGCAGCACAGTACCTTTAATGATGATGAGGAGGAAGAGGACGAAGCTGCTGCTCACAGCCAATCAGATGTGCAACCTGCAGAAGCACCGGAGCATTAAACGGTCTGTGCCGCTGCTGTTTTTAGGCCTTTAGTTCAAAGTGAGAGCTGTTTTTATGCAGCTACAGATTCATTCCTGATTCCAGTCGTGGAAATTAAGTGATTATATATATATATATATATATATATATATATATATATATATATATATATATATATATTATATTTACTAAAGTGCTGAACGTGAAGGGCGTCTCTGTGTTTTTGAACCTGGACGCTGTTTCCTGTTTCCTCGCGTGTTTCCGTCAGTGAGAGTTTTTAAATGTGTCGGTGTTGAGCGGAGCTGCAGTCAGGCTTTGGTGTGTAGCTACTGATGCAGGTCAACACACTCACTTTAGCTAATAGCATTAGCTTAGCTAACAAAACAACGACTTTAGCAAACAACACAACGACTTTAGCCAACAAAACAACGACTTTAGCCAACAAAACAACGACTTTAACCAACAACACAACGACTTTAGCCAACAACACAACGACTTTAGCCAACAAAACAACAACTTTAGCCGACAACACAACGACTTTAACCAACAACACAACGACTTTAGCCAACAACACAACGACTTTAGCCAACAAAACAACGACTTTAACCGACAAAACAACGACTTTAGCCAACAACACAACGACTTTAGCCGACAAAACAACGACTTTAGCCAACAAAACAATGACTTTAGCCAACAAAACAACAACTTTAGCCAACAAAGTCGTTGTGTTGTTGACTAAAGTCTTTGTTTTGTTTCCTAAGCTAATGCTTTTAGCTAAAGCTAAAGTGTTGACCTGTGTATTCAGTGTAGAAACTACTTTATTGGATGGATATCGTACAGTACAGTTTTTTAGATGCTTCTACTCGGCTAAACATCAGTGTAAAATCTTTTACTTGTTAATCCACTTAATTTGTCTGACAGCCTGAAATAATGTGCAATAATGTGATTATTAATACCAAATATCATCTACTAACGCTTGCTCACAGTTTGATCGACCCGTCATGGCTTTAATCGCAGGTAGCAGCCGAGGCGGCTAGCTAACTGAAGCTAACCTTATTAATCTTCTTTCTCTCGCTCCACGTATATGTAAACTGAAGGCATTGCAACAATATAGAAATGTCCTTTAATCATTTGTATTTTTCAATAGTTTCCATCTGGACGGCACTTTACGGTCTGATCGCTGCTAGTTTTGATCATTTTGCGTTAAAAGTTCTTAATAAAATTTGAAAATTTGATTCCCAGCACAACACAAATGCAGTTGTTTTACATATTTCTTATGTATTTAAGTCCCAGAAGGCCTGAGATATGTTTTTATGGAGACATGAGCGATAAAAATCTTTCCTTTTTTGCAGAAAACAAACAAACAAAATAGAAAATCACATTGCAAGTTGCACCAAAACCGTCCCTTTAATCCTGTAACTGGTGAATCTCATGAAAACGTTTCCCTGGGATCCGACGGAGCTGTGAATGCGGTGACGTCGACATGTTTTTGTGCTAAAAGCATCATATAAACATGACGTGTTGTTTACATAATGCAGCACGTCGGCCTCGCTCTGCAGGAACGCGCCGAGACAGCGCGTGTGTCGGATCAGAGGTCGGTGTGGACGGTTAAATAATAATGTGGGTGATACAAAGACAGTGCAGTGGGCAGGAAGAGGCTCTCTGTCAAAAGAGATCAACGTTGGAACATCTGAACGAGCAGATCTGACAAAAAAGGCTGCAACCAAAGCATAAAACACAGGTTTAAAGGGCCAGTCCGGGCTTTATCAGGGACTTTATCATAGTTTTATAAAGAGAGAATGCACACGACTCTCTCTCCTGACACCGTTTGTTGGTGATAAGCTGTTGTTGCTCTCGTTACGACCCACATGCTGCACCCGGAAACAACCTGCAAGCAAGGAAATCTGTTTACAAGCAGCAAGTTTTAATGAGCGAATATGTTTTGTGGGAACTGTAACTGCAACATTTTCCGTTTGCATGATTAACTTTGTCGTGTTTATGAGTCCTGACCCCGAGTGAAGGAGTTCAAGTCCCTCAGGATCTTGTTCACGAGTGAGGGGACGATGGAGCGTGAGTTTGGCCGGAGAATCGGAGCAGCGGGGGCGGAGCTGCAGTCGCTCTACCGCACCGTTGTGACCAAAAGAGAGCTGAGGAAGACAAAGCTCTGGATCTACCCTCAGTCCTGGTTCCTACCCTCACCTGTGGTCATGAAAGCTGGGTCAGGACCCAAAGAACCAGGTCCAGGTCAGGACCCAAAGAACCAGGTCCAGGTCAGGACCCAAAGAACCAGGTCCAGGTCAGGACCCAAAGAACCAGGTCCAGGTCAGGACCCAAAGAACCAGGTCCAGGTCAGGACCCAAAGAACCAGGTCCAGGTCCAAGAGTGTGAACTGTGTTTCCTCAGGAGGGGGTCTGGAGTCTCCCTTAGAGAGAGGGGGAGAAGTTCAGCATCCGTGAGGAACTCGGAGTAGAGCCGCTGCTCCTTTGTGTTGAAAGGAGCCAGTTGAGGTGGTTCAGGATCATCTGGTACGGATGAACCCTGGGCGCCTCCCTAGGGAGGTGTTCCAGGCACGTCCAGCTGGGAGGAGGCCTCGGGGAAGACCCAGGACCAGGTGGAGAGATTAGATCTCCACACTGGCCTGGGAACGCCTCAGGATCCCCAAGTTAGAGCTGGTTAATGTGGCCCGGGAAAGGGGAGTTTTAGGTCGGTTTCTGGTAAGTTTAGGCTCATTTTCTCATTGACTTCTACACAATCACACGTCTTTAAGGAGAAATGATGCGAGACACAGTCATAAATACACAAACATCGCGTCTTCATGGGGAGTTTGTCTCCTTCAGCCTCTGATGGACACTGAGGCCGGTCACAGACGTGACCACTGCGCTGCAGAGATGACGGACGCATGACGCCGGCCCGTAGGCCCCGCACGCAGCCCCCCGCGGGGCCTCGCCGTCCGCCCTCATTTGCGGTTCACGGAGAGGACTGGATGTGCAGCGTTCTGCAGGGGCTGCGTAATGAATTCACTTTGACCAAAGGTCAAACCGAGGCGTATCTTTTCCAGCTCGCAGTCCGTCCTCATGAGCGTCAAACGTCTCAGATGAGACGTGAAGCGCCTCGTCTTTCTTCGCCTCGTGTAACGTCTCTGCACCCGCTGACGGAAGAGCAGCCGCTGCAGTCTTCATCGCACACAGCTGCTCTTTACATCACATCTCTGTAAGGGAAATATCAGATCCAGGAACAGTCTTTGGCTTCACGGCGGCGCCGCAACCTTCACATTAAGCAGACGTTCAGCTCCCAGTGTTCAAACTAGACGGGCACCAGAGAGTCCACACGTCCCTGTTTCACTATGGGAATCAAAATAGAGAAACTATGTGTTTACCCGATCCCCATCCACTCCACACTGTGACGGGTTATCGGTCGACCCGTGCTGCACGCTGCACGCTGCACGCTTCAGCGAGTATCATGAAAATCAGGTCAGTAGTTTTTCTGCTCACAAACGGACCCCAAACACGTTTCACATCAACATGAACACGAATCAAACCCAGTGTTGTGTTGTGAGCAGCTCTATTTGCTTTATTTGGGAGGGATTTTCTTCAAACTTGGCACAAATGTCAACTTGGGGCGCCCTCCCACTGTGCCTCCGTCCCGTGCCCCGTGCTTTAGGGTCCTTGTCCCCCCCTCCAGGCCCGTTTGTACTCACACTACCTGGGCCTCGGAGAATGCTTCTTGCTGCCTATACGTCATCACGCCGTAACACGTCACACGCATTGATGACGTCATGGCGATGCGTGGCTTTGTTTCCAGATCTTTCCGTAGACCTCTGAGTTTTTGTGCGTCTTGTCGACTGTTTTTGAATCTTTTCATCGACCAAATCTGCAGTAAACACTCCACCTCCGCATCACACCAACGTGAACCTTTCACCGCCATTGTTTGAAATGTCCGCGCATGGTCCCTCCTTCTTTTTTCTACGTCCCAACAGGCGCACAGGAAATGACCTCAGAACCACCGTAGGCCTCGTGCTCGTACACGTGCGCACGCTCGTGCTCGTACACGTGCAAACGTGCTTTACTAAAGCCCACCTCTCCCAAACGGGCCGTGGACGGCAAGCGTGCCGCTCCTAGACGCGGTACGGTTGCACTCACACTGGTCAAAGGAACCAGACTTTAGCCGTGACACGTGCTGGGGCACGGTACGGAGGCACAGTGGGAGGGCGCCCTAAGACTCAAGTAGGAACTGATTTAGATTTTAGAGGTCAAAGATTGTAACCTGACTCCTCCAGATGGATTGATTCTCCTGGTTCTCATGGTCTCAGCAGACCCATCTGATCTGGTTTGGAGATCTTCTTGGAGGTCTTGTCAGACTGTGACTCCGCCTCATTTCCTCTGACCAAAAAAGGGCATGTATGTGATGTTGGGGGGAGGGGCGTACGTCCATCTGGCTGACGTTTACCTCCGAGGAGAAGTGAGGGCCAGAGGCTAGCTGTCACTCAAGAGGCCACGCCCCTAATTATTCATAAACTTTAACCTCCAATAAAATAAAAACTAGCCCCTCCCCCTCAGTGTTGTCATGGAGATATGAGCTAAACACACAGACTAGAATGTTCTTTTGTCCTTAAACAGGTTTAATGATGCTGTGTAAACGGCCTGTTTAACATGGGGCTCAATGAGAAACTGCTCTGTTATGAAACCTGCCCCTAGTGGACACTCCGAGAACTGACGCTGACGGAGCTTCCTGATTGGATCAAAAACAGGAAGTCTCTCTCTGTGGGCGGGGCTTGGGCTGAACCCCATTTTAGGAGTCCTTCCTGCAGAACTCTGTAACTCAGAGTGACACTAGAATCCCTTTTGTGCGTATTTGACGGACGTGCGGATGGAAACACTCGATGTTTGTCGGAGGCGTAAAATAAAAACTCTGCTCTTAACGTTTAGTGCGTCGAGCTCTCACGGACGCCACGGATCCTCCTGTCACTCCACATGCTCCGGTGATTATAAAATGGCGCCGAGGACCGGAGCGATGGCCGTGGGTCTGAACCCTGCGCTCGGCTGACAGGATGCAGAGTCGCGGTCGCCCCCTCTGTGAAGTCAGGAGCTATTTTTATCGGCTCAAAGAGGGAAAATCCTGTTCATCACCCACGGACGAGGCGCCGCGGCTGCGTCATGAAGCTCTGCTCCTTTAGTTTGATGCTGTTCTTCGTGCGACGGGCTTCAGCCGCACGTTCGGCTCCATGTGCCGCATCAGCCGCGCATGGACGCACGGATTTGATCGCTCGGTGATAATATTCACCAACACGAGATATAAATAGACAATATGTCGAGTGTGTGTGTGTGTGTGTGTGTGTGTGTGTGTGTAGTAATCAGAGCGGAGCTGCTGTTGGTGTCACAGCACAGCAAGAGAGCACACACACACACACACACATACACACACACACACAGACAGACACACACAGACACACACACAGACAGACAGACAGACAGACAGACACACACACACACACACACACACACAGACACACACACTCACACACACAGACAGACAGACAGACAGACACACACACACACACAGATACACACAGACAGACACACACAGACAAAGACAGACACACACACACACACAGACAGACAGACACACACACACACAGACACACACACTAACACACACACACACACACACACAGACTAAAGCCAACCAACGAAGGCAACCAGCAGTATCTAATCAGAGGCCGACCAGGCTAGTTTTTATTGTATTGGAGGTTAAAGTTTATGAATAATTAGGGGCGTGGCCTCTTGAGTGACAGCTAGCCTCTGGCCCTCACGTAAACGTCAGCCAGATGGACGTACGCCCCTCCCCCCAACGTCACATACATGCCCTTTTTTGGTCAGAGGAAATGAAGCAAAGTCAAAGCCTCCGGCAGCGTTGATTCCTCTTGAGTCCTTATTTTTAAGTCATCTCCAGCCTCTGATCCTGGATCAGGTCTCGGGGGCAGCAGCTCCAGCCTCTGATCCTGGATCAGGTCTCAGGGGCAGCAGCTCCAGCAGGGGACCCCAAACTTCCCTTTCCCGGGCCACATTAACCAGCTCTAACTGGGGGATCCTGAGGCGTTCCCAGGCCAGTGTGGAGATCTAATCTCTCCACCTGGTCCTGGGTCTTCCCCGAGGCCTCCTCCCAGCTGGACGTGCCTGGAACACCTCCCTAGGGAGGCGCCCAGGGTTCATCCTTACCAGATGATCCTGAACCACCTCAACTGGCTCACCCAGGTAGTGTGAGTACAAACGGGCCTGGAGGGGGGGACAAGGACCCTAAAGCACGGGGCACGGGACGGAGGCACAGTGGGAGGGATATTTTGAGGCAAACTCACAGATTTCTAATGTTTTCTGTGTGATCCTGCACCGACATGCGTCTCCAGAGCCGGGTTCTTCCTCTCGTGTGTGGACGCTTCACTGTGACAGCTGCAGCCGTCACATTTCCCATAATTCCTGCCGTGCAAAAAAAAACAGCCAGACCGTCCGAGGATTACGTGGGTTGGGTGTGAAAACAGATTTGGATACGGTCAATTTCTGCCTCCAGATTCTCCATGTGTGTGTGTGTGTGTGTGTGTGTGTGTGTGTGTGTGTGTGTGTGTGTGTGTGTGTGTGTGTGTGTGTGTGATAGCGTGTGTGTGTGTGTGTGTGTGTGTGTGTGTGTGATAGCGTGTGTGTGTGTGTGTGTGTGTGTGTGTGATAGCGTGTGTGTGTGTGTGTGTGTGTGTGTGCGTGGTTTCTTTGTGTGTGTGTGTGTGTGTCTCCAACTGTGTGTGTGTGTGTGTGTGTGTGTCTCCAACTGTGTGTGTGTGTGTGTGTGTGTGTGTCTCTGTGTGTGCGTGGTTTCTTTGTGTGTGTGTGTGTGTGTGTGAGAGCGTGTGTGTGTGTGTGTGTGTGGGTGTAAATGTATTATTTATTAATTCATTATTCATTATTATTATTATTAAACACACAAACAAACACACACACACACACACTGACTCACTCACACACACACACACACACACACACACACACACACACACACACACACACACACACACACACACACTCAAACAAACTCAACTCCAGCGTCACAGAGAAGCGCTGCAGCTCCCCCCGGTGGACGATCACGTTAAAAGGCTCAATTATTATTAATCAAAGTAAAAACAACTGTACATAATATTTTAATTATAATAATAATAATACAATTATTTATAAAGCAACACAGACAAAATAAATAATAATAATGATAGACATAGTCTTTAGTCTGAGTCTTTAGTCTGAGTCTTTAGTCTGAGTCTTTAGTCTGAAGTCTTTAGTCTGAGTCTTTAGTCTTTAGTCTGAAGTCTTTAGTCTGAGTCTTTAGTCTGAGTCTTTAGTCTGAGTCTTTAGTCTGAGTCTTTAGTCTGAGTCTTTAGTCTGAGTCTTTAGTCTGAGTCTTTAGTCTGAGTCTTTAGTCTTTAGTCTTTAGTCTGAAGTCTTTAGTCTGAGTCTTTAGTCTTTAGTCTGAAGTCTTTAGTCTGAGTCTTTAGTCTGAGTCTTTAGTCTGAGTCTTTAGTCTGAGTCTTTAGTCTGAAGTCTTTAGTCTGAGTCTTTAGTCTGAGTCTTTAGTCTGAGTCTTTAGTCTTTAGTCTGAAGTCTTTAGTCTGAGTCTTTAGTCTGAGTCTTTAGTCTGAGTCTTTAGTCTGAGTCTTTAGTCTGAAGTCTTTAGTCTGAGTCTTTAGTCTTTAGTCTGAAGTCTTTAGTCTGAGTCTTTAGTCTGAGTCTTTAGTCTTTAGTCTGAGTCTTTAGTCTGAAGTCTTTAGTCTTTAGTCTGAGTCTTTAGTCTGAGTCTTTAGTCTGAAGTCTTTAGTCTGAGTCTTTAGTCTGAGTCTTTAGTCTGAGTCTTTAGTCTGAGTCTTTAGTCTGAGTCTTTAGTCTGAAGTCTTTAGTCTGAAGTCTTTAGTCTTTAGTCTGAGTCTTGAGTCTTTAGTCTGAGTCTTTAGTCTGAGTCTTTAGTCTTTAGTCTGAGTCTTTAGTCTGAAGTCTTTAGTCTGAAGTCTTTAGTCTTTAGTCTGAGTCTTTAGTCTTTAGTCTGAGTCTTTAGTCTGAGTCTTTAGTCTGAAGTCTTTAGTCTGAGTCTTTAGTCTTTAGTCTGAAGTCTTTAGTCTGAGTCTTTAGTCTGAGTCTTTAGTCTGAGTCTTTAGTCTGAGTCTTTAGTCTGAAGTCTTTAGTCTGAGTCTTTAGTCTGAGTCTTTAGTCTGAGTCTTTAGTCTGAGTCTTTAGTCTTTAGTCTGAGTCTTTAGTCTGAGTCTTTAGTCTTTAGTCTGAAGTCTTTAGTCTGAGTCTTTAGTCTGAGTCTTTAGTCTTTAGTCTGAGTCTTTAGTCTGAAGTCTTTAGTCTTTAGTCTGAGTCTTTAGTCTGAGTCTTTAGTCTGAAGTCTTTAGTCTTTAGTCTGAGTCTTTAGTCTGAAGTCTTTAGTCTGAAGTCTTTAGTCTTTAGTCTGAGTCTTGAGTCTTTAGTCTGAGTCTTTAGTCTGAGTCTTTAGTCTTTAGTCTGAGTCTTTAGTCTGAAGTCTTTAGTCTGAGTCTTTAGTCTTTAGTCTGAGTCTTTAGTCTGAGTCTTTAGTCTGAGTCTTTAGTCTGAGTCTTTAGTCTTTAGTCTGAGTCTTTAGTCTGAGTCTTTAGTCTGAAGTCTTTAGTCTGAAGTCTTTAGTCTTTAGTCTGAGTCTTTAGTCTGAGTCTTTAGTCTGAGTCTTTAGTCTGAAGTCTTTAGTCTGAAGTCTGAGTCTTTAGTCTGAGTCTTTAGTCTGAAGTCTTTAGTCTGAAGTCTTTAGTCTGAGTCTTTAGTCTGAGTCTTTAGTCTGAGTCTTTAGTCTGAAGTCTTTAGTCTGAAGTCTTTAGTCTGAAGTCTTTAGTCTGAGTCTTTAGTCTGAAGTCTGAGTCTTTAGTCTGAAGTCTTTAGTCTGAAGTCTTTAGTCTGAGTCTTTAGTCTGAGTCTTTAGTCTGAGTCTTTAGTCTGAGTCTTTAGTCTTTAGTCTGAAGTCTTTAGTCTGAAGTCTTTAGTCTGAGTCTTTAGTCTGAGTCTTTAGTCTGAAGTCTGAGTCTTTAGTCTGAGTCTTTAGTCTGAGTCTTTAGTCTTTAGTCTGAAGTCTTTAGTCTGAAGTCTTTAGTCTGAGTCTTTAGTCTGAGTCTTTAGTCTGAAGTCTTTAGTCTGAGTCTTTAGTCTGAGTCTTTAGTCTTTAGTCTGAAGTCTTTAGTCTGAGTCTTTAGTCTGAAGTCTTTAGTCTGAGTCTTTAGTCTTAGTCTTTAGTCTGAGTCTTTAGTCTGAGTCTTTAGTCTGAGTCTTTAGTCTGAGTCTTTAGTCTTTAGTCTGAGTCTTTAGTCTGAGTCTTTAGTCTGAAGTCTGAGTCTTTAGTCTGAGTCTTTAGTCTGAAGTCTTTAGTCTTTAGTCTTTAGTCTGAAGTCTTTAGTCTGAGTCTTTAGTCTGAGTCTTTAGTCTGAGTCTTTAGTCTGAGTCTTTAGTCTGAGTCTTTAGTCTGAAGTCTTAAGTCTGAGTCTTTAGTCTGAGTCTTTAGTCTGAGTCTTTAGTCTGAGTCTTTAGTCTGAAGTCTTTAGTCTGAGTCTTTAGTCTGAGTCTTTAGTCTTTAGTCTGAAGTCTTTAGTCTGAAGTCTTTAGTCTGAGTCTTTAGTCTGAGTCTTTAGTCTGAAGCCTTTTTCTGAGTCTTTAGTCTGAGTCTTTAGTCTGAGTCTTTAGTCTGAGTCTTTAGTCTTTAGTCTTTAGTCTGAGTCTTTAGTCTTTAGTCTGAGTCTTTAGTCTTTAGTCTGAGTCTGTAGTCTGAGTCTTCAGAGCGCCCCTGGCGTGTGACCGTCTCGCCTCTGGTGTGAGTTTAGCGTGAGACGATGAGATTTGCTTCCAATCCCCGCCTGCAGAATCGAACCTCCGGCCTTTGTGTGTAACCACGACGCTGTAGCCGCTCCCGTGTCTGCGCTGAGCGGCGGCGCGGGTGTTTGCACCTCCTCGGGCGTTTGGCGAGGGGGAAAGTTCTCCTGCCTGCTGGATTTGGCGCCGCGGGCTGCTGCATATGCTGCGGTGGATTACACTGATCCAACTTAATGCCTCAGAGCGTGCAATCATTCATAACTACAGGAGCTGTCGAGGGCAGAGCCGCGGGCGCTGCCGGCGCCATCTGCCGCTGCCGCCGGATTAACTTCGAGGAAGATGTTGAAAGGTGGGGGCGGGGGCGGGGGAGGCGTGCAGGCCCTGACCCGTCCACCAACCCGCTCAAAACACACACTCAGGGAACCGCACGCTCTGCCAAAACACCCCCCTGCCCTCTGAAGCCGTCGGGTCGAGTCTGTCTCTTCAGTGACGCGGCCGATGACATCACACAGGAAGAGGTTCTCTACAAAATAAGAGTCTGCAAATCACACATCCTGCTCACTGATTGGACACAACCTGGTCCAATCAGTGAGCAGCTACGAAATAACACGTGACTCCGCAACTGCATGGCTGTTTGTCTCCTTTAGTGGTCTAAACTTAACCGTCACCTTTAGTCGTCTAAACTTAACCGTCACCTTTAGTCGTCTAAACTCTCACAATCACATTCTGTATCTGTCATATAGGAGATGATAAACACTGAGGGCGCCCTCCCACTGTGCCTCCGTACCGTGCCCCAGCACGTGTCACAGCTAAAGTCTGGTTCCTTTGACCAGTGTGAGTGCAACCGTACCACGTCCACGGCCCGTTTGGGAGAGGTGGGGTTTAGTAAAGCACGTTTGCACGTGTACGAGCACGAGCGTGCGCACGTGTACGAGCACGAGGCCTACGGCGGTTCTGAGGTCATTTCCTGTGCGCCTGTTGGGACGTAGAAAAAAGAAGGAGGGACCATGCGCGGACATTTCAAACAATGGCGGTGAAAGGTTCACGTTGGTGTGATGCGGAGGTGGAGTGTTTACTGCAGATTTGGTCGATGAAAAGATTCAAAAACAGTCGACAAGACGCACAAAAACTCCGAGGTCTACGGAAAGATCTGGAAACAAAGCCACGCATCGCCATGACGTCATCAATGCGTGTGACGTGTTACGGCGTGATGACGTATAGGCAGCCAGAAGCATTCTCCGAGGCCCAGGTAGTGTGAGTACAAACGGGCCTGGAGGGGGGGACAAGGACCCTAAAGCACGGGGCACGGGACGCACGCACAGTGGGAGGGCGCCCTTTAATGTGTTTCTGTGTGTTTGTGTCTCCACAGAGAGTCGACGCCCTGCCCTCCAATCATCAGGGGCGTGGATCCGCCCGCAGGCACCCCCCCCGCCCACGCCGCCGCCTCCACCAGGACACGATCTGCTGCTGCACTTCATTAAAAACAGCATCGACCGCCCTTTTTTTTGGAACTCTGTGCCTTCGACCAAAACTCACCGGTGATACTTGGGAAGCTTTTTGTTGTTGTTGTTGTTGTTGTTGTTGTTTCTTTGGAGCCGGACTCAGAGGATTCCCCGGCTGATGTGGGAGGGCCTGGGATCGAACCGCCGCGCTCTCGACTTCGTCTCTCTGGAGTTAAAAACAAAACAAAACGGGGATTTGATCGATCAAACGTCCCGACGTGTCCTTTTTGTTTTTCTTTTCTACAAGTTGTGTCAACTCATATCTGAAGGAACCCCTCGCTGTGCAATATGGGTCCGTGTTCCTGTGACGTCGCCGCGCGGACGTAGACTTCGGACGAACTCTTTTCGGTTTTATTTTTGTAACGACGTTTTTCCTGATTTCTATTTTTCTAAAACGAGGACGGTGCAACGACAGATGAGCGGAGGAGACGGAGGGAAACAAACTCATCTGGACACATTTGACGGGAGACGAGGACGTTTGGTCGTCGCTGAAGTCGTCCAAGTTTAGTTTCCCTTCGACTACCCAATACCCCCCCCCCCCCTCCCGCTCGCACCAGAGCCAAAGCCATAGCCTATCTCAGATAAACACCCGGGTCCCGATCAGCGAGGTGCATTCAGGGTCTCGGTCTGGGGCCGACGCCGCGGGCTCGTCGAGCTCGTGAGCCACGTTGTTTGGTTTCTACGGTATGTTCAGGGGCTCGAACCTGAAGTATTTAGTATCTCTCTACCTTTGTGTGGCCTGTTCTTCTTCTTGCTGTTATTTTGTACTTCCTCCTACATATCAACCAAGCAACTATAAGTGGCATGAGTATGTGTGTGTGTGTGTGTGTGTGTGTGTCGGTGAGAACAGTGGATGCGTGTGTGTTTGCCAGAATGGGAGGTGAAACACTGTGAACTCTCAAATGAAAGCGGAGTGACGGCCGGATGGAGATGACGGAGGAAAGGCGGATTGGATTGGTTGGTTCGACGTTGGTCTCAGGGTCAGAACGCCAGAGTCGTGTCTCCCGCCCGTCTGAAGGTCCAGGTTCTCCTCAGATACGATTCATTTGATCAGTCGAAGCTCGGAAAAAGGTCCAATCTTCTCACGTGAACTCTTTCTTTCACGCAAAGAGATGTTTTCTGTGTCAGACGCGTTCAGTAAGGATGAACCCTGGGCGCCTCCCTAGGGAGCTGTTCCAGGCACGTCCAGCTGGGAGGAGGCCTCGGGGAAGACCCAGGACCAGGTGGAGAGATTAGATCTCCACACTGGCCTGGGAACGCCTCAGGATCCCCCAGTTAGAGCTGGTTAATGTGGCCCGGGTAAGGGAAGTTTGGGGTCCCTGCTGGAGCTGGTTAGCGGTTTCCTGCACCTCCTCTTATCGTGTCAGAGAATACGGATACAAACCTTTTGGTCCGGCCCCAGAGAGCTTACGAATCCTGAGTGCTCCAGAAGAAATTGAGCGATACCTCCAGAAATCAGTGATCCCATTGGTTGGTTTGGCCCGTATGTTTTCGACAGACAGATGGTTTATCCAATCAGAAACCAGGATTTTCTACCCCTTCACAAAAGATCTTTAAACCAGAGTTCAGATGGATCTGCTGAGACGATGCCAAGGTACGATGTTAGTACGTCCCGCGCTTCAGTCATCTGATTGGTTAATTTCTGGTGTGCGCCCCTAAAATTTCCGGTTGTGCGCTTATAATCTTCAGTTGCCGCAGTGCTCCTGGTAAAAGAAGTCCGTCCGGAGCCCTGATTGGTGCTTGGTTTTACCGCAAACACTTGCTAATCCAACGCTGGGTCATCCCTATTTTATGATGCATTCAAGTCTCATTGGAGATACTGGAATTATCAGTTTCTGAGCTGTAAACACACACATCATATCACAGAGGGTTAAAGTATCATTTAATCCCAAATCAAACCACAAAGTTTCATTATCGAGCGTCGCAGCGTTCAAACACATCTCACGCCGTCCGTGCACGTCATGTCTTCACCATATCTGCTTCCATTATTAATATCCGACACATTCACACTATCAACTCGTTAAATACAGACGCTGGGTCACGGTCTCTTGGCGTCGGTTTGTAACACTCAGGGCACTGCGATTGACTTCACCGTGGGGTTAACGTTAAAACTACTCGGTTAGGTTTATGAAAAGTTTGCGGTTCGGGTTCAAATAAGTACGTTTGTTATGGACGAGACTATAAGTAAGTGAAGTTATCTTCATAAGTAATCATGAATTAACATTTACTTTGGTTTTTGCACGAAAGGCGATGAAAGTCCTGTGTTTGTTTGACCCGAGCGTCCGACCTGACCCCCTCACTACATGGACTCTGTCGCTCTTTATGCTGCGTCAGCACACTGCGCCGCGGTCAAAGAGTAAAGCAGGACTGTGATTGGGCTGGAAAACAAACCCACATAGTTTATGGAGGTTCCTGTAAGGTTTGTCTGAGACCGACCCGAGCCAGAACCAGAACCACGGCAGCAGTTTTGGGTCTCACCCAATTTTCCACAGCTTCTTTATCCATGCGTATAAGTTATATACCTAACTTATATTATTAGCTTATTATACACAGACTATCGGGTCTGCGTAAAAAATGTTGGGCAGAATCTTGTTCCTGGGCGCCTCCCTAGGGAGGTGTTCCAGGCACGTCCAGCTGGGAGGAGGCCTCGGGGAAGACCCAGGACCAGGTGCAGAGATTAGATCTCCACACTGGCCTGGGAACGCCTCAGGATCCCCCAGTTAGAGCTGGTTAATGTGGCCCGGGAAAGGGAAGTTTGGGGTCCCCTGCTGGAGCTGCTGCCCCTGAGACCTGATCCAGGATCAGAGGCTGAAGATGAGATGAGATGAGAATCTAGTCCGTGTAATGAATCAAGGCAACAGTTGAACGCCCGGTGCGTCTCATACGGACGCCAAAAGGTGCCTTGTGCGTCGGTATCAGACGTTGAGAACAACTGACCAAGCAGCTGCAGTTAACGAGGTCAAGAATAAGGACGTTTGGATGAATCGGCACCATTAAATCAATAAACTTTTGAAGGTTTTTAGACCGTTTGCTTGAGCGAAATACGATCTCATCCTATATTAAAGGCTACGAACAGTGAGAAGAGTCTGAAAAAGTTAAATTTGGCCGTAAAAGCTTTGACATATCGAGCTCGGAGCTTCGTCACACAAGGGCGAGGCAGTTAAATCCCAATTTAATGGATGTTTTGTCCATTTTAACCCCTGCGTGACCAACTCTGCACAAACAACCATGTCAAGTCGAGCATTTCGCATATCTACCGTCTTTCTGCGACAAGAGCACGATGTTAGCCCCCTCTATCATTTAGCTTTAGATTTGTGCCTTGTTAGCTAATGTTAGCTCGCTGGTAGCTTGGCTACGGGTAGATCTGGTCTACCGATGTTAGCTGTCGTTCACAGACAAGTGAGAAGAGAACGGAAATGTGAGACAAGATGATCCGAAAGTGTTATTAACGAGGTTTTACCACTGCTTCCATTGAACAATCCAATTCCTGTTGCTGTTTCACAATAAAAGTCTTTCAAGTTAAGACAATATGAGTCTGAACAACTCAGGGGCTTTTAATGTGAAACAGCAGAAGAGGAGGTTAACGCAGATCAGGGAAAGAGGGATGTGTCGGACCAAAGTATGATTCAAAAAAACAAAGAACGCTTTCCTCCTTCGACTAAAGACTCGAGGCAACCGTTTGAGAGTTTACAGTGATTCCTGTTTTATTGTTTCAGTCCTGTTTCCTGCAGTGGTGAAATGTGTTCTGTGTATCCTTGAAGCTGCTATCCCTGTACTGTGTAGATTGGAGATGTCCAGCCTTATCCCTGAAGTCCTTCAAACATCCTCCATTAGCGCTCCACATACCTCACGTTCACACTTTTATCACAAACTCAACGATTCAAACGTATCCGTGGTTCAGTTTGTGCCTTTCAGGGAAATCATCATTCTCACGTTCGACAGTCGTGTTTTCATCAACGTCGTCTCATCGACGGGTTCGAAGGATATCGTACAAAAACAGTTCTGCACAAACATTCGTGTGATATCTTAGGACACGGTGAACGTAATTGGACCGCAGAGGTTGGGTCTAAGCACCAAAACTACGGCTACGTGACCGGTTGTAGTCTACAAGAGGTGGCGGTGAGGGTTAGACATGAAAACCACTTGGTTTAGAAAAAGGGTTGTGGTTTGGTCGGTACGTCCGGGACGTGAACGGCAACGGGACACGAATCCCGCTCGCCCAGGTTAGTCCTGCGTTTAGGGACCCGTCCATAGACCCAACCCGCCTCCTTAAGCAGAGATACACCGTCTTCAACTGCGTTCAGACCCGATGCGATGGCCGTAATTTAATCACAAAAAAGCGTCCGTGTTGCTTTGCACGATCATATTTGGATGCTCGCTTCAATTGTGTCATCCGTGCAATGAAACCAAGGTGTGTCTCGTGAACCATGGCTGAGATAGCCCCCGCTGCTGCGCTGTACGTGTTGTTGAAGTCTAAGATAAGTCGGAGAGCCAAACGCCTGTTGCACTAAATGGGAGGTTATGCTAGTGCTAGCCGGTGCTAACTTGGTTCATAATAAAACGCAACTAATAGCTACAAACAAGGTAACAGATGCATAATCACAGAACTTACCCCGATTGTTGGCTGTCGAGACGCAGCAGTACGCGAAGTCCCCCGGAAAAGTTCATTAATTTCAACTCGCAGGACGGGCCGTGTGAAGCTGCGTTCAGACAGGAAGTGATGGCTACGATGTACGCAACAGCATTAAATACAAAGTCAATGCACTGAAGCGATGACACGCAATTTAAATTTCGTGTTTCGCACAATGCGGAATACACTTACACGTACATCGCCTCATTGCGTGTAACACAAAAATTTAAATTGCGTGTAATTCTTTCAGTACGTGGAACACACAAAATAAAACAAATGACTGTGCATTGATTTTCTTTGTCATATGTAAAAAAATGCATGACAACAATCTGGTTTTCATCCAAAAGGACTCTTTAGAAACTGAAGACTAGCGTGTTAGCATTTAGCTCGAGCTACGTGTATCTGATGCAACCGGACCTCGACTGAAACAGAACGGTTTTTCAAACGTGTTGTTCTTGATGAAACGCTTCTCTTTCCTTCTCAATAGACGAATTGGGGACGAATCGGAGAAGTACAGGAAGTGAACAAGCCGCCATCGCTGCGGTGGCGTCTACCTCCAGTCACCAGTCATCACAAGGGAACCTTTTCTACTTTTACCTGTTCTTTACTTTTGACAACGATGTCGAGGAAGTCGGGAATCAAACCTTTACCTCATGAAGAGCTCAGCTTCTTGACGTTGCTCTAGTTAGAGCAACTTACGCTATATTTCACAATAACAGCACAGTTCATTTACTGTTTGTGACCACGGCAGCCTTGATAGAGGAGTCTAATGTTAGCTAGCGCAGCAGTGTTAGCTTAGCTGACATCATTTTTAACTGATTTAAGCTAGGCAGCCTCATGCTGTTTACTGGGAGATTTTTCTTGATCCACTTCTGGAGAACATCTGCACACCCAGGGAATCCCTGTAGACCGTACGGCCTCAGACAGGGGCGCTCTTCATGAGGTAGAGGTTTGAATCCGCGTAGACCGTACGGCCTCAGACAGGGGCGCTCTTCATGAGGTAAAGGTTTGAATCTGCGTAGACCGTACGGCCTCAGACAGGGGCGCTCTTCATGAGGTAAAGGTTTGAATCCCTGTAGACCGTACGGCCTCAGACAGGGGCGCTCTTCATGAGGTAAAGGTTTGAATCCGCGTAGACCGTACGGCCTCAGACAGGGGCGCTCTTCATGAGGTATAGGTTTGAATCCGCGTAGACCGTACGGCCTCAGACGGGGGCGCTCTTCATGAGGTAAAGGTTTGAATCCTTGTAGACCGTACGGCCTCAGACAGGGGCGCTCTTCATGAGGTAAAGGTTTGAATCCATGTAGACCGTACGGCCTCAGACAGGGGCGCTCTTCATGAGGTAAAGGTTTGAATCCCTGTAGACCGTACGGCCTCAGACAGGGGCGCTCTTCATGAGGTAAAGGTTTGAATCCATGTAGACCGTACGGCCTCAGACAGGGGCGCTCTTCATGAGGTAAAGGTTTGAATCCCTGTAGACCGTACGGCCTCAGACAGGGGCGCTCTTCATGAGGTAAAGGTTTGAATCCGCGTAGACCGTACGGCCTCAGACAGGGGCGCTCTTCATGAGGTAAAGGTTTGAATCCGCGTAGACCGTACGGCCTCAGACAGGGGTTAAAGTAGAAAAGGTTCACTTCTAATGACGGCTCCCGTTCAAGCGCGTACACACCGGAGGGAGACGCCACCGCAGAAATCGCCGTTTTCGTCCATGATGTAAATACCTGTCATCCAGTCAAAGACACAAACTGGAGCTTGTGGTTCGCACATTTGTTTAAGTTCCAATCAAACCAAACATTTCGCAGCATTTTTGTAACATTTCTTGAGACGCGACCGTTCGTAGGCGTGAAAACCTGCAAAGTGTCATTTTTATTTCAATGCATGTTTCTTTGATCGACCTCAGCCGTCCGCTCATATCCACCCGGGGCGGCTGCGTCCTGCCAACAGTAGTGGAGGTAGTGTCCTTTCTGTGTGGAGTCCGTAGACTTTGAATCACCCGTGGAGCTGCCTCCGCCCGTCCACCCACTTCCTGTTTTCCCCAAAACAAACGCTGCCAAATTGGTCTGAATAAGCCAAAAGTCTCTGACGTTCTCTGTGTATCAGTGGTTTAAGTGTATCACATGTTAAACCTCATCCCATTAATGTTACATTGTGTTTTTAACAGAAAAGAATCCTGTTTGTTAAACTGTTAATAATAAATATGCAGAAGAGTTGAAATAAACTGAAACAAAGTCACCGTGTGGTCGTCCTCTGGTTGCATTTCATGCGTTTATCCACTTGATGGAGACATTTCTGTGTTTCAGTGTGGACATGATGGTTTTATGGGATTAAACACGTTAAATCAGGGATATTTAACATAATAAAAGTGATTTTTGACACAAAAATGTCATTTTAAATATAATCTCAAGATTGGAAAAGCTACAATGTGTCGATATTGTGCTTTAGTGGCAACATATTTACAATTAGAAAGACTTGTGTTACATTTAAACTTGCAGAAACAATAAAAACTATATAAAAATAAAGAGCAAATACGTATTGAAAGTTTATCAGAGGAAGTGCAGGCGTGGAGTTAGTGTGTAAGTGTCCGTTGGGACTAAAACGTGCACTTAATTAAAAGTTACAACAGGTTTGTTTCAACTATATTTTGAAATTAATGTAATTTAAAGTAATGTTTATTATTGGATTTACATTTAGTTTGAGGTTCATTTGAATATTAACCAGAAACACAAGGATCTTTATTGTTATTATACTCTTATTATATTTAAAAACAAATAAATAAAAGCAGAAATAATAACACTGAATAAATAAAAGGTAGTGAAGTGAGATTTACACATTTACAGAGGTCGAAAATCATGAATATTAATAAATATATTAAAAACATTTGTTTATAAATGTAATCCATCTTTGGTCTCATGTGTAAGACTGAAAGTAAATTGTACAATATGAATGTCAGATATTTAAGACATTTGTAATGTTTAATAAACTGTAAAAGATCAAAATGAACGTTATAATCTTCATAAAGAAAGATTAAATGATGTACTTGGGTTTTAGCTTGGTGTACCTAATAATCTGGCCACTGAGTGTTTCCCCACATTTATAAAGTATAAAGTAAAATACAAAATATATAGAATAAAAAAGCCTTTATCACCATTTTATTGCATACAATGAAATTAGTTTGCAGCTCCTTTGGTGCAAAATAAGTACAATTAAAAAATCAATTTATAAAAAACACAATATAAGGACACGTAAAAAACTTAAAAGGTGAATAAAAATAATAGAATACAAGAATAAATAAATAAATGAAGCAATATACAATAAAAAAGAGAATGAAGAGGAGTGGTTACATGTTTGGTGTTAATAGTTAATTATTGCACATGTATGATATGAAGTAAACATCATATAAAGTATATAAAAGATGCATAACCTTCAATAATAGCGTAATAAACAACATTATGTTTCTCCTTTCACTCACTTTACCCACAAACCACTTCAATTAATGAACAATGGGAACATTAAAGGGTAGTGTAAACTGTAAACATACAAAATACACTTTATAAAAGGATAAAAGTTTCTTATATTAATGTATAAAAGTGAGTTTGTCATTTTAAAGTGTGTTCAAGGTTCAAACACACGCACACACCCATGTAGAGCTCAGCCTGCGTGACGCTCTGACGCTCAGCCAATCACAGAGCGGCGACGGCACAGCTTCATTTGCATATGTTGGGTTTAAGAAGGAGCAGCGCGGCGGACTCATCACACACTTCTCAGCCTCCTGAAGAACTGTAACCATGCCTGAACCAGCAGCACCCAAAGCCGGAAAGAAGGGTTCCAAGAAAGCGGTGACAAAGACCGCCGGAAAGAAGGACAAGAAGAGGAGGAAGACCAGGAAGGAGAGCTACGCCATCTACGTCTACAAGGTGATGAAGCAGGTGCACCCCGACACCGGCATCTCCTCCAAGGCCATGGGCATCATGAACTCCTTCGTGAGCGACATCTTCGAGCGCATCGCCGGTGAGGCCTCCCGTCTGGCTCACTACAACAAGAGGTCTACCATCACCTCCAGGGAGATCCAGACCGCCGTCCGCCTGCTGCTCCCCGGAGAGCTGGCCAAGCACGCCGTGTCTGAGGGCACCAAGGCCGTGACCAAGTACACCAGCTCCAAGTAAACTGTCCTGATCCTCCACAACGACCCAACGGCTCTTTTAAGAGCCACACACTCCTTCTGTGAGAGCAAACATCCGGTTATAACACTTTAAATTAGCTGTGAATTGTGTGTGTGTGAGCATGCGCAGTATGCTGTAATTTACGGCCTAACCGTTGAGTTTGTGCCGCCGCCATTTTGTTTACGTGGCGGAAGAGGCGGGAACTAATTCAAACTGGAAAATGGCGGCAAAACAGCGCGAGAATAAAGGTTTATGGCGGTGAACTGAGTCAGGAGAGCTGTTGGGTGGGATTCATAACTATGCTATTTGCAGCATTAACATAGTTAAGTTATAGTAATGTTAAGTGCAAGTTATCTTTATTGTTACAATGTGTTTTTACTGCACAATAGAGATTCTGAGTCTGGCTGTCTCTCAAAATGTCCTTCAGTTAGTTACTTTTAATATAAAAATATAGAAACGTTTACATGAACTGAATAAGGAGCATAGTAAACAAAAACAGTCGTGAGTCTCAACATTAGGACACTTTAGATCCAAAATCCAGATGCCTCCGTGTGGATGTGCTCCAACACATACACCACCACACCACAATAAGACTAAGGATGCAAAACCAGCTGCTCATGTGGCAAAGTCCTGACACTACACAGTGGTGGGCAAATGGAGCTTTTGTGGACGACTTGGTTGATTTATTTTATTCTTTGCATACATTCAAAACATTCATTATTGTGTAGTTCTGCACCTGAGTGAAGATGGTCCTGACAAAAACTACAACAACCTGGCTGAGGACCTCAACTGGCTCTATAAAGAAGTTGAAGTCCAGACCAGAAAGATAAATGATGTAGACAGCTTAAAGCAGGGGTGTCAAACTCAGGCCCGTCGGCCAAATCTGGCCCGTGAGTCTGAAGCTCATCCATGTCTACTTTTCTGTTCACACACATGAGCATCCATGCTCCAGTCTCTGCAGACACACTGAATCCACCCCTCCCCAAAAACGACCCAAACAAAGATGGAGGACAGGAGCTTTCAGAATCTATTGATTCAATAATGTATCATGTTTTAGATTTTGGGTTTAATATGTTCTTTACATTTATGGTGCTGATCCAGGCGATGGCAAAGAATTTAAAAGCCCCTTTTGGACACGATTAGTTCTACGTACGGAAATGGGGTAAAAAATGTTTTACCTCAGGACTTTGATATTAACGGCCCAGATTAATGGCACCGTCACGTCCTATGGAAAACATGCTAAATACCAAAAGCTGACGTGAAAATTGCACATGAATACCACCTCACGTCAAGTTTTATTTTGTGTTTAATTTTTGCCTTTGAATTGGTTTGAGAGTTTTAAAAGTGTGTGTTTATTGTAAAGTACTGTAACTGTTTTAAAAGATGATATAAACAAGGTTTTACTTTTGTTTTTGGCTAAAAAAGTCTTTTAAATAACTTAATAAATGTCATTTAGTTATATTTTGTTTGGTTTTGTCTTTAAAAGTCGTTTCTCAGTGTTTTAAATGTGTTTTTATTGTTAAATTGGTTTAAATAAAGCTTTAGTTGTTTTCCCTTCAGTGGGCGTGACCAGCTCAACGGTCACACTGTCTTCAGTCACGTCCGCAGCTGCTCTTTAAAGCCCGCCGCTGTCTGAACACTGACTCACTTGAGCTTCTCTCTCTGACTGAACTCTAAACTCCCACTGAGGCAAAATGTCCGGAAGAGGAAAAGGCGGGAAAGGACTCGGCAAAGGAGGCGCTAAGCGTCACCGTAAAGTCCTCCGTGATAACATCCAGGGCATCACCAAACCCGCCATCCGCCGCCTGGCTCGCCGCGGCGGAGTGAAGCGTATCTCCGGCCTGATCTACGAGGAGACCCGCGGTGTGCTGAAGGTGTTCCTGGAGAACGTGATCCGTGACGCCGTCACCTACA
This sequence comes from Echiichthys vipera, assembly GCF_963691815.1. Taxonomy (NCBI): domain Eukaryota; kingdom Metazoa; phylum Chordata; class Actinopteri; order Perciformes; family Trachinidae; genus Echiichthys; species Echiichthys vipera. The sequence goes on from NC_139845.1 coordinate 1,086,182, forward strand.
CCGAGCACGCCAAGAGGAAGACGGTGACCGCCATGGACGTGGTGTACGCCCTGAAGAGGCAGGGCCGCACCCTGTACGGCTTCGGCGGCTAAACCGACCATCACCACCCGACCCGGACACACCACAACGGCTCTTTTAAGAGCCACGCACTCCTCTGAAGAGAGAATCTCCTGCTATACAGTGCTTGTGTCAGATGACTGGTTAATGTGTACCCCCCTCTGTACATCGAAACAAGGGGTCATTGGTGTCTGAATGGTCGTTCTTCTACCCTTTGCTCTCATGGTTCGACAGGTGCTTGTGTTCTTAAATGCCTGAGTTTTACAGAATGCAACGTTTAGAAAGTTTAGATAAAGAACTGCAACTGTGTCTTTTAAGAGGCACAAACTTCATCTGAAGCGTAAACATCCATCCATCTTCAACCTCTTGTCCCTGTCGGGGTCGCGTGGGGGGCTGGAGCCGATCCCAGCTGACATCAGGCGTGAGGCGGCGTCCACCCTGGACAGGACGCCAGTCTATCACAGGACACATAGAGACGAACAGAGACAGACAACCATTCACACCTACGGGTGATTTAGAGTCATCAATGAACCGAACACCTGCACGTCTTTGGACTGTGGGAGGAAACGTTGCATGAATTGTTGAAAAACAGGTTTCACAAAGGTCTTATTTGCATCTAAATCCCGGTTCTCAAACAGCAGCTCTGGTGATGTTTGACAGCTGACCTGACTGGTTAATGTGTTTCTCCTCTATAAGTCCAAACAAAGGCTCATTTGCATTTAAATAACCGGTTTTCAAACTTCAGCTCCGGTGTTGATCTCATGCTTCGACAGGTGCTTAAATTCTTAAATGCCTGAGTTTTAAAGTAGTTAAGGTTTAGAAAGTGCTTTAAAGTTTAGAATAAGAACTGTATATTATAAGGGGCTCATACATCACACAAGAGAAAGTGTCCTGAAACACATAAATCTGAAATGCATACTTAATTATTTTGTTACATGAGTTCTTAAATGTGTCTGTGAGATCTGAATAAATGTCTGTTTGTATCTGAATCACTGATTCTTCGACAGCAGCTTGAAATCTTTAAATGTCTGATTTTCAATGTATTTGGTTTGGAAAGTTAATTAAAATGTCAGTTTGTGAAGTTTAGTTAAAACCGTCTCTCAGGGTGATTGTTCCCCATCAGAAACACCTGAAGGACTCTAGTTTAAGTGCAGATGAGGGAGTTGTTGTTGTTTTCCTTATGTAGGACTTTATTTTGAAAGGGAACACAACAGCTCTTTTAAGAGCCACTCCATCTGAAGAGAACATCTCCTGTAATGTCAGTTTATTAGTGATCTGGCTGCAGCTCAATATAGAAGTTAATTATGTATCTATTTAATGTTTATGTTTATTTTTGGCATAATTCAAGTTTATTATATAAACAGGAAAACTGGGGGGGGGGACACGTGTGCAGCTATTTAGGAAGGGTGTTTCCTGCAGAGTGAAACACATTCACGTTAAATAAGAAAACGCTTCTTTTTTTAGTGGTATTGGGTTTTCTGGAAGCCTTAATATAAAGCTCCTGCACGAGTCCTGTGCTTATCACTTTAAAATACATAAAATAAAATATGATCATGGTTTTAATGAATTTTCACCTTTTTATCCCATTTAAAGCGATTCTATTGTGCTTTAAACAACTAACATTTGTTTTTAACACAAGAGGAATGAGACATTTAATCTCTACAGATATTTATTGCCAAAGTACAGAAACCCGATAAAGATACAATTTCAAACCTTATTTTATTTATATATTTATGTTTTTATACAGGAATTCAAAGGCATTTTCTTGGAGGCCACGTTTCTGTTCCTGCAGTTCACACCTAAAAAAGACAAAAGCTGAAGCAAATGGAGAATAAAGTGTGGAGGACGTTGTGTAAACCAGATGTAATCCCCAAATGTGTAATGTTTTTATTTCAAATATACACACAGATGATAATAGTTTGTGCCTTTTAAATAAGTCTTGATTTGATTTTGTATTGTAACTCTATGGCATAAAGGATTCATGCAGCTGATTAAAAACAACTGGAAGTGTTTTTTTCTACATTAGTTATTTGCATTTTGATCCACTTTTTAAATATTATGTTCTTTGCTCCAGAATGTGTTTGAATGGAAGATCAAGTTTAAATGTCTTTGGATTGTTCTTCTTCTTGCAGCCGGACGTAAAACAATGGTTTGATAAAAAAAGAAAAGAGAGAAATATTATCGTCATATATATTTATGTATATGCACAATGATAAACAAGAATAATATTTTATAATACAACGCAAATATTTGAGCAGGAGAGGAAAAGCAGAATCCCAGGGCTTTTGAAATAAAATCACTGAAACAGATGAACTGAAAGAAAAAGACAATAAATGAATAAAAGGGTGAAACATATCCATGAATTTCCAAATTCATTTCAGTTATTGTGCCTGTTATGTATTTGATAGAAGAACCCTCACAGACTGGTCCTAGACACTTTTGTAAGTTAATAGAAGTTTGAGGGACCGGTCTAAAGAATCACTTGAAAACACAACAAAATGTGAGCATTTGAAGATTTAAAGCACCTGCACGAATTCTGCAAGAACAACAAGAGGTTTTGTCTTGATTTATTTTTTTCAGGGTCAGATTTCTGCATTAAAGCTGAATCCCTGTTATAATAAAAGTGACTGGTCTCATATGTAATTACCAGTTTATCACATTAACTATATAACTTTTTAAATACATGAAATAAAATCTAATCATTGTTATAATAGTTTCCAGCACCTTAGGGTTTTTGATTTACTACATATTTATAAATATTTCACCTTTTTATGACATATAAAGTGAAGCTATAAACAACTAAATGTTATGTTTTAACACCAGAGGGAAATTATATTAAATTCCCACATTTGCTGTTTAAGTCCAATGAAATAAATGGAACAATTTCAAACTAACATAGTCCAATGCAAGAAATTGAAGATCTGAACAAATGACAAAGTTCAACATTTGCAGAGTTTTGTCTTGAATGTTTAACAGCAGCTGCTCTTCAGGGTCAGAGTTATGCATTAAAGCGGAATCCCTGTTTCATTATAACTGACTGGATAATTTCATGTGTAATGGTTTTATTCACATGGTTCTAAAGTGGTGAGGCCGGTCTGTTTGTCTTTAAAGCGGGGAGGTGGCTCTTAAAAGAGCCGTTGTGTGGTTGTCAGTGGCCGGTGAGTCTAAGCCCTCTCCCCGCGGATGCGGCGGGCCAGCTGGATGTCCTTGGGCATGATGGTGACCCTCTTGGCGTGGATGGCGCACAGGTTGGTGTCCTCGAACAGGCCGACCAGGTAAGCCTCGCTGGACTCCTGCAGAGCCATGACGGCGGAGCTCTGGAAGCGCAGGTCGGTCTTGAAGTCCTGAGCGATCTCGCGGACCAGGCGCTGGAAGGGCAGCTTGCGGATCAGCAGCTCCGTGGACTTCTGGTAGCGACGGATCTCCCTCAGAGCCACGGTACCGGGCCTGTAACGGTGGGGCTTCTTCACTCCGCCGGTGGCCGGGGCGCTCTTGCGGGCAGCCTTGGTGGCCAGCTGCTTCCTGGGGGCTTTGCCTCCGGTGGATTTACGGGCGGTCTGCTTGGTTCTGGCCATTCTCGCTCACTTCCGGTTTCTGTTCGCGTCAGAAAAGTGGTTGTGCCGCTGAACGCGCAGAGACGGGTTTATATAGGCGGAGCGGGAACACAGGGCGGCGCTGATTGGTCCGTGCGGCTGCGTCATCACCAACACAGCAGCTCAGCGATTGGATGAGAGAAAAATTCAAACTTCCCGCTCTTTCTGTTAACGGCTGTTTCCTGCTTTTCTAAAGCTTTGGGACAAAACAACAATTAACAAACTTATTATTATTTATTTATTTATATTATCAAATTATTTATGTCACTTTACTCGTTGCTTGTTTATGAAACCCAGCTTTTTACATGAGTTCATAAAATTATAATTATTATATAAATATAAATGTTTGTTATAAATTGTTAACAAATGTGAATTTTTGTTGTTTTTTTTGGTGTATTTTAAAATGTCTCAAGTTTTGTGACACAAAACAACACATTAACATACGTGTTATATTTTATTTATTTCTTAATTATATTATCAAATTTATTTAATGTCGAATTTACTCGTTGCATGTAAATGAAACTCAGCTTTTAACATGTGTACGTATAATTAATTTAAAATATATTGTTTACAAACTTGTGCGTTTTTATTTAAAAATGTATTAATACGAATATTATCAAGGGTTTTATTTTACATCTTATTTTACATTTAATTTGGGATTCTTCGTCTAATTTTACGTATATTTTATATAAATTGTCTAATTTTTCCCTTAATGTAAAACAATCTGTGCTGCATCACTTTAATAAATGTCTCTTTTTAAATATTTGTCATATATGTTTATTATTAATATTACAATCATTGTTATCTTTGATAAAAACATAATAAAACTGATATTTGACCCTATCTGAATGAAATGACTGATGCAAAACAAAACAAATACATACTTTTTTATTTAAATAATAATATCAATAGTGTTAATAAAACCCATTTTACCCAACATATAATAATAATAATGAGCATGTTTGTTTATTATCTTGTAAACAAATGTGTAGTGTTTTTGGGTTGCTGTTTTTCTGGGGTTTCATTTACATATTAAGTTGTTTACGTCAAATTTAACAACAACTGTGAATGAAAGTGAATCTTTTTTGTTATTTTACAGAATCACAACAACAAAACACAACTTCCACCTTTTTGTGTTAAAAAGAGAAAAAAAAGACAAAATAAATCAACATTTAGCAGCGAGCAAAACTTAATCTTGTGTGTGTGTATATAAATAAAACAAACCTGATAATATGAGTTTAAATAAATAATAAGTACGTGTATTGATTCATGTGAATACTTTTAATTACATTTTTTTCTTCAACAAGAAATAAATGTAATTAATTTTGTTGAAAAATGTAATTTAAAGTATCCACATGAAACAATACACGTACTTATTTATTTAAACTTATATTAGAAGGTTTGTTTTATTTGGCATCTTATTTTATATTCAGTAAAAACTTAATTAGTTTGGTTTAGTTTTATATTTCGAACACGTAAAAGGAAAAACACCATAAATAAAAATAATGTAAAGAAAAGAAAAACTAAACAACAACAAACTCAGAATAACGTTTTATGTTGTTTTGTTTTTCAGCGAGAAATAAATAAAAAATCACCAAATAACCAACAAACTATTTCAACATTTTAACAAAGAGTTTGAATAATTTATTTAATAATTATTTAATAAAACTCATTTTGTCATTTATTGAATCTATTTCATAACAAATTTATACATTTAGATTCTTTTTTTTAGACTTTTTTTTATTAAAACTGTGACAGTTCAGTATGAAAAAAATATATAAATATATATTTATATAAATGTTATAAATCTCCTGTAATGAACAGTTTTGTACCTAAACTAAAGAAATTGAGGCTGAACGCAGCGAAAACACCTGAGACTGAATTTATTTCATTATTTCAGAAAATGTAAAAAAATAAAATATTTACAAAAGCAGAAAAACAACAAATTTACAGTGAAAACGTCGCGTTAGTTCAGACGCTCCTGTTCGTGACGAAGTTTCGCAGCGAACTTTCCTTAAAGGAGACAAAAGCAAAGTGTGGAAGTTCGTTTCGCTTCGCCCCGAAGTGTTTTCGTGTGTTTGCAGCAGTTCGCAGCCTGAGCGCAGCTGCAGCCGCGCAGAGGGAAGTGCTCTGCAGAGATGTGGCGGCTCTGAAAAGAGCCTTTGGGGGGTCGGACTCACACGCTTCACTTCTTCGCTGGTTTCTTCGCTGCGACCTTCTTCGCGGCGGGTTTGGGCGCTTTCCTGGCGGGCTTCTTGGCCGCTCTCTTGGGGGTGACTGCCTTCTTGGGAGCCGCCTTCTTGGCCGCGGGCTTCTTGGGGCTCTTGGCCGCGGTCTTCTTCACGGGGGTCCTCTTGGCTGCGGGCTTCCTCGCCGCCTTCTTGGGCGAAGCTTTGGCCGCTTTCGCCTTCTTCGCGGCTGCCGGCTTCTTCGCTGCGGCGGCGGCGGGAGTCTTCTTCACCGCGGGCTTCTTGGCTTTGATTGCGGGCTTCTTCGCCACCTTCTTGGGCTTGGCAGCGGCTTTCCCGGCCTTGAAGGAGCCGGTCACACCGACTCCCTTGGTCTGAACGAGGTCCCCCTTCAGCACCATGCTCTTGATGACGCGCTTGATCTGGGACGCGTTGCGCTCCACATCGTAGCCGTCGGCGGCCAGCGACTTCTTCAGCGCCACGTAAGAAAGACCCTTCTTCTCCTTGGAGGCGGCGACGGCTTTGGTGATGAGCTCGGACGCGCCGGGACCGGACTTCTTCGCCGGCTTGGCGGCCTTCTTCTTGGGGGCCTTCACCGGGGCGGGTGCGGCGGCGGCGGCGGGAGCGACTTCTTCAGGCATCGTGGTTCCTCTCGGAGCTGCTCGGGACTCGTCTGTCGGACTGATGCGGAAACTCCGGCGAAGAGCGGCACTTAAACGCACCATGAGAACCGTGGAGACTCAACCCCGCCCGCCGCTCACCGGGGCCGCAGGAAACCGGGACACTTGTGTTTTCTCTGCACCGATAAACGCACAAAACTCCCCCGTGGAGCCGCGGCCGACGCGTCCCGGCGGCTCCAGCGGATGCAGGACGAGTTCATCTCCGTGTCCGAGTCAGAAAAAGCTCCGGACGCGTTCGTGTTTGCACCGGGAAGCCTTGAAACGTCCCCGGAGCGCGGCCGTGCGAGGCTCCGCTCCGGGGCTTTTCTCGGTCATTTCGCTCCTGGACGCTTGAAACAACAACACCGGTGCGACCCGAAGAGCGGAGCCGAGAGCAGACACGTGTGTTCACACACTCCAGGTGGAAACGGGGAAGTGTGGAGTGTGTTTCGGGGACAAACACGAGCTGATCCGGTGGGTGCAAACACACCGCGGAGGCGCTCGGGCTCTGCGGGCACGGACCGGGGCTCTGCAGCTTTTCCTCCTCTTCTTCTTTCTTCTTCACTTCTTCTTCAAACATCCGAGAGTTTCTGATGAAAGCGGAACAAACACGGGTTTGATCCGGAATCAAGATTCACTTTGGGATAAATCTGTTTCTGTCAAACAGCTGCTGATGAGGCAAAGTCCTGAATTACAGAGTTCACATGAGAGATTTGCTTCAGATCAGACACAACAACTGAAAAAAGATGCAAAACCAGCACAAAAAGATGCAAAACCACCACAAAAAGATGCAAAACCACCACAAAAAGATGCAAAATGACTAAAAATAGATGCAAAACCACCACAAAAAGATGCTAAATGACTAAAAATAGATGCAAAACCAGCACAAAAAGATGCAAAATGACTAAAAATAGATGCAAAACCACCACAAAAAGATGCAAAATGACTAAAAATAGATGAAAAACCACCACAAAAAGATGCAAAATGACTAAAAATAGATGCAAAACCAGCAGAAAAAGATGCAAAATGACTAAAAATAGATGCAAAAACAGCACAAAAAGATGCAAAATTACTAAAAATAGATGCAAAACCAGCACAAAAAGATGCAAAATGACTAAAAATAGATGCAAAACCAGCACAAAAAGATGCAAAATGACTAAAAATAGATGCAAAACCAGCACAAAAAGATGCAAAATGACTAATAATTCTGAATTACAGAATTTAAATGATGTAAAAAATGTGAATGTTTTGTTATTTATGATTTTTATAAATGTCACATTTCTGTTGTGTGAAGAAGTGGAATCTTTGCTAAACACTAAACGTGTGAACTTGAGTTTATTTGACTCATGGTTTTTAAGGGTTTATTGTTTTTAAATGTGTTTTTGCATCAAGTTGTTTTTCATGAACTCGTTTCGTTCCTAAAAATGTGAAAATATAAAAATAAACATCAGAAACAGAACTGGGACGTGTTAAGTCAAAAGTGAAATCACTGATGTGGAGCTGCTTCGGTTTTATTCTTCACCTGTTTCACTTCTCTTTACAAACCTCATTATTGTGACATGCTTCAAATAATAAAAGTATTTTCTCTGTAACTAAGTAACTAAGTGCATTTACTCAAGTTCTGTAACTAAGAACAATTTTGAGGCGTTTGGAAAAACTAAAACAGGTTTTCAGGAAAAACACATCAAGATTTTGTGTAATTCTAAGAAAATATCACCAGTTAACAACTGAACCTGTTACATTGAGACCAGTGTTGTTATGATTTGACTCTTTAAATGTTGTTTTTATGTCTGAAATGTTCTTGAAATAGTCTTTAATCTGTTTTATGTTAACACTCAAACTCTGTGACACTGTTTTCTGACCCCTCTGAGAAAGAGATCGAGTTAAAAAGCATCTAAAAACAGAGTTAAACTAATGTAAAGAGGCAGAAACAGCCTCAGTGTCGTGGTCGTTACCTCCTGGTTCTGCTGAGTCAGGTTCAAACGACCTTAAACATCAAAAACACAACAAAAGAGAGAAAGACAAGAGTTTAATGTTTGATTTGCAGGGAGAACGGACAGAGATGTGTTCAGGTACGACCTCCCACAGCTCTGAAACACACTCTGCAGAGACCCTTCTCTTTATTTCCTTTAGTCCCTAGTTACAGTATGAGTTACAGCTCTCAGGGACACACACACACACACACACACACACACACACACACACACACACACACACACACACACACACACACACGCACTCACTCAAACACGCACTCACTCACACACACACGCACACACACACACACACACACACACACACACACACGCACTCACTCAAACACGCACTCACTCACACACACACACACACACACACACACACACAGGTTAGTTTATATGTAAATGTAATCGGAGTAAATATGAATTCACTTTATAAACAATTATTCTAACATGAAGTTTGTGTTCAGACGAGAAAAGAAGCAGAAATCAAAGTGTGAGGAGATGAAATCACTCACAACAGTTTGAACTTTGCTGAAAGTTGAAGCAGATTTCACTTTTTTAATGTTTCTAAGGAGCAAAAACAAACTCAGTGATGTGGAAACAGACCTGAGCAGCAGGAGGCAGCGTTTGCTTCGGTTCGATGCTGAATTGTTTCAAACGTTTCTCTTTAAAACTTTGCACCAAATTTCCTGTGTTCATAATGTTCATTTCTATATTTCTCTATAATTAATTGTTTCTTATTGAAGCTTCTTTTATATTTTATTTCCACTTTTCTGCTGTAAAAAGTAAATTTCCCGTCTCTGGGACTAATAAAGGAATAATATTTCATATCATATTTTATAGTTTATGATGCATTTATTTGTCTGAACATCATAAAGAAAAATCTGTGGTGTATTTTTTTATTGGTTGTTACATTTGCACTTATAATATAGTGATTTATTGTTATTAACTTGTATATTTATTATATTTATTGTATGATTGGCTCCATGTTTGGCTCCCTCTGGTGGATCTGAACCTGCAGCTGATGAAGTATATTTTGATTTATGACGCGTTTCAGACCTGAAATGAGATCCAAAGTGAATAAAGTCTAAAAACACTGATGCCAAACACCAGAACACAGAGTTTTAGTCCTTTTCATGGATGTTACAGAGCGAAGGAGCTGTGGGACAAAATGAAAGTACACGGGCTGAACTTTGATCTGAACTTTGATCTGAACTTTGATCTGAACTTTGATCTGAACTTTGATCTGAACTTTGATCTGAACTTTGATCTGTGACGTGCTGTGTTCTGGGAAACTGCCCCACAGCGAAACACAGAGAACTGACGCAGCTGATCATCTGCATCGTGTGCATGAGACTCATGATGAGCATCAACCAGACGGTCACTGGCAGCGACAGCGTCTGCAGACAGCTGCTCACTGAGCCCTGGAGACGAACACAGCTCCCTCCATGGAGCTCTCTCAACTTTATCAAACCCCACAGACTCGATACGCACTTTAACTAACCGTGCACTACTCTGCACACGTCACTTTATCTTCTCCTATAATTTGTACTTTTCTGTCTTTGAGTTTTTATCATTTGTAAAACTGTAAAACTTCAATGAAGCCTTTTTAAAAATGAAGACAGAGTTCCTGTTTCTGTGATGACTTCACATTATTGAGTGTTTTTGGATCTTTAGCTGCAAACAAACAAACAAACAAACAAACAAACAAACAAACAAACAGCTTCAGAGCCACACGGGTCCTGCTGCTGTAAACCACTGTTGCGTGTGGCCATGAAAGATCTCCTCCATGTGTCTACACCTGTTTGGTCTGACAGTCAGGCGGACACACCTGCAGCCGATCAGCTCCCTGATGCCGACCTGCTCTATAAAGCCAGCAGGACACAGACCCACCAGCACCTTTGGTCCCTATCCGGCTGTTAAGTCGTGACGTAACGCCCTTTCAAAATATGTTTCCCGGGTCCAAGCCTTTTATTTCTACAGCGCCGCAGTGCCGTGTTCCCTGTTGTTTGAACAGATATGAGTTTTTAAAAAACAACGTAATTGTCATTTTACCTCTTTCTCATCATTTAAAAAGGTGTTTAACAGACGAAAGAGGTGATGTAATGGTTCACATGTTTGACCTTTGTGTCTGTTTGGTTTCAACGGAGCATTTGGACCCAGAAATCTTATTTTGAAAGGGTGTTACGTCAGACTTAACAGCCGGATAGGGCAGGGGTGTCAAACTCCAATCCAAAGTGGGTCAAATTTAAAAACTGGGACAAAGTTTCGAACCAAACTCAATATTTACTAAAAAGAAAAAGGCTGCAAATGTGCATGTGTTCCTTCTCTCCAGATGTGTAACGTTGAACCTTTCCAGTGCAGCTCCTTGTTCTTGTCGTGGTGTTTGTGTGTGTGTGTGTGTGTGTGTGTGTGTGTGTGTGTGTGTGTGTGTGTGTGTGTGTGTGTGTGTGTGTGTGTGTGTGTGTGTGTGTGTGTGTGTGTGTGTGTGTGTGTGTGTGTGTGTGTGTGTGTGTGTGTCGTGGTGTTTCTTCTGTTTGATTCTTTGGTCACAGCCACGGTGACAAACAGCTCTTTACCTTCACACACAGATCATCTGCTGAAAGCTCCTGTCCTCCATCTTTCTTTGGGTCGTTTTTGGGGAGGGGTGGATTCAGTGTGTCTGCAGAGACTGGTAGCATGGATGCTCATGTGTGTGAACAGGAAAGTAGACGTGGATGTGCTTTAAACTCACGGACCAGCTCTCACAGAACCTGGATATGATCTTAGGGGACAAATATAATTACACCACGGTCCAGATTTGGCCCACGGGCCTGAGTTTGACCCCCTGCTGTAGGGGGTGTCCTGGTGAGTTTGGCCCACATCCCCAGGTCCCTTTTTGGGGTTTGCTGATTGGTTTATTGGTCAGATCCTCGTTTGTGTTTTGCTCGTTTTCCTGCAGGAATGTTTGTTTCCTGTTGGGAGAAGTTGTTTAATATAAACGGTTAAAAGTTCTTCTTCTTTGGTTTTCCTTCTCTTAAGTTTCCGTCTCCAGTTTGAGCCACGAGTCACTTTATTCAGTGTTTGGAGGCTGTGACCACCACCTTAAAGAAACCACCATGACACATGCGTCTTATTGACACAACTATAGATATTATTATAGTTACTTTTGTGTTTGCTTGCATCTCTTTGTTTGTCTTTGTGTTTATTAAAGAGAAAGCAACGTGTTGCTGCTCATGAGGGAAGTGTTGAGTCTGTAAATCATCAATAAGTCACAGAGTTTGGTTTTTACCTGCTCTGTAAAGTGTCCTGAGATCACTGCTGTTAGGATTTAACACTTTAAATCAAACTGAAGTGAACACAGTGTGTGTGTGTGTGTGTGTGTGTGTGTGTGTGTGTGTGTGTGTGTGTGTGTGTGTGTGTGTGTGTGTGTGTGAGAGAGAGAGGCAGGTGGTACAGTATTTATGAACACAGCAGGGGCATTGGAAGAGTGGGTCATCCTCCATTTGAGAGATCAGAGGTTCGATCCTGTAGGAATTTTACACACAATACGTTAGTCACATCAAAAGGACCTAGCAGAGTATATATCTGCGTAATTCAAATTCTACAGGAGGCTTTCTGGAGTCAGCAGAGTCGTTGGTAGTTTAGTGCGCCAGCAGGCATTTATTAGCAGAAGAACATCGGATGATACAGACGTCTGGAGAAATGTTCTAGTCTCTATCTAGAGTAACTGTGAACACACAGTACCCGTGATCAGAGGCAAGAAGTTCTGATATCTATTCTAAAAACTCCAGCATATAAACTTGTTACAAAGGCGTGGTTATGTGTCCGCTTGTGCGTGCATATGTGTATTTCAGAAGTAGCAGTTGCTCCAGCCTCCATCTTCCTCCCTGTGCGTAGGAGTAGCCTCTGTATAGCAGGAGTCTTCTTCTTTATCTGTGAAGAAAGCACAACACGTACAGCAACTTCCCTAATCTCAACTAACTTTGCCAGGTGCATATTTGCAACATGGCGAGTTCATTGTCTTTGTGACCTTGACCGACTTACTGTTCCTGTGCTTTTGGAGAAAGCAGAAAAGCGTGAGTCAAAAGTTTGTGTGCTTTGCTGGGAGCAGAAGAGTTTGAAATTGAACTAATCACTATCACACTTTAAATGATCATACCTAATAATCACACTTATCACATTCTTATTAATCTTTACTAATACACACGCTAACATATGATTATGAATTCTTCAATCCCCACCTTCCCCGGTCCACATGCCAAAGTGTCCTTGGGCCAGACACTGAACGGGCCTTGAGTAGTCAGAAGACTAGAACTAGACTTTTGCATCTTTTTGTGCTAGTTTTGCATCTATTTTTAGTCATTTTGCATCTTTTTGTGGTGGTTTTGCATCTATTTTTAGTCATTTTGCATATTTTTGTGGTGGTTTTGCATCTATTTTTAGTCATTTTGCATATTTTTGTGGTGGTTTTGCATCTTTTTTTAGTCATTTTGCATCTTTTTGTGTTGGTTTTGCATCTATTTTTAGTCATTTTGCATCTTTTTGTGGTGGTTTTGCATCTTTTTTTAGTCATTTTGCATCTTTTTGTGGTGGTTTTGCATCTATTTTTAGTCATTTTGCATCTTTTTGTGCTGGTTTTGCATCTATTTTTAGTCATTTTGCATCTTTTTGTGCTGGTTTTGCATCAATTTTTACTAATTTTGCATCTTTTTGTGCTGGTTTTGCATCTTTTTGTGCTGGTTTTGCATCTTTTTGTGCTGGTTTTGCATCTGTTTTCAGTTGTTGTGTCTGATCTGAAGCAAATCTCTCATGTGAACTCTGTAATTCGGGACTTTGCCTCATCAGCAGCTGTTTGACAGAACAGATTTATCCCAAAGTGAATCTTGATTCCGGATCAAACCCGTGTTTGTTCCGCTTTCATCAGAAACTCTCGGATGTTTGAAGAAGAAGAAGTGAAGAAGAAAGAAGCAGAGGAGGAAAAGCTGCAGAGCCCCGGTCCGTCCCCGCAGAGCCCGAGCGCCTCCGCGGTGTGTTTGCACCCACCGGATCAGCTCGTGTTTGTCCCCGAAACACACTCCACACTTCCCCGTTTCCACCTGGAGTGTGTGAACACACGTGTCTGCTCTCGGCTCCGCTCTTCGGGTCGCACCGGTGTTGTTGTTTCAAGCGTCCAGGAGCGAAATGACCGAGAAAAGCCCCGGAGCGGAGCCTCGCACGGCCGCGCTCCGGGGACGTTTCAAGGCTTCCCGGTGCAAACACGAACGCGTCCGGAGCTTTTTCTGACTCGGACACGGAGATGAACTCGTCCTGCATCCGCTGGAGCCGCCGGGACGCGTCGGCCGCGGCTCCACGGGGGAGTTTTGTGCGTTTATCGGTGCAGAGAAAACACAAGTGTCCCGGTTTCCTGCGGCCCCGGTGAGCGGCGGGCGGGGTTGAGTCTCCACGGTTCTCATGGTGCGTTTAAGTGCCGCTCTTCGCCGGAGTTTCCGCATCAGTCCGACAGACGAGTCCCGAGCAGCTCCGAGAGGAACCACGATGCCTGAAGAAGTCGCTCCCGCCGCCGCCGCCGCACCCGCCCCGGTGAAGGCCCCCAAGAAGAAGGCCGCCAAGCCGGCGAAGAAGTCCGGTCCCGGCGCGTCCGAGCTCATCACCAAAGCCGTCGCCGCCTCCAAGGAGAAGAAGGGTCTTTCTTACGTGGCGCTGAAGAAGTCGCTGGCCGCCGACGGCTACGATGTGGAGCGCAACGCGTCCCAGATCAAGCGCGTCATCAAGAGCATGGTGCTGAAGGGGGACCTCGTTCAGACCAAGGGAGTCGGTGTGACCGGCTCCTTCAAGGCCGGGAAAGCCGCTGCCAAGTCCAAGAAGGTGGCGAAGAAGCCCGCAATCAAAGCCAAGAAGCCCGCGGTGAAGAAGACTCCCGCCGCCGCCGCAGCGAAGAAGCCGGCAGCCGCGAAGAAGGCGAAAGCGGCCAAAGCTTCGCCCAAGAAGGCGGCGAGGAAGCCCGCAGCCAAGAGGACCCCCGTGAAGAAGACCGCGGCCAAGAGCCCCAAGAAGCCCGCGGCCAAGAAGGCGGCACCCAAGAAGGCAGTCACCCCCAAGAGAGCTGCCAAAAAGCCCGCCAGGAAAGCGGCCAAACCCGCCGCGAAGAAGGTCGCAGCGAAGAAACCAGCGAAGAAGTGAAGCGTGTGAGTCCGACCCCCCAAAGGCTCTTTTCAGAGCCGCCACATCTCTGCAGAGCACTTCCCTCTGCGCGGCTGCAGCTGCGCTCAGGCTGCGAACTGCTGCAAACACACGAAAACACTTCGGGGCGAAGCGAAACGAACTTCCACACTTTGCTTTTGTCTCCTTTAAGAAAGTTCGCTGCGAAACTTCGTCACGAACAGGAGCGTCTGAACTAACGCGACGTTTTTACTGTAAATTTGTTGTTTTTCTGCTTTTGTAAATATTTTATTTTTTTACTTTTCTGAAATAATGAAATAAATTCAGTCTCAGGTGTTTTCGCTGCGTTCAGCCTCAATTTGTTCAGTTTTAAGGACAAAACTGTTAAATACAGGAGATTTACTTACATTTATTATATTTATATATTTATGATATACTTATTATATATTTGTATTTTCATACTGAGCTGTCACTTAATAAATCAAAGAAGTTTTTAAAAAAGAATAAAAATTTCTAAACTTTTCATAATGAAATAGATTCAAAAAGTGACAAAGGGATTTTATTAAATAATTATTAAATACGTTATTATTCATGCTCTTTGTTAAAATGTTTAAATATTCTGTTGGTTATTTGGTGATTTATTACTCCTAAAAACAACAAAAATAACATTATTCTGAGTTTATCATTTTTATTTCTGGTGTTTAGTTTATTTAGAGGCAGGTGCATTTGAGCATTTCTGACACTTTAGATCCTTAAATGTGGCATTTTTGGACACAATTAATTGTAAATATGTTGGTTTTTTTTCTTCTCTTGTTAAAACTATTTAATTATTGTTCTTTTATGTATTTTTCTTCTGAAATGTCTGAAATAATTTCATATTTTCAGCCTCTTTAGTTAATTTAAACGATGATGGATCTGAGTGTGTGATGCTTTCACGTCTTCAGGTTTATTAAAATGTTTCTAAACTAAAATTAGAAATTAATCTTCAACAATAAACAAAATCTTCCTCAGTTTCCTGTTAAAGATGAAGTTTCTGGTGTTTGTGTGCAGCACCAAACACACACCCTCACACACACACACACACAAACACACACACACACACACACACACCCTCACACACACACACACACACACACACACAGTTATTTATTATTTCTGTTTAGATTTGACAGGATCTCACAAACTTCACTTCAAACTTTCTCTTTCTTTAATTAAATGAATGAAATATTAATTTAAAAAACCACAGATGAAATCTAATGAATCCACGTTTTGCATCTATTTTTAGACGTTTTGCTTCAAAACCCAGTTTAACCTTAAACAGGTCACAGGCTGCTTTAATCTGTCTTCAATGTTCAGTAATTAATTTTCCAACTTATAAAAGCTTTTTATTGAATTTCCACCTGTTTACATGTTTCTTGTTCTTATTTGTTCTTATAATAATAATAAAGTCTCCATCTGTGTCTCATCTGTAGCATAAAGCAAATGTAACGTTACATTTCACCAGTGGATCAAAAGTTCATATAATGTATAAAAATACACGAAACCAATGTCATTTTAATATTTTGATATAGTGTTTTAGACCTGTGACGCTTTATTTTGTAAGTCACAGACACAGTAAAGCGGAAGTCTCGGAGTTACTACAGTGAGTGAACGTGCTCGTCTCTGATTGGTCGATCGGTGTTCAGCAGCGCCTGACCAATCAGCGGCCAGATGGAGAGTATATAGCCCGGGCTGTTGGAGCCAAGTGTTCATCTGCTCTTTGATTTCTCACCGTATCAAATCAACGAAAACTACTTAAAAATGTCCGGAAGAGGCAAAACTGGCGGGAAGGCAAGAGCCAAGGCAAAGACTCGCTCCTCCAGGGCCGGGCTCCAGTTCCCGGTGGGCCGCGTCCACAGGCTCCTGAGGAAGGGCAACTACGCCCAGCGTGTCGGTGCCGGTGCCCCCGTGTACCTGGCGGCGGTGCTGGAGTACCTGACCGCTGAGATCCTGGAGCTGGCTGGAAACGCCGCCAGAGACAACAAGAAGACCAGGATCATCCCCCGGCACCTGCAGCTGGCGGTCCGCAACGACGAGGAGCTCAACAAGCTGCTGGGCGGAGTGACCATCGCTCAGGGCGGCGTGCTGCCCAACATCCAGGCGGTGCTGCTGCCCAAGAAGACCGAGAAGGCGGCGAAGAAGTAAACACCCGGAACCGGCTTCAACTACACCAACAACGGCTCTTTTAAGAGCCACACACCTCCTCTACAAGGGCCGAACTCCTCCACTGCACCTTTATACACCTTTAATACAACCTTAGCGAATTTACAATACACTTAATAAATGAACCACAGCATTTAGCTCCATGTTCTGTTGTTAGCGATGAATAAATCACATTTACAGGGTTTGTTCAGATGCTGGACATCATGGACATTTTATGCACTTTCACTGACTTTGCACTTGTATATTTTTCTTAAATATGTGCTGTATGTCTCGTCATTTGTTAGTATATAACTCGTAAAATTCAATAAAGCTTTTTTTTTTTTTTTTTAATTAAAGACCCGTAGGCTTGAATTTTTGTGAGATATTAAGGCTTAAAAAGTCGCCTGGACACTTGAACTGTGTTAACAAGTTAAATCGTCTTTTGATTTCTGTGTAGTTGGTGTAAAGCTTTTATTTTATTTATTTCTTTTTACACCAGGCTGAGCTGCATCTCCAAACACTTTTGTTCTAAAGTGCTTTAAATTTCGTGAAATATGAAGGTTTGAAAAGTCTAATGAACACTTTTTGCGCTTTAATAATAAGTTAAATTGTCAGATGTTTTTGTTTTTTCATTTTAATTTATTTTTTACACCACACTAAGCAGAGTTGCATCTCCAATCTTGTTGCTCTGCCACAAAGACTTTTGTTTGTGTGTTTTTAAATGTAGGTCACATGGGTTGGCATAAACACTATAAAACAAAGTTCAAATAGACTAGAATCCACATTTTCATGATAAACTTTCTCTTTTTTCAGATTCTTTCGTCCGTAGATTGAATTCCTTCTGTAAAGTCGTCCTGAAACAAAACTGGGTTTGTTTAAAGCTCAATGATGTTTGATTTAATGTGACCATCAAGTGCTTTATTAAGTTTAATTAATATAATTTATGTTCTGGACACAAACATGTTGTTCACCATGAGAAGGTGCAGGAACCCTGATTTTACGCCGCTGGGCCAAAATGTAACTTGTATTGTGATTTTTTTTAATCTGGTTTCATTTTCATTTTTCACAGAGAACTTTTAGATAACCTGTTTTTATTTACCAGTTAATCACTTTTACCTTTTTCAGGTGTTTTTCAGGAATCAGACAAACTTCTTCTTCTTCGTTGTTTACATCAGTTTTAAAATGACGAATCCTCGTTGTCTTTGTTTCAAGGCCTGATTTAAAAAGTGTAAAAAGACCTTTGAATGCCTTCACCGTGCTGCCCCGAGCTAACCACTGTTAGCCACGTCCGGCTGTTAGCATCTCTCCTGGATTTCTACCTTAATAGTTGTGACATTAAAAAACTGTCTCTGTGGATTATTTAATGATTAAAGTGCAAAAAAAGACCCTGAGATGATTTTACGCCTGAATTTCACTTTAAAATAAAAACTTAAAGTGAGCTGAACCTCTTTGTTCAGTCCAAAATGGCGCCTGGCCTCTTTGTCTTAAACCTATTTTCTTTAAACTTCACCTCTTTAATTCTTCAGTGGTTTGCTTTTACTTTGAAGGAGCCGTATGCTAACCGGAAATGAGGCGGCTCACAGTGTCGAGCTTGAGAAGAAGAAGCGGGAATCTGCTGCTGCGTGTCTTCAGTCACGTCCGCAGCTGCTCTTTAAAGCCCGCCGCTGTCTGAACACTGACTCACTTGAGCTTCTCTCTCTGACTGAACTCTAAACTTCCACTGAGGCAAAATGTCCGGAAGAGGAAAAGGCGGGAAAGGACTCGGCAAAGGAGGCGCTAAGCGTCACCGTAAAGTCCTCCGTGATAACATCCAGGGCATCACCAAACCCGCCATCCGCCGTCTGGCTCGCCGCGGCGGAGTGAAGCGTATCTCCGGCCTGATCTACGAGGAGACCCGCGGTGTGCTGAAGGTGTTCCTGGAGAACGTGATCCGTGACGCCGTCACCTACACCGAGCACGCCAAGAGGAAGACGGTGACCGCCATGGACGTGGTGTACGCCCTGAAGAGGCAGGGCCGCACCCTGTACGGCTTCGGCGGCTAAACCGACCATCACCACCCGACCCGGACACAACACAACGGCTCTTTTAAGAGCCACGCACTCCTCTGAAGAGAGAATGTCCTGATTTATATTAATTATGAATGTGTATTTAAGTCATTTATTGCTAATACAATTAAAGGGTATCCATCTGTAACATCAGTGGTACTGTCTCTGGTGGTCAGCCCTAAAGAAAGACCCCTAATACATGAATTATTGAACAGTGTGATTTATTTTACACAGATGCATGTTCCCAATACACATTAAGGGTTAAATCACCCTTTTAAAGGTTATCTTCAAAAAAAATGTGGGGTGTAGAAGGTAAATTTGATTACATGTTGAGTTATGTCATTGCGTTAATAAGTAGTCTATCCTCTCTTTACACCATTAAAATGTTATTTGCATGTAATTCATCTGCTCACAAACTGTCATTAGTCGAAAGGTTCAACAAGTGCTTAAACCTTTAAATTCCTGAGTTTTAAAGTATTTTAAGGTTCGGAAAGTGCTTTGAGGTTTAAATAAAACACTGAAATTGTATCAAAACAACTAAGAGGCACACACTTCATCTAAAGCACATGTCCTGAAGTTTAATAGTTTGATATCACACTGATATATTTTGTTATATGAATTGAAAAATCCCCCTTTTGAGATATTTCTGAATATTTAAATGTATTTCAAACACTGGTTCTTACTCTGTGGTGCTCCAGTTCTGTTGGTAAGTGAAGAGATTGCAGAAGTAAAGTCCAGTTCAAGTCCTACAGGTGCTTGAACTTAAGGTTGTATTGTAATCATCCTTACTTCTTTAACATCAAATAGTTCTAGAATAGAAACATAATGTAATTTCTCATCTTTCTGATGTTATAGAAGAATTTTAGTTCTTTATAACATAAAACCATCTGTTGGCAACTGCTCCTAAACGTGTCGTCTTATAATTAAACCAAATCATTTGTAGCCCCAAATTTAATGCTGTTTTGACTTTGTGTGTGTGTGTGTGTGTGTGTGTGTAAACATCACTTATTCAACACATCACATATAAAAAATCACATATAAAAAAATACCTTTCTAATCTCAAATTTCTGTAGATAATTGTTTACACACACACTTCATCTCCTCTCCTGTATTTCAAACTGTAATGAGATTAAATGTATGATGATAAAATCTCACTATGTTCCAACACGTCTCCTTTTAAACTACGAAGAAAACATTTATTCATCTTGAATTTGTCTCTTTGTGTCTGTAGAGTTCAGCTAAATTCACAAAAGGTAACATTAGATAAAGCATCATTAGTAAATTTAAACGTGTAATATAATAAATAATCTTAATGTCAGTAATGAACTGGGGAGGTGTGGTGATATCTCTAAGTTCATATTTTATAATATTCGCCTATAGTGAATATAAATATAAAATAAAAAGAAATAACAAATGTGTTGAAACGTGTTTGGTCCAGAACAGTGAGTATTACACTGTTAAACTATTATTGGTTGCTGTTTTCATACTTTACTGTAATGACTTTACTCATCACACCCATGTGGCTCTTGTCTTGTCATTTTGTTGTATTACTTTCTTGTATTTTCTGTTTTATTTTATTCATATTGTAGATTATTGCATCTCTTATAAGTATTATTAATTCTGAATGAACCCTGTGATGATGGATGAAGGCTTAGCACCTCCTTATAATCTTATTTTAAACATATTACAGTTTTTCTGCAAAGCTTTTATGGTTAAACTGGATTTTCTTCTCACTGTAACCACACCCGGAGCCGAGTTACACTTCCGCATAGTAACTCCGTGACGCTCTGACGCTCAACCAATGACAGAGCGGCGACAGCACAGCTACATTTGCATATGTTGGGTTTAAGACAGAGCAGCGCGGCGCACTCTCCACACACTTCTCAGCACCCTGAAGAACTGTAACCATGCCTGAACCACCAGCACCCAAAGCCGGAAAGAAGGGCTCCAAGAAAGCGGTGACAAAGACCGCCGGAAAGAAGGACAAGAAGAGGAGGAAGACCAGGAAGGAGAGCTACGCCATCTACGTCTACAAGGTGATGAAGCAGGTGCACCCCGACACCGGCATCTCCTCCAAGGCCATGGGCATCATGAACTCCTTCGTGAGCGACATCTTTGAGCGCATCGCCGGTGAGGCCTCCCGCCTGGCTCACTACAACAAGAGGTCCACCATCACCTCCAGGGAGATCCAGACCGCCGTCCGCCTGCTGCTCCCCGGAGAGCTGGCCAAGCACGCCGTGTCTGAGGGCACCAAGGCCGTGACCAAGTACACCAGCTCCAAGTAAACTGTCCTGATCCTCCACAACGACCCAACGGCTCTTTTAAGAGCCACACACTCCTTCTTTGAGAGCAAACATCCGGTTATAACACAGGGTTGACTATGAATGATGTGTGTAGGTCCGTGTGCTGTACAAGTGAATTACATACAGTTGTTATGAACTCACATTACCAGCACAAGGTAAATTCCCTGTAGTTAACTAACACATGTAGACTGTTTAACCTGTAATGTTTGACGCTGTGTTGAAAGATGGTGTCATGCCCTTAAGTCTACATCATACATGACATTTGTATTCTGTCTAATTCCCTAAAGCAACGTGGAGCTCATTACAAGCGCATGGTAACCCTTCCCCTTAGATAAATAACACATATAGATTATTTAACCCTTTATGGTTGATAATGTATATTGAGATGGTATCATGCCTTTAACACTACATTGTACATAACATTTATACTTTGTCCTATTTCTTAAAGAAATGTGGAACAGAAATCAAGTAAATTTATATTCGTACACAACATTTTGGTGGAATTTCAAAGGCATGTACACACTGTTTACAGTTCAGTTAATTTATCCCTTATTGTGTTTTTCAAGAAGCTTTATTTGTTTATTTATCCAGAGGGAAATGATTGCAACAGTGTCAATACAACGATGGGAAATTATCACAGTGACAATAAGCTAACATCAAATAAGTCAAACATTAACTAAATGTGACAGAGGGCAACAGACATTGAATAGAATAGAATAGCCTTTATTGTCATTGCATTTGCATACAACGAAATTGGAGTGCTACTCCCCCTTGGTATATTTTAGCAAAGAATATATATAATAAAACAATAAGCAAAGTATAATATAAGCAATAAAAACACAATATAGTATAAACAATATAATGTGAACGGTATAGACAGATGGGGAAGTATAAAGAGTGGAGCATGTTATTATTGCACAAGAATTTTAAAGTGGCTTTGTGAATAAGCGTAGGTTTATACAATATACAACAATTTGCACGGTGCAGTTTAGCAGCAGATTAAATAAAATAAGAACAAACTAAATAAATGAGAGAGCGATAATTGAAACAGTGTTAAAAATGTAGCAGCAATTCCTACAGAACTAACTAACGAAGTTGGTTGTGAGATGTCTTCTATACACGTCTCCGTAAGTGCATTATCTTTTAAAATGTTCATATTAACTTTCCCATTCTCTGGGGCTTCATGTCAGATGAGACGAGTCGGTGCCACTTTTATAACTTTTATAAACAAATGTGCTTCTTCGATAGTTGCCCACAAGTCATTACACAAGGTTTGTACGGGTGCTCGAAATCCCTGAAAAGCCTTAGATTTCAATGTTTTCCTTTATTTCTTATCATTGTGTGTATCTGTATAAATGTATAATAAACCACATTTGTAACGTGCTGGAAAAGCTTTAAATGGACTCTGAAAGTGCTTGAATTTTTAGAAAAGGCGAACCCTGAATAAACAAACCATGACGTGCTCGACCACAGTTATATAGTATTTTATTATGTATATTACTTTTGTACATTCTCAGTCTGTGTGCGGGAGGAAGCCGAATGCAATTACACGGTTTAATGTCAATAAAGATTATTCTGACAGTCCCTGAGTCCCATTTCAATTATTTATATTCAATGATTTCATTCAATGACTAGAACTTGAATTAAATCAGCACCGAGAAGAGATATTTAAAAACATTTGTATTATATTACAATATATTATTGTATTACAAATTAGTATAAATAAATTGATGAATAAAACTAAGTACGTTCATGTGTTGTTTTGTATCCCAAAGCTTTACAAATTTAAAAATACCCCAAAAAACAACAAAATTCACATTTGTTAACAATATATTCTAAAACAAACATTTATATTTATATAATAATTATAAATATATGAACTCATGTAAAAGACTGAGTATCATTAACATGCAACGAGTAATGTGACATAAATAAAGTTGATAATATTAATAAAATAAATAATAATAAGTTTGTTAATTGTTGTTTTGTCCCAAAGCTTTAGAAAAGCAGGAAACAGCCGTTAACAGAAAGAGCGGGAAGTTTGAATTTTTCTCTCATCCAATCGCTGAGCTGCTGTGTTGGTGATGACGCAGCCTCACGGACCAATCAGCGCCGCCCTGTGTTCCCGCTCCGCCTATATAAACCCGTCTCTGCGCGTTCAGCGGCACAACCACTTTTCTGACACGTACAGAAACCGGAAGTGATCGAGAATGGCCAGAACCAAGCAGACCGCCCGTAAATCCACCGGAGGCAAAGCCCCCAGGAAGCAGCTGGCCACCAAGGCCGCCCGCAAGAGCGCCCCGGCCACCGGCGGAGTGAAGAAGCCCCACCGTTACAGGCCCGGTACCGTGGCTCTTCGTGAGATCCGTCGCTACCAGAAGTCCACGGAGCTGCTGATCCGCAAGCTGCCCTTCCAGCGCCTGGTCCGCGAGATCGCTCAGGACTTCAAGACCGACCTGCGCTTCCAGAGCTCCGCCGTCATGGCTCTGCAGGAGTCCAGCGAGGCTTACCTGGTCGGCCTGTTCGAGGACACCAACCTGTGCGCCATCCACGCCAAGAGGGTCACCATCATGCCCAAGGACATCCAGCTGGCCCGCCGCATCCGCGGGGAGAGGGCTTAGACTCACCGGCCACCGACAACCACACAACGGCTCTTTTAAGAGCCCCCTCCCCGCTTTAAAGACAAACAGATCGTCCACCACTTTAGAACCATGTCATAAAACTGTCATTACACATCAAATTTACCCAGTTATTAACAATAAAACAGGGATTCAGCTTTAATGCACAACCCTTATCCAGAAGAGCAGCTGCTGTTATTGAACATTTAGGACAAAACTATTTAAATGTTGAACTCCTGTCGTTCAGGCTTCGTGCAGGAGCTTTATATGTTTAAATGCTCTCATTTTAATGTGTTCTCAATGTTCTATCTATTAAAATCTATCTATTGCATTTCTCTCATTAGACTTAAACAGCAAATGTGGGGATCTATTTTTCTTATCTCTGGTGTTATAAAGTTTAGCGGTGTTGCATGATATAAATATGAAGCTAGAGGTTATTTATTTCAGGGCTGTGATAAAGGCAAGAACAACATGTTAGGAGCAGTGGTGGCTCTTAAAAGAGCAGTTTGGATGCGGACACGATCTTCAGGATGAGCTACTGGACACCGGGGCCGACCTTCGCGGGTTTGGTAGCGGGCTTCCTCTTGGTTGCTGTGGTCGGGGTTGGGGAAGAGGCCGGGGCGGGAGCTGCTGGAGCTTGTTCGGCCATTTTTCCTGTTGTTGTTGTGTTCACGCGAGAGTCTGACGGAAGTGGTGGGATTTCCGAGGTCGGCGGGAAGTTCTTAAACACACCATGCGAACCGTGTGGACTCAATCCCCACTTCTTCACCGCGGCCCGGGCGCCATTTTGTTTTATTTCAGTTTCTGTCGGCGGTAAAAAAAAAAAAACTTTAAATCAACATTAAAGCGGAGCCCGAGAGTGAAGCAGCAAACATCCGAGTTATTTATATTTTATATTAAAATCATTTTTAACACTGGAACTCGCGGTTTTGTGTCCGTGGAGCCTCCGGACATCACCTCCTCACCTCCGCGGAGTTTCTCTCATAAATGAATAAAATCGCGTCGCAGCTTCGTTAAAAACCGTTTTATTATTCTTATATTTTTTATTATTATATAAATAATCTATTGTTACACCATCACTGCTGTTTTAATGCCGGCCTGGGTCCGTGTGGGACCGCGGGGTGAGTTGAACCACACTGTGTTTTCTTTACTCACTGTGAAAACATTTAGACACTTTTGTTTCATTTAAAGTGTTTTTATTTAGCAAAGTGATGAAAAAAACAAATTTAAGCTGAAACAGAGGAAAAAGAAGTTAAAAAATAAGGAATATTAATGATTATTTACACAGGAAATGTCAACCATCATTTAATATATAAAAAACTGTTTCGGGTTTTGTTTTTATTACAAAATGATAAAATATAGATATTTATGTTGTACAAAGTGTGTAGTTCACTTATTTATCACAATTTCTTTAACACATTTAATGAAAAAGGGACAGTTTTTTAAGTTTTATTTATGAATATGAAAGTTATTTAGGTTTTAAATTATGTGTTGTTTTCTATAATTGACTCCTTTTGTCCTGAACAGAGTTTTTGTTTTAGAGAAGAAATATTTTGAATCAAAAGTTTCAGGTCAGAAGAAAATAGAAACATAAAAATAGACATTTTTCTATGAAGATTCCCTTTTTACAGGACATTTTATTCTGCATATATATATAAATTAGAGATGGGCAAATGAAGCCTCATGAAGCTTTTGAGGCTTCTTTCTGATTGTACCGAAAAAAGATTCGAAGCTTCAAAGCTTCAAAGAAAGACGCTACCAGTGACATCTAGAGGTCAGCTGCAATTATAGCAGCAATGAACCTCCAAGTGATTCACACATCATTGATTCCAGTTCCAACACAAAAGCAATAAAGTCATTATTAAGCAGTTGTGTCTTCATTCTAAGAATCACTGTTCACACATTAGTGTTACTATAAAATGTTAATTGACTAATAAAATGTTAAATGTGCTGTCCTGTTATTACCTGTAATTACTTGAAACGTGTGTTTTGGAGGTGTGACTGAGTTTGTGAGAAGCTTTTATGCAATTCAGTGGAAACCACTTATGGTTATGACTTATGATTGTGATGTAACATAATATGAAAAGATTCAAATGCAACATTGTAGAGGTACTTTTGTGAATATGTGAGATTGTGCTTGTGCTACAGTGTCAAAAAAAAGTGATACTTGAGTGATGGAGAATCTTCCACTCGGATTCTCCATCACTCAAGTAGGGTTGTCGCTGTCAAAGGTCTGTAAGAACGCAATGAGGCGGGGGGAACACTGGGCATCTCGGTCTCCTTAAAAAGAACGAAGCCGCGCCAAAGTTTCGAATCAGTCACCTCACTTCCGGTGGTTCGTTGTGACGTGTGAAGCTTCAAACGTCATCGGTCATGTGATCGCGGAGATTTGATACAAGCCTCGACACAGCGCTTCGGACCAGCCTGCTTCAGGAAGAGCGACACAAGCTCCAAAGCCTCGGTATCGTTTGCCCATCCCTAATATAAATATATACACACACAGAGACATAAGTGTGTGGCTCATGAGAAGGCTGAGGGGCCACAGTGTTTTCAAAAAGTTAGTGTCAAACCTCGAACCGAGAACAGTCATAATTTAACCCCAAATGCCCATCCATTCATCTTCAACCTCTTGTCCCTGTCGGGGTCGTGGGGGGCTGGAGCTGATCCCAGCTGACATCGGGCGTGAGGCGGGGTCCACCCTGGACAGGACGCCAGTCTATCACAGGACACATAGAGACGAACAGAGACAGACAACCATTCACACCTACGGGTGATTTAGAGTCATCAATGAACCGAACACCTGCACGTCTTTGGACTGTGGGAGGAAACCGGAGAACCCGGAGAAAACCCACGCACACACGGGGACAACATGCTAACTCCACACAGAAGGGCCCCAGCCGGGATTCAAACCAGGAACCCTCTCGCTGTGAGCGACAGTGTGGGATATATACATTTTATATGATGTAGAATAAATGTGTCTATGCTACTCTGAGCGTTGAGTTCCACTGATTTATGCAGATTTATTCAAAATAGGTACATTTCATTAACTCATTTAACAAGTGGTTAAATACTAAGTTGTATAATATCAGGACCTTCTCTCTTCAGAGGAGTGCGTGGCTCTTAAAAGAGCCGTTGTGGTGTGTCCGGGTCGGGTGGTGATGGTCGGTTTAGCCGCCGAAGCCGTACAGGGTGCGGCCCTGCCTCTTCAGGGCGTACACCACGTCCATGGCGGTCACCGTCTTCCTCTTGGCGTGCTCGGTGTAGGTGACGGCGTCACGGATCACGTTCTCCAGGAACACCTTCAGCACACCGCGAGTCTCCTCGTAGATCAGGCCGGAGATACGCTTCACTCCGCCGCGGCGAGCCAGACGGCGGATGGCGGGTTTGGTGATGCCCTGGATGTTATCACGGAGGACTTTACGGTGACGCTTAGCGCCTCCTTTGCCGAGTCCTTTCCCGCCTTTTCCTCTTCCGGACATATTGCCTCAGTGGGAGTTTAGAGTTCAGTCAGAGAGAGAGGCTCAAGTGAGTCAGTGTTCAGACAGCGGCGGGCTTTAAAGAGCAGCTGCGGACGTGACTGAAGACACGCAGCAGCAGATTCCCGCTTCTTCTTCTCAAGCTCGGGACTGTGAGCAGCTTCATTTCCGGTTAGCATACGGCTCCTTCAAAGTAAAAGCAAACCACTGAAGATGTAAAAGAGGCCAGACGCCATTTTGGACTCAACAAAGAGGTTCAGCTCACTTTAAGTTGTTATTTTAAAGTGAAATTCAGGCGTAAAATCATCTCAGAGTCTTTTTCTGCACTTGAATCATTAAATAACCCACAGAGACAGTTTTTTAATGTAACAACTATTAACGTAGAAATCCAGGAGAGATGCTAACAGCCGGACGTGGCTAACAGTGGTTAGCTCGGGGCAGCACGGTGAAGGCAATCAAAGGTCTTTTTACACTTTTTAAATCAGGCCTTGAAACAAAGACAACAAGGATTCATCCTTTTAAAACTGATGTAAACAACAAAGAAGAAGAAGTTTGTCTGATTCCTGAAAAACACCTGAAAAAGGTAAAAGTGATTAACTGGAAAATTCAATTCAATTCAATTCATTTTTATTTACATTGCCAAATCATAACAAAGGTTATCTCAGGACACTTTACAGAGCAGCTAAAGACCAAACTCTGTGACTTATATAAAGATAGATTATCTAGAAGCTTTGAGAGAAAAATGAAACTGAAACAGATAAAAGCATAAATAAATAAACCTCATCACCATTTTCTTATTTCTTAAAAACTTCAAATAAAGTGGATTTTGCTCATTGAGAGTAAGTTTGTCTGTTTTTTAACTATGGAGGAATTAAATGATGCAACAATAAATACTGTTTTGCAAAAGTGTGGTAGCCTGATGAATAAAAAATATTGGATTTACATTTTTTTTAGATCAAATTGAACGTTTAAACAAAATTCCATGAAGTATTTTGTATTTACCCAGATTTAAATAAATATATAAAACATAATACAATTAATAAGAGTAATCTTCAAAAGAACATTGCTGGAGATGATAAAATAAAAGCTTAACACCAACTACACAGGGTTTGAAAGACAATTCAACTCATTAATACCATCAGATCTTGCCATCTCACTTAATTTCAAGCCTTTAAGGATTTATTAATAAAATAGCTTAATTGAATTTTACAATTTTACAAGTTATGAACTATGAAGAGATAGAAAAGAAACAGAGTACATATTACAGAAAATACAGGTGCAAAAATAGTGCAAATAATGATTCCATAGGGTTTCCAGCACCTGAACAAACCCTGTAAATGTGATTTAATTATCTCTAACAACAGAACATGGAGGTAAATGTGATGGTTCATTAATTCTTTAGTGTTAATTTACTAATATTATATTAAACATGTGCAGTGGAGGATTTGGCCCTTGTAGAGGAGGTGTGTGGCTCTTAAAAGAGCCGTTGTTGGTGCAGTTGAAGCCGGTTCCGGGTGTTTACTTCTTCGCCGCCTTCTCGGTCTTCTTGGGCAGCAGCACCGCCTGGATGTTGGGCAGCACGCCGCCCTGAGCGATGGTCACTCCGCCCAGCAGCTTGTTGAGCTCCTCGTCGTTGCGGACCGCCAGCTGCAGGTGCCGGGGGATGATCCTGGTCTTCTTGTTGTCTCTGGCGGCGTTTCCAGCCAGCTCCAGGATCTCAGCGGTCAGGTACTCCAGCACCGCCGCCAGGTAGACGGGGGCACCGGCACCGACTCGCTGGGCGTAGTTGCCCTTCCTCAGGAGCCTGTGGACACGGCCCACCGGGAACTGGAGCCCGGCCCTGGAGGAGCGGGTCTTCGCCTTGGCTCTGACTTTCCCGCCGGATTTACCTCTGCCTGACATGGTTACAACAGTTTCTGTTGAGATGCTGATGTGGAATAGTCTGTACCCGCCGGATCCGTGACTATATAGAACTCAGCGGCCTCGCGCTGCTCGCTCATTGGTGGGCAAGAGCGGGAATCTCATCGTCCAATCAGAAACGCGCATGCACATAACCGTTGGGTTCACTCTGCTTCCGCCCGCAGACGGAAGGGTTAACAAAATAAAACATCACAGCGACTTTAACGTTAAAATAAGAATATGAATTAAAACAGAAACATCTTTAACAGTATTTATGATTTAGAAGAGTCAAATGTTTAAATAGGTTCAATATCAGTCCAGTCATTTAAAGACAAGATAGGGGGCTTTCTTTAAAAATAGAAAAAAGTTAAATTACTAATTAAAAGACAAAGAATAGTTCAAAAAATACTGTCAAGTCATTTTATGGAAAAATATTTATGATTTATGAAAAAATATGATTCATACTAGGGAATAAACTTTATTCTGATGTTCTGACAAAATCAATAATGTGTGAGAAACAGAAATAAAGAAACTTTTACACATAAATAAAATCTTTCTCCTGTGAAACTAGACAAACTTTAAATTTATCAAGTGCCATTTAAATTCAATATTAAATAATTATCATTATATAATAAAACTGATCTGAAAGAAATAAACTGGTATAAAATCCCCTAAAATATATGAATTAATACATCACTTAAAAACGTAATTTACTAAATAATCATAATAATAATTTTAATAAATTTCATAAAAAATGTAAATAAAAAAGTGCAAAAAATAATTAACTAAATTATAATAATAATAATATTATGTTGTTTGTATCTGTGTATTTATATCTGTAGTGACTGTTAATATTAAATAAATGTATAAATAAATATATAATTATGTAATAAAACTTATCTGAAAGAAATAAACTAGTATAAAATCCCCTAAAATATTTATATAAATACATTAATTAAATTAAATTATTCCTTTGAAAAACGTAATTCACTACATAAAAGTAATAATAATAATAATAATCTTATGTTGTACTTATATAATTATTTATTTATTCATACATTTATTTAATATTAACAGTCAAAACAAATATAAATACACAGATAACTATAAAATAAATTATTATTATTATTAATGTTGTTATTATTTTATATTATATATGAAATGTGCCGCAATAGAAACAAATAAGATGCGTCTGAGTAAAAAGAGTTTCTTTATTTACACACACACACACACACACACAAACACAAACACACACACACACACGCACACACACACACACACATACACACACACACACACACACACACACACACACACACACACACACACACACACACACACATACACACACATACACACACACACACACACACACACACACACACACACACACACACACACACACACACACACACACACACATACACACACAGACATACACGCACACACACACACGCACACACACAAACACACACACAGACACGCACACACACACACACACACACACACACACACACAGACATACACGCACACACACACACACGCACACACACAAACACAGACACACACACACGCACACACAAACACAGACACACACACACACACACACACACACACAGATGTCAGAGCGAGGGGTCCTGAGCAGTCGGGGGTTCGGTGCCTTGCTCAACAGCACCTCTGCAGTGCCCAGGAGATGAACTGGCACCTCTCCAGCCACCAGTCCACGCTCCATTCATGGTCCACACAGGGACTCGAACCAGCGACCCTCCTACCTAATAGTAGATTACAGAAGTATCATAAAGTATAATGAAGTATATTATAGTAATATAATATTACAGTAACAGTAGCAGCAGAGTGATGGAGGCCCCGGGAGGTCAGAGGTATAATAGAGTATAATGAAGTATAATATAATATAATAATAGAGTATATTATAGTAATAATAAAGTATATTATAGTAATATAATATTACAGTAACAGTAGCAGCAGAGTGATGGAGGCCCCGGGAGGTCAGAGGTTTAATAGAGTATAATAAAGTATAATATAGTATAATAATAGAGTATAATAGAGTATATTATAGTAATAATATAGTAATATAATATTACAGTAACAGAGTGATGGAGGCCCCGGGAGGTCAGAGGTTTAATAGAGTATAATATAATATAATAATAAAGTATATTATAGTAATATTATAGTAATATAATAGTACAGTAGAGACAGTAACAGAGTGATGGAGGCCCCGGGAGGTCAGAGGTTTAATAGAGTATAATAAAGTATAATATAATATAATATAATATAATATAATATAATAATAGAGTATAATAATAAAGTATATTATAGTAATAATATAGTAATATTACAGTAACAGAGTGATGGAGGCCCCGGGAGGTCAGAGGTTTAATAGAGTATAATATAATATAATAATAGAGTATAATAGAGTATATTATAGTAATATAATAGTAATATAATAGTAAAGTACAGCAGAGTGATGGAGGCCCCGGGAGGTCAGAGGTTTCCCAGCAGCCTCGCTGATTGGCGAAGAGATGACGGCCATCTTGGATTGTAGCGGTGAAGAAAGCTTGATGCGGTAAGCTGCTTCTTCTTCTTTTATCTTTTATTCCTTTAATTCACTTTATCCACAAACTCTCACCTCAGTCCCGGGAAAGTGTAAAACGCCCCGCTGCCGTGGAGGTCCCCGCGGGGCCGGTGTGTGGCCGGGACCGGGAGAAACGGGACTTTAAACACCCGGTTTCGCTTCTTTCTGTTGTTGTTTTGGGGAACTAACCGACGGAGGCTCAGCGGGCCCAAAACCCCTTAGCTCTCATGCTAGCGACCCCATGCATTCCAATGGAGCATCTGTTAGCTTTCGTGCACTACTCGGCTAGCACTTAGCTCCTGAAACAACTGTAATAAAACCCTCATACTAGCTGTTATTTATATCATACTAATAAAAGGAGAAGTTAAGTCATAATAAGGACTTGTATTTGTACCAAACGCTTGTTTTTAAATTAAAAATTAATTCAATTAAAACGGGATTAATGGAGGGAAGCTAACGTTAGCTTAGCCGACTAGCCTTTAGCGACCCTGCTGCACATTTGGAAGAAGAAGTGTGAAGTTTGCAAAGTGCTTTAGTGTTGAAGGTGCT
The DNA here is from genome assembly GCF_963691815.1 of Echiichthys vipera. Lineage (NCBI taxonomy): Eukaryota > Metazoa > Chordata > Actinopteri > Perciformes > Trachinidae > Echiichthys > Echiichthys vipera. The sequence goes on from NC_139845.1 coordinate 1,118,464, forward strand.
TTGTGACCGTGCACGCAGCGGGATGCACGCGGTAATAACCACGGTAAAGCCCGGTATCAGCGGGGAACGGCTCCGGTAAGAGGCTGCACTGATGCTACACCGTGGGCTAACCGCTGCACACCAGTGCACTTCTGCAGTTATGATTTATTTTACAGGCTCTTCTCAGGGCTGGGGATTAATTTCAATAAATATATATGTGTGTAAATATTAGAGTAGAGCTTTTATATTTATTTCTACATTTTATTTCAACCACATTTATTTATTTATGGTTTATTTCATACGGACTGTGGAGGCTTAACGTGACTTAAGTCTCTTAAATGAAGAAAATAATAAATAAATGCATGAATAAAGTAATAAATAATATAATAAATACATGAATAAATTAAGTAATAAATTAAATAATAAATAAATGCATAAACAAAATAATAAATGCATGAATACTGTAATACATAAAATCATAATTAACTGTATGAATAAAATAATAAATCATATAATAAATTAAGTATTAAATTAAAGAATAAATAAATGCAAACATAAAAGACTAAATGCTTTATATTAATTTCTACATTTTTGTGCATCAATACGTTAATGTGGAAGGAGGTCGCATTTATTTATTTGTTTATTTTTTCATTTATTTATTTATGGTTTATTTTAAAGGACTATGGAGAAGCTAAACATGACTTTTATCTGCAATACTGTACTTTTATTTTATTTTATTGTTGTTCATATTTTGTATTTTATATTTTATCTTATTTTTAGTATTTCTGAGTGCTCTGTGCCGCTGCTACGATGACCTCATTTCCCCTCGGGGATAAATAAAGTTATCTATCTAAGTCTCAATAAACAAAAGAATAAATAAATGCAAAAATAAAATAATAAATGCTTTTCATTCATTTCTACATTTTTGTTAAACTAAATGTATTTATTTATGTTTTATTTGTTGGGGACTGGAGAAGCTAAACATGACTTAAGTCTCAATGAATAAATTAATAAAATAATAAATAAGTCATAAAATCACGGTTAATAGTGTAAAATAGAGTAAAGTAGCGCGCGACTGCAATTTTCATCCACTGAATTTTTTTTCAGACGTGTCTACATTTGATTTATGATTTACTTTGATTTATTATTGTTTTTCATTGTTAATTCACTTACATGAGCTACAATACGTTAAATGCGTTCAAATGTGTTTAATTAAACGGCACCATAACAGCATACATAGTTAGAATTTAACATACGTGTTAAAAGTTGGATTTTAAAACTATTTATTAACATAATAATCATTTAAAAATTGCTATTCAGATGTTTAATAATCTGGAATTATTAAAATAGAAAATATGTAGAAACTATTTAAACCTATTCTCAGTATTTTTACAAATGTTATTGCAAAGTTTGATTTTATTTAAAGTAAAGATGCACAAAACTCATCATCGCTTTGTGCATCGAAGGCATGAAACCTGTGAAAAAACACTTTGCGATTGTTGTTTTGTGCATAATTTGATTTATTTGCTTTGTTTTTTGAACTTTCCCTGCGACGATGTCAGCGTAGAAACCTGCAGGTGAAAGTTTAGGGTTTCATCTTTAACGACTAAATCTCTGCAGGTGTGACGGATGTTTCCCCGTGTCTGCTTCCTCCTCAGGTGACACGCGGTATGTTTGGTGCTAACCGGAAGAAGTTTATGGAGGGAGGGGTAGAGAGCGACTACGCGGACGACTCCAGCCTCTACTACACCCAACAGTCCATGTTCCCTCCGCACCGGCCCGACAAAGACGTGAGCGCACGCTTAAACGTTTCCCTTCAGGGCTTTTTTACAACAAAGACTGTTTGATGCTTTTATTTCTATTTACCACGAGAACCAGGGTTCACACGGGTCGAATTTAAGGTTTTTAAGCCTTGAAAAGTGTTTTTATTTTGAATAAAGTGTTTAAACCTTCTGTTCAGTCGATGATCTAAGAGAGAAAAGCAGATCTGCGTATTTTATTTTTAGTCATTTAGCATCTTTTTGTGCTGGTTTTGCATCTATTTTTAGTCATTTTGCATCTTTTTGTGCTGGTTTTGCATCTATTTTTAGTCATTTTGCATCTTTTTGTGCTGGTTTTGCATCTATTTTTAGTCATTTTGCATCTTTTTGTGCTGGTTTTGCATCTATTTTTAGTCATTTTGCATCTTTTTGTGGTGGTTTTGCATCTATTTTTAGTCATTTTGCATCTTTTTGTGGTGGTTTTGCATCTATTTTTAGTCATTTTGCATCTTTTTGTGCTGGTTTTGCATCTATTTTTAGTCATTTTGCATCTTTTTGTGGTACTGAGGTTTGTTCTGGATACAAATATGGAGTTCACCACAGCTGTAAGCTGCTTGAAAGGTGCTTTGTTTTGTGTGTAGGGACTCTTCTCATGCTGCTGCAGAGGTTTGCTGTTATTTTCAGCAGCATTAGTGGTTAAAAAAGACCTTTGAATGCCTTCACCTTGCTGCCCCGAGCTAATCACTGTTAGCCACGTCCGGCTGTTAGCATCTCTCCTGGATTTCTCTGTTTAAAAACTCTCTCATGGATTATTGGATGAGTGTAAAGTGCAAGAACCCTGATTTTTCTTCATGTTTAACTAAAGCTGCTGTTTGTGTTTCCTGTCTCCAGATGTTGGCGTCGTCCTCTGCGTCCTCGACGGGTCAGCTGTCGCAGCTCGGAGCCAGTTTATACGGCCCACAGAGTAAGAAGAACACACTCGACAGTTATTACGTTACTCTCCTTTAAAAAGCACGAGGAGACGAGTGATGTGATTCTCCTCAGCGTTTGTTTACATTAGTCACAATGTTCATCACGTTCACGGGTCGTTCACACAGTTACTGAACACTAACGCTCATGAGATGAGGTGAGAACACAGAAACGCCTGAAACACTCACAGCTGCTGTTGTAATGTCTGTCTGTCTGTCTGTCTGTCTGTCTCTCTCTGCAGGTGCTCTGGGGTTTCCCATGCGCGGTATGAACAGCAGCGCGGCGCCTCAGTTAAGTCGAAGTGGGTTGAACCAGTCGGCCAACCAGCTCCCCAGTCACGCCAGTACGCCCAACGCGGGCACGATGCACACGCCTCCCTCACCGAGCAGGTACGACACACACCCAGGGGCGCGTCTGCTCCCGCTTTCTGTTTTTAAACCAAACCATCAGAAAACCCCATTTAGTGCATTAAAGAGTCATTTTGCATCTTTTTGTGCTGGTTTTGCATCTGTTTTTAGTCATTTTGCATCTTTTTGTGCTGGTTTTGCATCTATTTTTAGTCATTTTGCATCTTTTTGTGTTTATTTTGCATCTATTTTTACGCTTCCTGTTTGTTTGTCTCTCCTCTTGCTGCAGGGGCATCCTGCCGATGAGCACCCGGAGCGTCCTCAACCACAACCAGCAGGTGGGGGGTCCGACGGGGCAGTCGGGCGGGATGGGGGGCGTGGGAGTGGAGCGGGGAGTCGGCGTCGGAGGAGGGAGGAGCAGCAGCATGGACAGTCCCAGCCGGTCGTCGCCCAGCATCATCGGCATGCCCAAACAGCAGCAGGCGCGGCAGCCGTTCACCATCAACAGGTGACGCTCTGCACTTAAACGTGCGGCTCACGTCTTTACACGTGCGGTCGCATCAGTCAGTCACTGTTTATCACCTCAAAATAAAACACAGTGAGACTCATTTATAAAGTGTTGAGCAGTATTTTGTTCCTTTGTCTACATTGAGAACTCGTTTTGGATCAAAATTTGAAAGTAATTTGTGATGTTTTGTGCGTTTATTTGTGTTTTCTTTAATATCTGCGACACAGTTTCAACACTTTTGTGAATAATCATGGTTTAGATTCACACAGTGGCACCTTTGTAGCGCCTGTTGTGTCTCTGACGGTGTTCCTGTGTGTGTGTGTGTTTGTGTGTCAGTATGTCAGGGTTCGGTGTCAACAGGAATCCAGGCTACAACATGAACAACTCCTTATCCAACAACATCTTCAACGGCACAGGTGCAGAACAGCAGCACCGGTGACAGAGACGTCATCGTTACCACAACGTCACTTTGTTGTCGGTTGTTATAAAGTGTGTGTGTGTCTGTGTGTCTGTGTGTGTGTGTCTGTGTCTGTGTGTGTGTGTGTGTGTGTGTGTTCTGTGCAGACGGCAGCGAGAATGTGACGGGGTTGGATCTGTCAGACTTCCCAGCGTTAGCAGACGGCCCTCGGAGGGACAGAGGTTCAAATCCCACGCCGCTGCTCAACCCGCTGGCCGGTCGGGCGCCCTACGGTGAGAGACGTGTGTGCGTGCGTGTGTGTGTGTCTCTGTGTGTGTGTGTGTGGGCCATAAACACACATATATTCAGGATAAATAAACTAATAAATATAAATAAATGCTTAAAATACTTATTTTATATTTTGTTCCTTTTCTTTTATATTTTCACATTAATTTTCTAATTCTTTCACAGGTGTTTTGTGTTTTTCTGGCACTTCTTTGACTCCATATTAATGAAAAACCTAAATATGTATAAAAATATTTGAATTTTGAACTTTTCAGTTGTGGAAATATATAAAAAAATTAACATATTTAATCACAAAATGCCTCATTTGCATATTTAAACAACACATATCAGGACACTAGCAACATAATAAACATTAGTCTTGATGTCAGTGATGAACGGGGGAAGTTTGACGGTTTAAATGATGTAAACGTTATAATCGTTAACCCTGCGGCTCCATGTTCCCAGTTGGCATGGTAACCAAGCCGTCCAGTGAGCAGTCGCAGGACTTCTCCATCCACAACGAAGACTTCCCGGCGCTCCCGGGGCCCAACTACCAAACGAAAGACCCCAGCAGCACCAGCGAAGACAGCAAAACGGTCCGACGCTCTTCCTCCTCCTCCACACACACACACACACACACACACACATATACTTTATTTTTAATGTTTACTTCTGTGTTAGTGGAGCAGATCTGTGCGTTTTACGACTTAAGCGCCTATTTTTGCAGCGTTTAATCTTCATATTTGGTGAAATAGTTGCTAAATGTTCCTGTTTTTACGTCAGACTTCACAGGAAGTCGTCCTACGGTTTAATTTCCCAAGCGGACGCAACTTTTATCCGACCTCTGGTGACCTTGAGAGGTCATCGCCGCGTGTTTTTCCTTGTCTCTGTCTCCGTTATAACGATGTTTAACTTTGCGCAGTTTGTGTTTTCGTCCTAATCCGCTCTTAAAGTCGTGACGCCCTTTCAAAGTGCTGTTTCCTGGTCCGACCCTCGTGTTCCTGCATCAGATTTATTCTGACTTTATCAAGTTTGAATCATTTTATTGAACAAAAACATGAATGATGAGTAAAAGATTCGTCCCGTTCATTCACATAAATTCTTGTTGATTCCCTTATGTTGCTGTTTATGCTTGTGATGCAGGAATAGAACGATATTCTCAAGTGTTCTTGCATCAAATCTGGTTGATTTAGTCCAGATTATGCCAAATATATATTTTCCCAAAACTAGATTTAAAATCCCTGTTAAAGAGCAAACCTTCAGTTTTATTAATTCCTACAAATTCCCATTTATTCCCATAAATTCCTGTTAATTCCTTTAATTTTCCGTCAAGTAGATTCATATAAATTCCCATTAATTCCCAAAAATTCCCATTAATTCTCATTTATTCCTATAAATTCCTGTTAATTCCCTTGAAAATCTGAAAGTGAATATTTCCGTCCTTTCGTTATAAAACGCTCATAAACTCCAGTTATTCCTATAAATTCCCGTTTATCCTGTTTGTAAAGTTGTAAATCCCTGTATTTTAGCCCGACCTGTATAAAAGCGGTGCAGCGGTCGGACGTGCGTGTGCTCCGCGCTGGTGTTCCGGTGCTTGCGTTGTAAACCGCGCTGGTGTTTCGGTGCTTGCATTGTAAACCGCGCTGGTGTTCCGGTGCTTGCGTTGTAAACCGCGCTGGTGTTCGGGTGCTTGCGTTGTAAACCGCGCTGGTGTTCGGGTGCTTGCGTTGTAAACCGCGCTGGTGTTTCTGTGCTTGCGTTGTAAACCGCGCTGGTGTTTCTGTGCTTGCGTTGTAAACCGCGCTGGTGTTCGGGTGCTTGCGTTGTAAAGCGCGCTGGTGTTCCGGTGCTTGCGTTGTAAACCGCGCTGGTGTTCGGGTGCTTGCGTTGTAAAGCGCGCTGGTGTTCGGGTGCTTGCGTTGTAAAGCGCGCTGGTGTTCCGGTGCTTGCGTTGTAAACCACGCTGGTGTTCCAGTGCTTGCGTTGTAAACCACGCTGGTGTTCCGGTGCTTGCGTTGTAAACCACGCTGGTGTTCCGGTGCTTGCGTTGTAAACCACGCTGGTGTTCCGGTGCTTGCGTTGTAAACCGCGCTGGTGTTCCGGTGCTTGCGTTGTAAACCGCGCTGGTGTTTCGGTGCTTGCGTTCCGGTGCTTGCGTTGTAAACCGCGCTGGTGTTCGGGTGCTTGCGTTGTAAACCGCGCTGGTGTTCGGGTGCTTGCGTTGTAAGCCGCGCTGGTGTTCCGGTGCTTGCGTTGTAAAGCGCGCTGGTGTTTCCGGTGCTTGCGTTGTAAAGCGCGCTGGTGTTCCGGTGCTTGCGTTGTAAAGCGCGCTGGTGTTCCGGTGCTTGCGTTGTAAAGCGCGCTGGTGCTCCGGTGCTTGCGTTGTAAACCGCGCTGGTGCTCCGGTGCTTGCGTTGTAAACCGCGCTGGTGCTCCGGTGCTTGCGTTGTAAAGCGCGCTGGTGTTCCGGTGCTTGCGTTGTAAAGCGCGCTGGTGTTCCGGTGCTTGCGTTGTAAACCGCGCTGGTGCTCCGGTGCTTGCGTTGTAAAGCGCAGCCTCTGCAGATCTGCTCCGCCTGCTGTTCTTTGCGGATGTTTGTCCTGTGACTGAAATGCTGACGTGTCCTCTCCTCACTTGTGCAGCGCGCTCACGTCCTGACTCGTCCCATTTTTTCGGACTGTTTTTTTCCTCCGTTTTTGTCCAATCAGAATCTGAACTCATCGGGAAAGCCCGCCTCTAACTCGGACGGCCCAAAGTTCCCCGGCGACAAGAGCTCGGCGCCTAGCAACAACAACCAGCAGAAGAAAGGGATTCAGGTGCTCCCTGACGGTGAGGACGCCACGGTGCAGACATGACCATGAAGCCAGCGCTCAGTCTGAAACCCTAAACCTTCCTGTTGTTGTTGTTGTTGTTGTTGTGGTTGTTGTCGTCGTCTCAGGGCGGGTGACCAACATCCCCATCGGCATGGTAACGGACCAGTTTGGGATGATCGGCTTGCTGACGTTCATCCGGGCGGCGGAGACGGACCCCGGGATGGTCCACCTGGCGCTGGGCTCCGACCTCACCACGCTGGGCCTCAACCTCAACTCACCAGAGTACGAACACACACACACACACACACACAGAGTTTAAGGTACATTCACGCTATAGTTGAGGGTTAAAATTAAAAAAGCTCGGTCGCTAAAATTAACATAAGTCGTTGAAACGGTGTCTGTGTCACGGCAACGGTGACGGTAACCATAGTAACACCAGGACGGAGCCTTTTTAAATGCGTGTGTATGTTTGTAATTAACCTTGAATCTGAAGTTATCCCGTCACGTCTGCACGCTCCGGTTTCATGTTGTTATTCGTGTTTCATGCGGAGACTCTGCGCTCGAACGAAGAACGTCACTTTAATTGAATGCCATAGTTCAGCTAGATTAATCTATCTTTGGAGGTCTCACGTACACACGCGGACTTCAGACACACAGCTTGTAACGTGCAAAAATGGCGTGTGTGAAGAATTGTGACCTGTTGACCTGCGCCTCAAAGAATCGGGATCGAGAATCATTTAGAACAGGAACCAAAATAGAGAACGGCGCCCAACGCTACTTCCTGTGGACTCGTAACGTCACATTTGTGTTTTTCTGTGTGTTTCTAACCATTAAACTTGCAGCTGCATTGAGTCAGGGACGTTTTTCTGTGTGTGACGCTGTGTGTGACGCTGTGTGTGACGCTGTGTGTGACTCTGTGTGTGTGTGACTCTGTGTGTGTGACGCTGTGTGTGTGTGTGTGTGTGACGCTGTGTGTGACTCTGTGTGTGACTCTGTGTGTGACGCTGTATGTGACTCTGTGTGTGACGCTGTGTGTGACTCTGTGTGTGACGCTGTGTGTGACGTGTGTGGCGTTGTGTGTGACGCTGTGTGTGACGTTGTGTGTGACGCTGTGTGTGACGCTGTGTGTGTGTGACTCTGTGTGTGACGCTGCGTGTGACTCTGTGTGTGACGCTGCGTATGTGACGCTGTGTGTGTGTGTGACCCTGTGTGTGACTCTATGTGTGGTGCTGTATGTGACTCTGTGTGTGACGCTGTGTGTGACGCTGTGTGTGACTCTGTGTGTGGTGCTGTATGTGACTCTGTGTGTGACGCTGTGTGTGTGTGTGTGTGTGTGTCTCGCAGGAATCTCTATCCTAAGTTTGCGTCTCCGTGGGCGTCGGCTCCGTGTCGACCGCAGGACATCGGTGAGTTCACACTTTTATGTTCCACCCTTGTTCTTGACGTCTTCACTCAGCGGTTGTTGGATTTTCACGTCTCCTCCTCTTCCTCTTCCTCTTCCTGCAGACTTCCACGTGCCCTCAGAGTATTTAACCAACATCCACATAAGGGACAAGGTACGAACAGGGACGACGTTACTTTGACTCTGCTCTCAGAGACGCAGATTCGACGCTAACGCTAACGCTAACTGTCCGTGTGCTCGGTTTCTCCAGTTAGCAGCTATCAAGTTGTCGCGGTATGGAGAAGATC